>NW_006921606.1:15586499-15595528 GCF_000298275.1 Orycteropus afer afer
TTCCCCCTTATCATGAAAGAAGAAAAGATATTTGTCTAAGAAGCTCATAGGACCCCACACAAGATAGATCCCAAGAGAAAAACACTGAGACATACTATAATCAAACTCTCCAAAATCAAAGACAAAGAAAAAAATTTGAGAGCTGCCCAGGACAATATATATATATAACTTACAATAATATTTAGACAGTTAGGCTGAGCTCTGATTACTCAGCAGAAACCACGCAGGCAAGAAGGCAATGGGATGGCATATATAAAACACTGAAGGAAAAGAACTTCCAACCAAGAATCCTATATCCAGCCAAATTAACCATCAAATATGAGGGCAAAATGAAGGCATTCTCAGACAAACAGAAATTAACAGATTTTGTGAATACACCCGGATAAAGTGGAATTCATACCAGGTTTACAAGGGTGGTTCAGCATCAGAAAATCAATCAATATTATCTACCACATAAACAAAACAAAAGAGCCATATGATTATATCAATCGATGCAGAAAAGGCATTTGATAAAATCCAACATCCATTCCTGTTCAGAACTCTCAGCAAAATAGGGATAGAAGGGAAATTCCTCAATATAATAAAGGGTGTATATGCAAAGCCAACGGCCATCATCATCATTAATGGAGAAAGACTCAAGGCATTCCCCTTATGAATGGGAACCAGATAGGGGTGCCTTCTATCAGTTCTACTTAACATTGTATTGGAAGTCCTGGCCAGGGCAATAAGGCAAGAAAGAAAAATAAAAGGAATACAAATTGGCAAAGAGTAACTAAAACTATCTCTATTTGCAGATGATATGATCCTGTACATAGAAAACCCAAGGGACTCATTTAAAAAACTACTGGAACTAATAGGTTCAGCAAAGTGGTAGGATACAAGGTCAACATACAAAAATAAATCGAATTCCTCTACACCAACAAAGAGTCCTCTGTTTCCAAAGGGAAACAATACCATTTACAATAGCTACTAAAAAGATAAAAAATCTAGGAATAAACCTCACCAGAGACACAAAAGACCTATACAAAGAAAACTATAAAACACTGCTACAAGAGACAAGGGCACTACATAATGGAAGAACCTACCTTGTTCATGGATGTTGTTGTTGTTGTTATGTGCTGTCTAGTCAGACCCAACTCATAGTGACCCCTCCATGGGTTTCCAAGGCAGTATGGATATGTAGACTAAATATTGTGAAAATGTCAATACTACCTAAAGCAATCTACACATTTAATGCAATCCCAATCCAGATCTTAACAAAACTTTTTAAGGACATGGAAAAAAAACTAATTACTAATTTTATATGGAAAAGAAAGACACCTCGGATAAGCAGAGCACTTCTCAAGAAGAAAAACAAAGTGGGAGGTCTGACACTCCCTGATCTAAAGAACTACCATACAGCCACAGTAGTCAAAACAGCACTGTATTGGTACAATGATAAACAGACCAATGGAACAGAATCGAAAGTCCAGATATAGACCCATCCATCTATGGACAACTGATCTTTGACATAGGTCCAAAACCCTTTGAATGGGGAAAAGACAGCCTCTTTAACAAATGGTGCTGGCAAAACTGGATATCTACCTTTATAAAAATGAAACAAGACCCATACCTCACCCTATACACAAAAACAAACTCAAGCTGGATCCAAGTCTTAAATATAAAACCCAAAACTATAAAATTCATCAAAGATAAAATAGAGGCAAATCTGGGAGCCCTAATTTATGACATAAATAGACTATCAAACATAATCCAGAATGTGCAGGAGATAGAAGAGAAGCTAGATGACTGGGACATTTTAAAAATTAAATTCTTATGTGCATTGAAAGACTTTGTCAAAAGAGTAAAAAGAGAACCTATGGATTGGGAGAAAATATTTGCCTATGACATATTTGATAAAGGATTTATCTCCAAAATCTATAGAAAACTTCAACACTTCAACACCAAAAAGACAAATAACCCAGTTCACAAATGGGCAAAAGACTTGAACAGACACTTCACCAAAGAAGATATACAAGCAGCCAACAAACACATGAGAAATTGCTTGTGATCATTAATCATTAGAAAGATGCAAATCAAAACAACAATGAGATACCATCTCACCCCAGCAATAATAGCAAAGTTCAACAGGTCAGAAAATAACAAATGCTGGTGAGATTGTAGAGAGATTGGAACTCTTGTGCACTGGTGGTGGGATTGTAAAATGGTACAACCATTGTGGCAAATGGTATGGCATTTCCTTAAAAAACTGAAAATAGAAGTACCATTTGACCCAGAAATTCCATTACTAGGAATATATCCTAAAGAAGTGAGAGAGAGCGCACAAACAGACATCTACACACCTATGTTCATCATGGGAGCTCTGGTAGTGTAGTGCCTAAGGCACTTGACTGCTAACCAGAAGGCTGTCGGTTCAAACCCACCAGCCACTCCTCGGAAGGAAGATGGGTCAATCTACTTCCATAGTGATACTGCCTCAGAAACCCAAGGAGGGGTCACTATGAGTCGGGTCCGACTTGACAGCACATAACAACAACAACAACTACATATTCATCACAGCACAATTCACTATAGCAAAGAGATGGAAACAACCTAAATTCCCATCAACACATGAATGGATAACCAAATTATGGTATATGCACTCAATGGAATTCTATGATACATTAAAGAACAATGAGGGATATACGAATCATCTCACAACATAGATGAACCTGGAGAACATTATGCTGAGTGAAATAAGTCAATCACAGAAAGAAAAGTACTGTATGAGCCTATTACTGTAAAAAGACAGAGAAAGGTTTGCTTGGGAAAGGGAACTTAGTAGGTTACTGGGATAGGGAGGGAATGGGAGGGATTAATTTTGGACTAGTTGGGGCCTACACACTGACATGGGTAGGGGGAGACATAGACGGGAAGGATCTGTGACCATGATGATAACATTAGGAAATGGGAGGGCACTGAATTGTGCACATAAGAGATAGACAACAAAAAATACCAACCAATGTGTCCACAATATTGTATTGCCATTAACACCAAACACCAGGCTACAGATAAACACATAAACACCTGAGAATATCAGATGGTGTCAGTGAACAGAAGTATATTCTAGACCAAGGATAGATTCAGTTGAGGCTAATCTTGCACAGACATCAGTGATACAAAATACCTGCAGTCCTTACAGAAACAATAGAAGACAGACAAAGAGTAATCCCTCACAGACAACAAGATACTACGAAAGAGAGATCCAATAGATCTACCATATCAGAACCACAGTACTGGAGACACCACACTCAACTGGCACAAGAAAATACATAAAAACCTTGCTCCACATCCTACATTGGTGAGTAGTGATTGGGGTCATAAAAACTTTCAAAGCAGCCATCTAAGATGCAGCTAATGGTCTCCTTGCATCGGAAGTGAAGAAGAATGTACAAAAAAAAACAAGGATATTTGGAAGCAATCAGCCAAAGGACATAATGGCACACAAGACCAGAAGAACTAGATGGTGCCCGGCTACCCATGCCAACTACTCAGGAAAGGATCAAATCTGGAGATCCTGGATAGAGTGGGAGGGAAAATGTGGAACAAAATCCAAAAACTCAATAATGACCAGAATTACTGGTTAGATGAAATCTGGTTAGACTCCCAGTACTATGGCCCTGGAATACATTCTGCTCCTGGAATAAAAGGGACCCCCAGGGGCTGGCTCTCAGCCCAATAGTTAACAAGATGTACATGCAGACCACTCAACCCAGGATGATGCACCCACATACTCTATGGTAATATATCCCTTAGAGCAAAAGACCAGGGGACACCAGAGGACCAACATTCAAATTGAGGAAATGCAGGGCACACAGGAGTGCATAAATGTGAGGGGCACAGGGGGAGGGTTACAGGGTAGGGAAGGGAGGAGAATGGGTTAGGTTTGGACATGGTAAATGGGGAATGAAACTAAATGTACACATAATGTTGAATGTAAAACAAGCTCTTAAAATAAAATTAAAAAATAATACAAAGTGTGGGTGTAATTTTAAAGATCAAATATTCATTATTAATAGGGAGATATTTTATTACACATATATTGGACCAATCTTATATTTAAGAGAAATCAAGAAAAATGCAATGTCTTCACTTATAGTAATCAACAATATATATATATTGCCTCAGTTTAAACAATTAAAATTTACAAAAGCTTAGACAGCCATAAATTCACATTGTTTAATACGAACAATTTAATAGTGATATAATTTTAAAAGTTGAGTTGTCATCTAAAAGCTCTAAATCTTTTAAATCTGCCAAACTAGTCCCCAAAGACCCACGGTTGCCTTTTTTAAAGGCAATTTTTATTCTGGCCAAGATAAACATTTGGTGGAAACTAATTTCTCCTTGTATAAATATTTCAGATTTTATAATCCTTGTGAGATGAGGCAGAGGGAAAAATGATGAAAAGGAATGGGATATAAGCTAAAAAAAAATCCTTCAAGGTTTACTTCAGGTCCAAACGAAGATAAAAGGTTACCTTAGAGATACCATCCAGCACCACCCCAATATATATATATATATATATATATATATATATATATATACTAGAAAGACAAATTAAACCATAAAACGGTAGTATTTATACATCAGCTCAAATAACTAATCTCCTACAAGAGATAGAAGTCAGTATCTTAGCCAGTTTACACGAACATGGTAAAAGAATGGCAGTGGATGCAATTCATTTTCATTAAGAAGAGTTGCTAACATATGGACTACACCTCCACAAGATTCCAACCAGAGTGCTTTAAAAGTAAAGCTTCTATTCAGTAGGTGAGAAGTGCATTTGAAAATGATCTTCTTACTAAACTGCAATTCTCCTCTATAAAACTCCACTGGAGAATAGTAGGTGTTTGAAAGCAAAACATAGGTATAGTTACTGCTAATTCAGGGTTCCTCAATCCCAATTAGAGACATTTTTTCCTCCATGGAGTTCCTACTACTGCACTCTCTTGTTTAGAAAAAGAAAAAAAAAATAGAATATATCTGTCTCTGCACCCTCAGATCAAATTGGATGCTTCAGTCTATAACATTCAGAACATTTCTTCCTTAAATTCAGAAAGCTGGGGACATCAGGAGACAAGGCACAGAAATGTAAGTGAGGATGAGAATGCTGATGACAGTTCTATTTCTTGTATATTGTTCAATTATTAGGCTTTGGATTAAGCCATTGAAATAAATTTATTTGTGTATCCTAGTTTCTAAAAATCTTGAACCATTATTTGAATTACCTGGCTTTAATTATAGCTGTTTGGTATAGTTCTACTAGGGGTCTGCTGGTGTAGTGGATAAGGCACCTGACTGCTAACCGGAAGGTCAGTGGTTCAAACCCACCAGCTGCTCCATGGGAGAAAGATGGGGTGATCTACTTCCATAAAGATTTAAGGCCTCAGAAACCCAATGGGGGTCATTATGAATCAGAAATGACTCGATGGCAATGTGAGTATAGTTACTCTAGAAGCCCTTGTGCACAGTGGTTAAAGCACTTGACTGCTACCAAAAAGTCAGAAGTTTGAACCCATCAGTGACTCTGTGGAAGACAATATGGCAGCCTAGGAAACATTACAGCTTAGAAAACCCCATGCAGCAGGTCTACTCTGCCCTATAGGGTGGTTATGAGGCAGTATCACCTTATTTGTTTTGGTAGTATAGCTATTCAGACTTTTCTTCACTTTTCAATTTCATAAACATTTGAGAGAGATTTATGGAAACATTGTGACTACCATAAAACAGGTAACATTACTGGATTTTAAAAACACAATATTATAAATTTTATTTTATTGTTATATAATTAATAAAATATACTATATTTTATATATGTATGTGTGTGCATGTATATATATATATGCATATAGATAGATATAGTTATTATGTGTAATATTAAGGAACTCTAGTGGGGCAGTGCCTAAGACATTTGACTGCTAACCAGAACATTTACCACCTTGGAAACCCAAATAGGGTCACTATTATTCAGAATTGACTAGATGTCAGTGTTTTGTTTTTTTTTTTTTAATGTGTAATATTACATACAAACATTTAATCCTTTTAAATGAATTTTGATTAACTGAAAAGAGAATATAGTGTACTTGTAATAATTAAATAAAAGGTGTGAAATGAAAAATAATGTGATGTATAATATGTGGAATTCAAAGATAAGATTTAAATATTAATATGTATCATAAAGCATGAATGAAGGGTAGGGCGACCAAATGAAATCCCAAGTAAAGTACAGTCTTGGTCTTCAATTTTGAAGACATGCAAGAGCAGGTGAATTTGAACTCCAGGTTTCAGGGACTTCTAGAGACCATGGACACATCTCAGAGCCCAGCCACAGAGGTGCTTATACTGGGAAGCCCACATAGAGAGCTAGGACTCCAAGGACCTGCATTTCACTGTAAATTAAAAGAAATTAAACAACAAAGAAATAATATTGTACATAAAACCAATCTCAGTACTTAGTAAGGAAAATTGCTTGTCAAATATCAGCACAGGGCAGAGAAGAGAAACAATCCTGAATCTTTAAAATATCAAACCTAACTAAGCAAAACCAAACCAAACCAAAACAACAAAACCTCTCTCTAGATGTTACCTTCGAAACAATCCTTAATGAATTCCTACAAGTCAAGTCCCCCCACAAATATGAGTTCACAGTCAAAAAAACACAAAATACAAGAGTAAACAAAGGCACCATTAGCTAAAGCATAGATTTAGATCCAAAAAACCTTCTAATTTTGGAATTATCTGCCAAAAATATTAAAATAATATGCATAATATGTTTTTAAAAATAAAATATTAAACAGATGAGAAAGATGAAGAGACAATAAAAGGATCTTGTATATTTGAAAATAACCAAATATTACTTATAGACATGGAAAGCATAGTAAATAAAATTAATTGTAATCAACCACTTTAACACCAGATAAGACACAGCTAAAGATGCAATTACTGAAAAGAAGAGAAATCTTTAAAAAGCATCTAGAATTTACAATAGAGAAATAAAGAGGGCAAAACACACAAAACACACACACCCAAAAACATTTAAAACATGCAAGAAAGTGTAAGAGAGTCTAACAAATATGCAATTTAAGGCCACAGGAAAGGAGAGAAAGAATGAAATATTTGAAGAAGCAAGTCTGATCATTTCCTACAACTGAAGAAAGACAGCAGTTCATAGACTCAGAATGCTTAAAGTAAGATAAATGAAAAACAGAAGCCTATACTTAGGCACAAACCAAAAACCAAACTCACTGCCGTCAAATCGGGTCCAACTCATAGGAACCCCTCCTTGGGTTTCCCAGGCAGTATCACTACGGAAGTAGATTGCCCAATCTTCCTTCTGATGAGTGGCTGGTGGGTTTGAACCGCCAACCTTCTGGTTAGCAGTCACAGGCACAGCACAGTGACATTACAGAATATCAGACACAAAGTCATTATCTTAAAAGCACCTAGAGAAAAAAGAAAATTTCTTTCAAAATGGCTGACAACCTCCTTCTTACCTGCCAAAATGGAAGCCAGAAGACAGTAAAATAATGATATAATTACAAAGATAAAGAACAATCATAAGAATTCCATTCCCAATAAACTTTCATTCAATCATGAGTATCAAATGAAGATATTTTCAGAAAAATCCAATGGAATGGATTGCAAAGAATGTATTTTTCTCCAAGCAGGAGGGGAAAAAAAAGTCTGAGATGGAAATTCTGAAATATGAAGGAATGATGTGCATATAAAATGCATACATATGCTTATTATATTAGCACATAATATACATAAAAGATGTATAGAACACAAATAATGTGATGTATAATTTGTGGAGTTAAAAGACAAGGTCCAAATATTACTATACCTCATAAAGCATTAATCTAGAGTAGAGTGACTAAAGTTTAAACACTAAGCCTCTTGAAATGTTTGTGAAGATAAATATCCTGACAAATTTACATTATTATCAAGTTTGAATACATTTTAAAATTTCTGAGGAACAAAACTTACTACACAGCCACAGTAGTCAAAACTGCCCGGTATTGGTTCAATGAGAGATGCATAGACCAATGGAATAAATTTGAGAACCCAGAAATAGATCCATCCACCTATAATCAGCTGATCTTTGACAAAGGCTCAAAATCCATTAAATGGGAAGAGAATGTTTGTTTAATAAATGGTGCTGGCAAAACTGGAGATCCATTTGCAGAAAAATGAAGCAAGATCTGTACCTCATACCTTACACAAAAACAAACTCCAGATGGATCAAAGACTTAAATGTGAAACCTCAAACTATACAGTTCCTCAAGGAAAATTTAGGAGCAAATTTAAGGGCCCTAATATATGGCATAAATAGACTATCAAGAATAATTCAAAATGTACAAACAGCAGAAGAGAAATCAGATGATTGGGACCTTCTAAAAATTAAATTTGCATGTGCTTCCAAAGACTTCTCCAAGAGAGTCAAAAGAGAACCTACAGATTGGGAAAAGATATTTGGTAATAACATATCTGACAAGGGACTAATCTCTAGAATTTTTGATTGGGAAAAGATATTTGGTAATAACATATCTGACAAGGGACTTCTCTCTAGAATTTATAGAAAACTCCAACACCTCAATAACAAAAAGACATTTAAAAAATGGGCAGAAGACATGAATAGACACTTCACCAAGGAAGATATTCCAGTGGCAAACAAACATATGAAGAAATGTTCACGATCAAGCTATTAGAGAGATGCAAATCAAAACAACAATGAGGTACCATCTTGCTCCAGCACTGGTATCAAAGTTCAACAAGAGAGAAAATAACAAATGCTGGCAAGGTTGTGGAGAGATTGGGACTTTAATACACTGCTGATGTTACTGTAAAATCGTACAAATATCGTGGAAAGCAGTATGGTGATTCCTTCAAAAGTTGGAATTAGAAATACCATTTGACCCAGCCATTCCATTACTAAGTACATACCCTAAAGAAGTGAGAGCCATGACAAGAACAGATATATGCACACC
>NW_006921606.1:15597008-15626635 GCF_000298275.1 Orycteropus afer afer
AAAAAAAAAAAAAAATTCTGAGGAAACCAGTAACTAATAGTCATTGTGTATATAACTTCTTAAAGATGCCTTGGTGATGAAAAGGTTAAGCACTTGACAACTAAGCAGAAGGTTGGCAATTTGAACTCACTCAACAGCTTCTTAGAGTAAGACCTGGGGGTCTACTTCTGTGAAGAATAAAGCCAAGAAAAACTCTCAGTAGGGTTGCTATGAGTTTGAATCAATTAGATGGCAACCAAAAACAATAACAGGTAACTTCTTAATTGGAAGAGAGAAAAAAAAAATCAAATCAATCTAAAAGAAGGTAAGAAATGAGGTGAAAAATACATCGTGAATGCAGGAAAAGGAGAAGGCTAAAATGTAGAAACAAATCCAAATATATCAGTAATTAGGATCATTGTAAATGAATTAAATGCTTCAGTAAAAACAACAGACTCTCAGACTGCTTTTTTTAAAAATCTTAATTTTATATTGGTAATAAGAAACACATTTAAAGATCAGAATCCAGAAACAATAGAATGAGTGAAAGAAAAGAAAGGTAGTGTAGCTATATTAATGTAAGAAAAAGTAAGCATAAGTGAAAAAGTGTTACTGGCAGTGAAGAAGATCTTTTTTACATATTGATAAAATACTCAAAAGAAATAATCCTATATCATACGTTCTCTGGAACTAAAATGATGTAGCCACAGGGAATCATAGAAAAATTTCACTCCCTTAGTGAGAGATTTGATAAATCAAACAGACAAAAATTTAGTAGTGATATAGAATATTTAAAGACAGTTAACAAGTCTTACCCTATGAACATGTATAAAACATTGTAACCAATAAATCTAGAATATATTTTCAAGGATACAATGAACATTTATGGAAACTGAATAGTATTGGACTGTAAAGCAAGTCCCTATGATTGCAAATGATTGCTACCAGAAAGAAAGCATTTTTTTTTTGCATACATTTAAACATGTTATTATGAACAAGTTTTATGCTGATCAACTTGAGAACACAGATGAAATGTAAAAATTCCTAGAAAAATACAACATATCAAGACTTACTCAAGGAGAAACAAAAAGCCTAAATCATTTATAAGTAAACTATTCTTTAACAATCACAAATAATGACAAGTAACCTTTGGGAGTGATGGAACTGTCTTGTTGCAAGTGGCAGAGTTATACATATATATGACAAATCTCACCTTTACATGGGTGTAGGTTGAATAAATTACACCTCAGTAAAATTAACTTAAAAATCTTCTTTTAAAGAAGAAATTAGAAATTGTTTGGGTGAGTTCTACTAACATTCCAAACTTACACAAACTATTTCATAGTATAGAAAGAGAGAGTATACTCACAAATTCTTTTATGAAGCTAGCATAATGTTTATATAAAAGGATAACAACAATTGCATGAGAAAGTATAAGCTAGTCTTACTTTAAAAAAAAATACTCAAACTACTACTACTACTACTACTACTGCTACTACTACTACTATCAACAGTAATAATAGAAGATACTTCTGTAATGCTTTCTATGTGATAGGCACTGTATATAGTACCTTAAATGTAGTAAAGGGGCTCTAGTGGTGTAGTGCCTAAGGCATTTGACTGCTAACCAGAAGGTTGGCAGTTCAAACCCACCAGCCACTCCACAGAAGAAAGACTGGGCAATTTACTTCTGTAAAGATCTACCACCTTGGAAACCCAAAGGGGGTTGCTTTGAGTCAGAATCAACTAGATGGGAGTGAGTGTCTTTCTTTTTTTTTTTTTTTTTAATGTAGTAACTCATTTATTATTCACAACAACTTCATGAGGTATATATTATTACCTCCATGTAATAGATAAAGAGTCTGAAATATATAAAAGTTAAGTAAATTGCTGTACACAACACAGAAAGTGCTAGGTTGTTGTTGTTGTTGTTATGTGCTGTTGAGTTGTACCCGACTCATAGCGACCCCTCCTTGGGTTTCCGAGGCAGTATCACTATGGAAGTAGATTGCCCTATCTTCCTTCGGAGGAGTGGCTGGTGGGTTTGAACCGCCAGCCTTCTGGTTAGCAGTCAAGTGCCTTAGCCACTATGCTACCAGAGCTCCTGAAAATACTAGGAGCAAGATTCAAATCCAGGCTCTCTAGTTTTAGAGGTCGTTCATTTAATCATTAAACCATACTGCCTCCACTATGACCAAATTTATTGCAGAGATTGAAGGTAACTGAACATATTTAGAAATTCACAAAGAGAAGTAATTTGATTATCTCAATATATGGAGGAAAATCATTTGATAAAAGTCAAGATCTATTTATTTAAAACAATAAAAATTAAAACTGTCCACGACCTATAGTAAATTGGAACTTCCTATCCTGATAAATAGGAGCTCTGGTAGCATAGTGGCTAAAGCACTTAACTGCTAACCAGAAGGCTGGCGGTTCAAACCCACCAGCCACTCCTCGGAAGGAAGGTTGGGCAATCCTACTTCCGTAGTGATACTGCCTCGGAAACCCAAGGAGGGGTCGCTATGAGTCGTGTCCGACTCGACGGCACATAACAACAACAACAACAACAATCCTGATAAATGTATCTGGAAAAAATTACAATAAAGATTATAATTTTGGGTAAAATATTGAAATAATTTCTTCTGTAAGGTACAATTCAAGGAGTACTTGATCTCATCTATTATAATCAATGCTGCTTTTATTGTTTGTTGTTGTTAGGTACAACCCTATGTACAACAGAAAGAAATGCTTCCTGGTCCTGCACCATCCTCACAGTCCCTGTTACACTTGAACCCATCTTTGCAGCCACTATATTGATCCATTTTATTGAGGGACTTCCCCTCTTTTCTGATCCTCCACTTTACCAAGAATGGTCTTTCTCCAGGGACTGGTCCCTTCTGACCACATGACCAAAGTAGGTAGGACAAAGTCTGGCCATTCTAGCCTCAAGGGAGCTTCCTGGCTGCACGCTTTCCAAGATAGATTTGTTCATTTTTCTGACAGTGCATGGTATTTTCAGTATTCTTTGCCAAACCCACAACTGAAAGGCATGTATTTTGCTTTGGTCTTCCTTATTCATTGTCCAGCTTTCACAAGCATATGAGGCAACTGAAAATACCACAGCTTGGGTTAGGCACATCTTAGTCTTCAATGTGACAACTTTGCTCTTCAATACTTTCTTTTGCAGCAGATTTTTCCAGTACTATATGTATCTGATTTCTTGACGACTGCTTCCATGGGTGTTGATTCTGGATTCAAGTAAAATGAAATCCCCGACTTCAATCATTTCTCCATTTATTGTGATGTTGTTTATTGGTCCAATTGTGAGGATTTTTGTTTTCTTAATGGTGAGGTGTACTCCATACCGAAGACTGTAGTCTTTGATCTTCGTTGGTAAGTGCAACAAGTTCTCTTCATTTTCAGAAAACAAGGTTGTGTCATCTGCATATTGCAGTTGTTGATGCATTTTCCTCCAATCCTGATGCTGCATTCCACTTCACATAGTCTAGCTTCTCAGATTATTTGCTCAGCATACAGAGTGAATAAGTAAGGTGAAAGGATACAACCCTAATAAATGCCCTTTCTGATTTTGAAACATTCAATATTCCCTGTTCTTTTCAAATGATAGCTTCTTGATTTGTACAGGTTCCTTGTGAGCACAATTAAGCATCCTGGAATTCCCATTCTTTTCAAGGCTATCCACAATTTGCAATGACCAAAACAGTTGCACACCTTTTCATAGTTAAAAAAACACAGGTAAACTTCTTTCTTTGCTTTCAGCCAAGATCCATCTGACATTAGCAATGATACCCCTTGGTGATGTCCTCTTCTGACTCCAGATTGCATTTCTGGAAGTTGCCTACCAATATACTGCTGCAACCATTTTTTAATTATCTTCAGCAAAATTTTACTTGCATGTGGTATTAATGATATGGTTTGATAATTTCCACATTTTAGTTAAATCTCCTTTCTTTGGGATGGGCACAATATGGATCTCTTCTAACAGGTTGGCCAGGTAACTGTCTTCCAAATTTCCTGGCATAAATGAGTAAGCACAGCCAGTGCTCCATCTATTTGTTGAAACATCTCAATGGGTATTCAGTCAATTCCAGGAGCCTTGTTTTTTTTTTTTTTTTTTTTTTTTGCCAGTTCCTTCAGTGTAAATTGTTCTTCTCCCTTCAACGTCATTGTTCCTTGATCATATGTTACCTCCTGAAATGGTTGAATATTTACCAATTCCTTTTTTATAGTGACTCTATGTATTCCTTTCATCTTCTTTTGATGCTTCCTGCATCTTTCAGTATTTTCTCAAAGAATCCTTTAGTATTAAAATGAGGATTGAATTTTTTTCTTCTGTTCTTTCAGCTTGAGAAATGTGTCTTTTTTAAAAAAATATTATTATTATTGTGGTGAAAACATACCCAACAAGACATTCACCAACATAATGACTTCCCCATTTACAGCTCAGGGACATTGATGACATTTCTCATGTTGTGTCACCATTATTGCTATCTATTTCCAAAATATTTCCCCACAATTAGTATAAACTCAATGCCCCACAAACAAAAGCTTTCCCTTTCCCCCTCCTTCCTACCCATAGTAGCCACTAATAATCTTTGGTTTATACACACACACACATACACACAAACACACGTTTCTTCAACCTATCTAGGAATTTTCTCTCTGCTCCCTTACCATCACTGGTACCCAAGAAAGAAAGTTTTCTTCCACTTTTCCTGACTTTTTACAATAGTAAAGTAACACAATATTTGTCCTTCTGTAATTGACTTATTTACTCAGCATAATGTCCTCTAAGTTCATCCACATTATGTGTTGTTTTGCAGATTCTACATTATTCCATAGCATTGCATATTATTCCATTGTGTGTATGTACCATAGTTTGTTTATCCATTCCTCGGTTAATGGGAACTTAGGTGGTTTCCATCTCTTTGTTATTGTAAATGGTGCTGTGATGAACATGGGTGTACATATATCTATTTGTGCCCTGCCTTTCATGGTACTGCTGGATCAAATGGCATTTCTACTTCCAACTTTTTAAGGAATCACTATACTGATTCCCATAATGATTATGTCATTTTACAGTCCCACCAGCAGTGTTTGAGAGTCCTAATCTCTCCACATCCTCACCAGCATTATTATTTTCTGTCTTGTTGAACTTTGTTATTAATTCTGGGATGAGATTGTATCTCATGTTTGTTTTGATTTGCATGTCTCTAATGGCTAATGAGGGAAGCTCTGGTAGTGTAGTGCCTAAGGCGCTTGACTGCTAACCAGAGGCCTGGTGATTCAAACCCACCAGTCACTCCTCGGAAAGAAGATGGGGCAATCTACTTCTGTATTGATACTGCTTCAGAAACCCAAGGACGGGTCACTATGAGTCGGGTCTGACTTAACAGCATATAACAACAACAACAATGGCTAATGATTGTGAACATTTCTTCATGTGTTTGCTGACTGCCTGAATATCCTCTTAGGTGAAGAGTTTATTCATGTTCTCTGCCCATTTCTTAATTGGATTGTTTGTCTTTTAATATTGAGGTGTTGGACTTTTCTATAAATTTTACAGTTAAGTCCTGTGTCTGATATGTCATTGCCGAATATTTTTTTCCCATTGTGTAGGTTCTCTTTTTACTCTGTTGATGCACATAAGAATTTATTTTTCAGAAGGTCCCAATCATCTAGTTTATCTTTTGCTGTTTGTGCTTAATAGTTTATTTATTATGTAAATTAAGGCCCCCAAGTTTGCCCCTATTATTTCTTTAGGGACTTTATACTTTTAGGTTTCACATTTAAGTCTGATCCATCTGGAGTTAGTTTCTGTGTATGGTGTGAGGTTTGGATCTTGTTAATTTTTCTGCAAATGAATATACAGTTCTGCCAGCACTATTTGTGAAAGAGACTATCTCTTCTCCATTGAATGGATTTCAGCCCTTTGTCAAAAATCAGCTGACCATCAGTTCTAATTCTGGGTTCTAATTCTGTTGCACTAGTCTATGTGTCTGTCATTTACTAATATCAGACTGTTTTGACAACTGTGGCTGTATAGTAGGTTTTGGGATCTGGGAGTGTGAGACATACTACTTTGTTTTTCTTTTTCAGTGGTGTTTTGTTTATCCAAGATCTCTTTGCTTTCCATATAAAGTTAGTGATTGTTTTTTCCATATCTTTAAAGAATATTGATGGAATCTGAATTGTAATTGTATTGAATATATAGATTTATTTGAGTAGTATTGACATTTTCACAATGTTCAATCTTATGATCCATGAACATGGTATGCTCTTCCACTTATGTAGATCTGTTATGGTTTTTTGAAGTAGTGTTTTGTAGTTTTCTTCATACAGGTCTTTTGTGGTCCTGGTAAGATTTATTCCCAAGGATTTTATGTTTTTGGTAGCTATTTTAAATGTAGGAGCTCTGGTAGCATAGTGGCTAAAGCACTTGACTGCTAACCAGAAGGCTGGTGGTTCAAACCCACCAGTCACTCCTTGGAAGGAAGGTTGGGCAATCCTACTTCCATAGTGATACTGCCTCGGAAACCCAAGGAGGGGTCGCTATGAGTCAGGGCCGACTCGACAGCACATAACAACAACAACAACATTTTAAATGTTATCCATTTCCTTATTTCCTTTTAAGAGACCCCTTTGCTGGGATAGAGGAATCCAACTGATTTTTGTATGTTGATCTTGTATCCTGCCTATGTAAATTTTTCAGTAAGTTCCAGTAGTTTTCTTGCTGAGTCTCTTGGGTTTTCTATGTACAGGATCTTATCATTTGCAAATAGGCATAGTTTTACTTCTTCCTTATCAATTTGGATGTCCTTGATTTCCCTTTCTTGCCTTGTTGTCCTGGCTATGACTTCCAATACAATGTTGAACAGAAGTGGAGATAGTGGGCATCCTTGTCTGGTTCCTGTTCACAAGGGGAATGGTTTCAGTCTATCTCCTTGAGAATAATGTTGGCTGTTGGTTTTGCATATGTGCCCTTAATTATGTTGAGGAATGTCCCTTCTGTGCCTATTTTGTTGAGAGTTTTTATCAGCAATGGGTGTTGGATTTTATCACATGCCTTTTTTTTGCATCTATTGATGTGATCACATGATTTCTTTCCATTACTTTACTTATGTAGTGGATTATGTTGTTTGTCTGATCTTGAACATCTTTGCATACCTGGTATGAATCCCACTTGGTAATGATATATTATTTTTGATATGTTGTTGGAGTCTCCTGGCTAGGATTTTGTTAATGATTTTTTTCATCTATATTCATGAGGGACATTCGTATGTAGTTTTCCTTTCTAGTGGTGTCTTTGCCTGGTCTTGGTATCAAGGTTATACTTACTTCATAAAACGAATTTGGAAGTATTCCATCCTTTTCTACATTCTGGAAGAGTCTGAATAGGATTGTTTTTATCTCTGAATGATTGGTATTATTCTTTAGTGAAACCATCTAGGCCAGGATACTTTTTGTTGATAATATTTTTATGACCTGTTCAATTTCTTCTTTTGTTATGGGTCTCTTCAAGTTTTCTACCTCAGTCTGTGTTAGTTTAAGTAAGTAGTGTATTTCTAGATATCTGTCCATTTCTTCTAGGTTTTCAAATTTGTTGGAGTACAGTTCTTCATAGTATCCTGATATTATTTTTATTTCTGTTTGTTTTCTTGTGACATCACCCCTTTCATTTCATATTCATGTTATTTGCATCATCTCCTTCATTTCCTTTGTTAAGTTTACCAGTGGTTTGTTGATTTCATTATTTTTTTCAAAGAACCAATTCAAGTCTTGTTGATTTTTTTTTTCAATTGTCTTTCTGTTTTCTGCCTCATTTATTTCTGCTTGAATCTTTATTATTTCCTTTCTTCTGGTGACTGTAGGCTTTTCTGGCTGTTCTTTTTCTAATTGATGGAGATGTTGGGTTAAGGTGTTGATTTTGGCTCTTTAATTTTTTTTGATGTGTGCATTTATTTCTATAAATTGGCCTCTGATCACTGCTTTTGCTGTGTCCCAAAGATTTTGGAATGTTGTGTTTTCTTTCTCATTTGATTCAAGCAATTTTTAATTTCATCTTTTATTTTTTCTATTATCCAGTTATTTTTGAGTAGGGTGTTATTCAGTTTCCATGTGTTTTTCCTTTTTCCATTGGTCTTCTTAATGTTGACTTCTACATTTATAGCATTGTGATCTCAGAAGATGCTTTGCAATATCTGAATGATTTTAAATTTATTGAGGCTTGCTTTGTGGCCTAAGATGGTCTATCCTTGAGAATGTTCTATATGTTGCTGGAAAAGAATGTGGATTTTGTTGCTTTTGGGTGAAGTGCTCTGTAGATGTCTATATGTCAAGATGGTTGATTGTATTGTTTGGTTCTTCTGCTTCTTTGCTGAATTTCTTTCCAGTTTTTCTACATTTTCATTGAAAATGTTGTATTAAAGTCTCCTACTATTACTGTGGAGTAATCTATTTGTCTTTTCAACACTGTTAAAGTCTGCTTTATGTATCTTGGGGTTCTTTCATTGGGTGTATAGATATTTATTATGGTTATGTCCTCTTGTTCTATTGATACTTTAATCATTATATAATGTCCCTCCTTGTCTATTACAGTTGTTTTTGCCTTAAAGTCTATTTTATCAGAAATTAATATTGCCACTCCTGCTAATTTTTGGTTGCCATTTGCTTGGTATATCATTTTTCCACCTTTCATATTCTATTCAGTCTAGTTTTTTCTTTGTATCTAAGGTGAGTCTCTTACAGACAGCATATTGCTGGGTCGTGTTTTCTTATCCAGTCTGCAACTCCCCATCTCTTGAGTGGTGCATTTAGTCCATTGGCATTTTATATAATTATTGACAAATATCAATTTATCAATACCAGTTTGTTATGTGTTTTTCTTGTATGTGGTGTTGCCAATTTCTTTGTGGCTTATAATTTTCTGCACTGATCATTTTGTTTATGAGTCATGTTATCATCTCCTTCATTGCTAAGTATTTGTGCTTGTTTTCTTTTTTATTTTGATATGAATGTTTATTACTTTTCTTTGATGTCTGTAATTTACACTTTTCCTTCCAAGTGTAAAACAATCTGTTTATCTCACAATTGTCTTGACTTCCTCACTATTTAGAAATTCTGTAACTACACTATTTTTTCCCTCTTTTTGGTTTGTAGTTGTCCTCATTTACCAATTGATTTCTCTGGTTCCCTGTTTACAGTCTTGTAAGCTTATTTTACTTTCTATACTTCTATAACTGTGTTGATTTCTGGGTTATGTCATCATGTGTGTTAATGGTTGGTTTTTGTTTGCTGTTATTGATTCTCTATTAGAAGGACTCCCTTTAGCATCATTCAGGTTGGTCTGTTTTAACAAATTCCCTTAATTTCTGCTTCTCTGGAAATCTCCTAATTTCACCTTTACATTTGAGGGACAATTTTGCTGGGTACATAATTCTAGGTAGGAAACTTTTCTCTTTCAATATTTTGTATATATCATCCCATTGCCTCCTCACCTGCATGGTTTCTGCTGAGAAATCAGAGCTTAGGCTTATTGGTTAAATTTTGTAGGTAATTTTTCTTTTTCCCCATTTTGCTTTCAGAATTCTTTCTCTGCCTTTGGCTGTGGTAAGTTTTATGATGGTATGTCTTGGTGATTTTCTTTTGGCATTTATCCTGTTTGGAATTTGTTGAACTTCTTGAATGGATATAGTCTCATCTATCATCATATCAGGGAAATTATCTTCCAAGAAATCTTTGACAATTTTCTCCATGGTTTATTTGTCTCTTCTTGTTCTGGAATTCTGATTATACATAGGTTATTCCTTTTGATGGTATCCAACATGAATCTTAGCCTTTCTTTATTATGTTTTGATCTTTTGTCTGATTGGTCCCTTACCGAAATGGTATTGAGGTACTTGTCTTCAATCTCATTAATTTTGTCATCCATCAATTCATTTCTATTCCTTTGCCCTTTCAATGTGTTATCTATTTCTGAAATCTTGGTATTAATCTTCTGGATTTCTATTTGTTGTTTTTATATCATTTCTATTTTTCTGCTTATTTTGTCAATTTGTTCTTGTATTGTTTTCCTACATTTTTCTAGAGTTTTGTCTGTATTTCCCTTTCCTTAATTTGTCAGTGTTTTCCTTGATCTTGTCAGAGCCTTAATTGATCTGTGTTTCAGTCCTTTGAAGGTACCTAAATGTAATTATTTTTAATTCTTTTTCAGGGAGTTCCAAAGCTGCTTCTTCCTCAGGGATGTTTCTGGGTTTGTATCCTGATCTCTTGTTTCTATTACTTTGCCTTGTTTATCTTTGTGGGCTGTGATGGTTTGTTGCTTCTGAGACGTTGTGGTGTTATTATATTTATGTTTAATTTGTGGTTGTATGTTGGTGTGATTCATGCAAGATATTTTTTCTTCCTTTATTTATTTATTTTATATTCTGTATGAGCATGGTACTGTGCTCCTCTATTCACTAATTGTTAGCCCTTAGGGGCTCACCACCTGTCTCCTGGTAGATAATGAGAGTGTGTGCACAGATCTCTGTTAGCTTTACACAAAGAGCAGTTGAGGGCAAGTTGAGCATGTATTGGTCACCATCTATCATTGGTCAGTTGGTACAAAATAAGTGGTGGTCCTCATGCAGTGGGTGGGACTGTAGTAGGTGTAGATATGGTTCGGTTGTATAGGAACAGTTGCCATCTCCCACTCATACAAAAAACAATAACACACACATACACAAAAACAATAGAATAGAAAAACTCAAACTGCATAAAAAAACAGGAAAACTTGCAAACCAAAAAACTAAGAAATGTGATAAATAAGAAGAAAAACATTCAAAGTATATTTAAAATGGATAACAGAAAGATAATGAAAAAAAGAGAAGGAAGAAAAAGTCCACAGTACCTGGGGAGGGAGGAATTAGAGAAAAGAGCAAATGTAAAAGAATAGTAAGGAAAGAATGGGAAAACTGCAAAAGGAAAAACAAGGGACAAGAAGACCAAAAAAAGAAAAAAGATGATAACCAGCAAAAGGGAAGAGAAAAAATGAAAGAAGTGAAAAAAAAAAAAAAAAAAATGAGAACCAGGAATGGGAAAGAGAAAGAGGAAAATAAAGGAAGAAAGGAGGAAGATTAAGAGAATAATTTAAAAACTAACAAAAACAAAACAGTGGGGAGTGGGGAACAACACCTAGGCTCTGTCAGGGCACAGACTGGGATGGAACCTCCAAAGGTCTAGAATGTGGGAAGAAGTAGTGGATGGCCGCACTTTTGTTCACCAAGTGAGTAATGGGCACAAGAGAAAAAAAGGGAATATGGCATCTCTCCAGACATTATTCTCCAGTGAGGTTACCCATGCTGTCCTCTATAGGCAGAGCCCACTACAAGGTCTCAGTCCAGGTTAAAACACCACCACACACACTCATAACAACTGTGCCCACCACTTTCAAACATTCAAATTGGCTGGGCCCTCAGGACAGCCACAGGCAGTGTGCCTGTCTCCCTCCTTGCTGTTTTCCCTTCTGGGTGTCAGGCACCAATGAAGTTCTTGCCCATGTAGTTCTTGGTGAGCAGAGCTGCTTCTTCAGTTGTTATTGAAAAATATTCAAAATGGCTGTTTCCTCAGGATAACATTTCTTCCTTTTACTTTAGCTACTCTCCGTTCAAGAAGAGCAAGTTTCAGAGTCTCTTCTGACATCTATTTTAATCTTTTCTTCCTTTTCTGTCTTTTTATTCACCTTTTGCTTTCTTTGTGTATGATGTTTTTGATATCATCCCACAACTTGTCTGGTCTTTGATCACTGGTATTCAACGCATCACATATATTCTTCAGATGGTCTCTAAACTCAGGTAAGATATACTCAAGCTAAGGAGCTCTGGTGCCATAGTGCCTAAGGCATTTGATTGCTAACCAGAAGGCTGTTGGTTCAAACCCACCAGCCACTCCTTAGAAGGAAGATTGGGCAATCTACTTCCATAGTGATACCACCTTGGAAACCCAAGGAGGCTTTGCTATGAGTCAGATCCAACTTGACGGCAGTGAGTTTGATTATTTTTGCTTTATACTCAAGGTAATATTTTTGTTCTTGTGCATTTGTTTTAATTTTCTGCAGTTTCAAATTGAACTTGCATATGAGAAATTGATGGTCTGTTCCACACTCAGTTCCTGGCCTACTTTTGACTGAAGATATTGAGCTTCTCCACTGCCACTTTCCACAGATGTAGTTGATTTGATTTCTGTATATATATCATCCTGTGAGGTCCACGTGTATGGTCACTGCTTATGTTGTTGAAAAAATCATTTGCAATGAATAAGTTGTTGGTCTTGCAAAATTTTATCATGTAATCTTGGATGTCATCTCTATCACCAAGCCCATATTTTCAACTACCAGTGATTCTTTGTCTCCAACTTTCGCATTACAATCACAAGTTATTATTAGTACATCTTCATTGTATGTTTGGTCAATTTCAGACTGCAGAAGTTGGTAAAAATTTTCAATTTCTTCATCTTTTGCTTTGGTGATTGGTACATAAATTTGAATAATAGTGGTCTTCATTGTACATGTATATATATTATCACTGACAACATTGTACCTTGGGATAAATCTTTAAATGTTCTTTCTTTCTTTTTTTTTTTTTTTAATTGTGATTTGGGTGAAGATTTATAGAGCAAATTCACTTTCCATACAGCAGTTCACATACATTTTGTCTCATGACATTGACCACAGTTTACCACAATGCAACAGTTCCCCTCCCACTTCCTTCCCATAGTTACCTCTTCTGAGTGTCCATCCCTCCATGCACTCCTGCTACTTGAGCTGTCTCCCTATGCAGCCCTTCTTTCTCCCATGATTGTTCTCTCCAAGGAGTGTATCTACCTGAGGTAAGTGTTCAACTCATATGCCTGTCTTTTGTTTGGCTGGAAACCACAGGTGTGAGTTCAATTCCAGACCTAAAGGGCAGCTAGGGGCCATAGTCTCAGTGGTTCCACCAGGCTCTATCAGATCAGCAAACCTGGTCCCATCCCACCCCCTTTTTTTTTCTCCAAATAATTTTGAGTTTTGTTCCACATTGTTCTCCCTCTCTATCAAGGATCTCCTACATAGATCCCCTTTCAAGTAGATGACAGTGGTAGCTGGGCACCATCTAGTTCTTCTGGTCTTATAGATATATAGGCTGCAGATCAGATGATGTACCCATTGCTAGGACTAATTGTTTCCATGACTTTTTGGTTTTCTTCATTCTTCTTTGTTCTGGACAAGGAGAGACCCATTGTTGCATCTAGATGGCAGCTTGCTAGCTTTTAAGATCTCAGTCACTGCTCACAGTAGGAGGTGGAACAATGTTTTGTATAGTATGTTATGCCAATTGAGCTTGATGTCCCCTGTGACTATGGTCCCAAGCTTACAGGTTCAACTACCCAGTCCCTCTGGGTAGATGGCTGTGATCAAGCCGTGACCACAACCTTGCCCCTTGTCAGCTCTACTATACACCTGGAAATTCTGATCATTCACATAAAATTATAGGACCACTGTCTGCCAACCCTATACATGTTTTTGGATACACTCCCCATTTCATAGACATACCTAATACTTCAGCCTGTCCACCCATCTAACCACCCATATACCCATGTTTGCCTTCACTGGCAATGCAGTACTGTATGTGAAAAAGGGTTAATCTTTATTGTCTGTACCTCACATGTACCTCTCTATCTCTTTCTCTTCCTCAATGCCACCATATTGGTTACTCACGTTTGGTACATTGTCCTTCTCTTCACCCAAATCAATATTTATCTCTATCTATCTAATAGCCTTCCTGCCCCTCCCTTCCCACCCCTGGTAACCAACAAAGAAAATTTCCTTCTATAGATAAACCTTCCCTTAACTTTTACAATAACGGACTAATACAATATTTGTCCTTTTGTGATTGACTTATTTCACTCCAAACTTAGAACTCTCTTCTAAGTTCATCCACGTTATGCAGTGTTTTGCAGATTCTACTTTATTCTTTAACGTTGCATAGTATTCCATTTTATGTATGTACCATAGTTTGGTTATCCATTCCTCAGTTGATGGACACCTAGGTTGTTTCCATCTTTTGTCTATTGTAAATAGTGCTGTGATGAACATGGGTGTGCATATATCTGTTCTTGTTATGGCTCTCACTTCTTTAGGGTATATACCTAGTAATGGAATGGCTGGATCAAATGGTATTTCTAATTCCAACTTTTGAAGGAAATGCCATACTGCTTTCCACAATGGTTGTATGATTTTACTGTCCCACCAGCAGTGTAGGAGAGTCCCAATCTCTCCACATCCTCTACAGCATTTGCTATTTTCTGTCTCATTGAACTTTGCTACTAGTGCTGGAGCAAGATGGTATCTCATTGTTGTTTTGATTTGCATCTCTCTAATAGCTAATGATCGTGAGCATTTCTTCATATGTTTGTTGGCCGCTTGAATATCCTGCTTCGTGAAGTGTCTATTCATGTCTTCTGCCCATTTTTTAATTGGATTTTTTGTCTTTTTTTATTGAGGTTTTGGAGTTTTCTATAAATTCTAGAGATAAGTCCCTTGTCAGATATGACATTACCAAATATTTTTTTTCCCAATCTGTAGGTTTTCTTTTGACTCTTTTGGAAAAGTCTTTGAAAGCACATAAAAGTTTAATTTTTAGCAGGTCCCAATCATCTGGTTTCTCTTCTGCTGTTTGTGCATTTTGAGTTATGCTTGGTAGTCTATTTATGCCATATATTAGGGCCCCTAAATTTGCCCCTAGATTTTCCTTGAGGAACTCTATAGTTTTAGGTTTCACATTTAAGTCTTTGATCCATCTGGAGTTCATTTTTGTGCATGGTGTGAGGTACAGACCTTGTTTCATTTTTCTGCAAATTGATCTCCAGTTTTTCCAGCACCATTTATTAAACAAACATTCTCTCCCCCATTTAATGGATTTTGAGTCTTTGTCAAAGATCAGCTGGCTATATAGGTGGATGGATCTATTTCTGGGTCCTTAATTCTATTCCATTGGTCTATGTATCTGCATTAAACCAATACCAGGCAGTTTTGACTATCGTGGGTGTATTGTAGGTTTTGAGATCCGGCAGTGTGAGACCTCCTACCTGTTTTTCTTCTTCAATAGTACTTTGCTTATCTGAGGTCTCTTTCCTTGAAATGTTCTTTTTGACTATGAATGCAACTCCATTCCTCTTCAATTTGTCATTCTTGGCATAGCAGACAATAAGATTGTGATTCAAAATGGCCTATACCAGTGCCAGCACATTTCAACTCACTAATGCTTAAGATATCAATTATTATGCATTCCACTTAATTTTTGACAACTTCCAGTTTTCCTAGATTCATAATTCTTACATTCCATGCTCCAATTATTAATGGGTGTTTGCAACCGTTTCTTCCCATTTTGAGTCAAGGTCTCAAAAGTTTTACTCCATCCATGTCATTAATATCAGCTCTACTTTGAGGAAATAGCACATTCCCAGTCATATTTTAAGTGCCTTCCAACCTGATGGCCTCATCTTCCAGGAGTGTATCAGTTTTTCACTGCTGTTCATAAGGTGTTCAGCAGCAAGTTTTTCAGAAGTAGATGGCCCCATCCTTCATCCCAGTCCATCTTAGTCTGATAGCTCTGCTGAAACGTGTCCACCATGGGTGACCCTGATGGTATTCAAAATACCAGTGGCATAACCTCCACCCTCACAGCAACATGAAAGCCACCAAAGTATGACAAACTGACAGACGACTGGTGGTTATAATTAATACCACTCTGAATCAATACTTGCCTCTGTGATAAGGCAAGAAAAAATTAAATATAATAGCCTTATTCACCAAGGAAATTCAAATTGAAAATATAATGAGATACCACATCACACCAAGTAGAGTGACTATATTAACAATGATAATAATAATATAGACAATAAGAAATGTTGATGAAGATGTGGAGAAATTGTGATTCTCAAGTGAGGTTAATCTATATGATACAAATCAGTGCAATGAAAAGAACATTAGAACAGTGTCATTATTCTCCTGGAGTCCTTAGGTAGTGCAAATGCTTAATGCACTCATTATATTGTGCACTAATTTTGTAAACATTTTAAAATTTTCTCAATATGTAACAAAACCAGTTGAAACAATTTGGGAATGATACTTCTCTGAATTCTTAGCATCAAAAGCTAGGCATACAGACTTCACCAGATTAAACTGAAATGGACCTTGCAAAACTAGTCCTTCTGTGAGTGTTACCAAACTGCATGACTACTTTATATAATTCAGAAGTGATAACGCTCCTTTTTTTCCCCTCAAAGAAACTTTTGCTTTAGAAATTTTCAAATATTAAAAAAAGGTTGACTGAATATGTTTAACTTTCGCAATAACTAGCATTTGCTGATATTCTCTCCCACTCTCATTTATTTGAATTTTTAAAATTTACTATGTTATAATCTATTGTTGCTGTTGAGTGCCATGGAGTCACTTCTCACACAGAGAGACCCTGAATGATAGAGTAGAACTGCTCCATAACATACTTTTCAATGTAATATTTAGAAAGCAGATAACCAATTTGGGAGTTGCTGGATGGATTCAAACCTTCAGCCTATTGGTTAGCAGCCAAACCCATAACCATTAGAATATTTGTGCCACTAGAGTGGCAGCACTTCAAGCTGGCTTGTGTGTTATCTTGACCTGACTCCATTAGTACTTGAGCATTTCCGTGCTTTCTGGCATAACATTATGTCCTAGACTCACTGTATTTTCCCTTCCCAGTGGAACAAATTTTAACTACTAATTTTCATTTGAGAGTAAGCATATGCCATCAATGTTCTTTGCAGTGCTTGTTAACTTACTACTATTTTTTAAATCATCCTCTTATGGGGTAGATTAAAAGAAAAATCAAGCCTCAATAGATAGAGGACTTTTTCTATTATGAAAGATTTATTCCACACAAAATTGCTTGCAAATAAAATCAGTGTGTGTGTGTGTGTGTGTGTGTTATTCATTTGAGTTGAAAATTGATTCTTCAAGCTTCCAGAGTACAAAAACTACGTCTTCCTCCCCTTCTTCCTCCTACTGCACCCAGCAAAAACAGATGATTGATTAATTTTTAGTAAATGGCATTAAATACCAGTGCAGCTCAGTGGGTGTGTGTGTATGTGTGCATGCTGAATGTTTGTATGTGTATGTGTGCGCTTGTGTGAGTGTACATGAACTGCACTGAAATAACTTAGAACGGGGCTGAGTGGAGGTTTGTAAGTTAACAGAAACCACATTTCATCTTTATCTCTCCACTTAAAAGCTGATTGGCCTCTGTTTTTCAAGGTTACCACTCTTGTCTGAGAACTGGAGAGGCTTGAAATGCCCCTCACAAATGTAGTTGTTGACTTTCAAACAAGGTTCTTCTCTCAGGCCCCACACTGGTTGCCCACCCCTTTCAGGGGTGATTGGGGTTTTGTGCAACTTATGCTTCAGTGGGTGAAATGATTGGAGTGGACTGGAACACTATAGGCAGGCCTCCCAGCCACACACCAGGCCTAACTTATGTAAACATTGCCCTGATGACAGCATTCTCCTACCCCATCTGCAGCTGCGAGGGGATCCATTATTTCTCCAGTCCCAGGGGAAGAAAAAGGTCTCAGGCATCATTACTCCTAGGCAAATGTAACTGACTCTGCTGCGTACCCTAATTTGCTTGCCATAATTATAGGTCGCTCACCTGCTTTGTTATTTCCAAACCCCCCCCCTTTTTTGTTCTTATCCATAATAAATGGAGCCCATGAAACACGCCACTGTAATATTTGGATATTATGAAAATGCTAATAATAACAAGGTAGCGTCAGCAACATCCTGGCTTTATCAGCTGGTCAGATGCTCTATTAGGCAGCCAGGGAGGAGTTCAAGCAAATTGATTATGTTAATGTCCTGTAGTACTCAGAAAAGATGAGGAGTTGGCAATTAATTTTTTCTAAGCTGCAGGCCGACAGGCAAATTTATATTCCTCCCTCTCTGTGGGATCAAGCTAAGAGGAGGTGAAGTAGAAAAGTGAGCTCCAAGTAGCTTTCCAGGATCTAATTGAACGGTGCTAAATAAAGCCTGGAAAGGAGAGGGGAGAGGGGAGAAAGTGCACCCAACAATGGGCGAGCACTGCTCTTCCCCATTCATTCCGCTGACAGGGCTTTTGCAACTTAAACCTGTTTTATTAATTATGTTTGACATTTCCTTAATTAGTTTCATTTACATCCCATCAGCCCCTACCAGAAGATTGCTCCATACATCATTTTACTAGAAGAGCATGATGTCTACAGAATTATAACAACAACAGAAAATTTTATGTAACTTACATAAAATTAGTGGACAGCCCTTTTCATTTAAATGGGTTTACAGAAGGGGGAAGGGATATATCAAGTAGTCTTCTCTGAATTTTTAAGATGCTCTATCTTATTTATAAGGTAATAGATATTCAAATTGTACATTTACATACTCAAATATATCGTCCAGTTGTAAGATTTACCCAGTTTTAAAAAAATTAACAAAAAATGGAAATAAACTTGGTGTAGTGGTTAGGGCAGTTGGCTGCTAACCAAAAAAATCAGTGGTTTGAACCCACCGGACACTCCACTGAAGAAAGATGTGTCCATATGCTTCCATAAAGATTTACAGCTTTGGAAACCCAATGGGGGTTGCTGTGAATCAAAATCTACTCGACGGCAGTGAGTTTCGTTTTTTTGTTTGAGACATAAGCTTGAAGAAATGAGGACAGAAACATATCAAAATTTGCTTCAGTCCTTGCAATTTAATGCTCCTGCTCCCACTTCACCAAGTGTACTTAGTGATTCTTTATCTAGGAATTCAGTCAGCACTCAGATACAGAAAGCCCAGGCTTTCCAAGCCCTTGGGTAAAGGTTGAACAAAATAAAATTGATTCAATGAATGGAATAATGAATGAAAAAATTCTTGACCACTCATTCAAAACCCCAGGTCCTGATCTTATCTCTGAGAAAATTAACTTTTTGACTGTGAGTCATCTAACTCTCTGGCTTAGCTATGAGAATATCAAATGATATGATATATATGACATGCATTTGAAAGCATGAAACAGTGTGCACATAGAAGATACCATAACTGTTGTCATTGTTATTGTTCAGGTCTCATGCTTGTTACAGAGGTCCATGAATGAATGTACATATATAAGGTACTATTATTGTTGACATTATTATTGTTCAAGTCCTATGTCTGGTAGGGTAGTCTCTTGCAGGGGTCCTGATGGAACTTTATCTCTCAGGCTTCCAGTCTGAGGTTCTTATTCCTAGATCCTGTCCTTGTTGCCCAAGTGCACAAATGGCACCTTCCTACTGTCCTTTGTCATGGTTGAGTTTCCTGGGTTTAATTGTATGCCTGGCTGTCCTTATACTTCTTCTTAGTACTTATTCTCATAATTTCTCTCCTGGAGCTTCAACCTTGGAATTAACCAACTTTTCTCTTTGCCCAGTTTCCCTGGCTATGTTGTTGTTGTTGTTGTTGTGTGCCATCGAGTAGGCTCCGACTCATAGCGACCCCTCCTTGGGTTTCCGAGGCAGTATCACTACGGAAGTAGGATTGCCCAACCTTCCTTCCAAGGAGTGGCTGGTGGGTTTGAACCGCCAAGCCTTCTGGTTAGCAGTCAAGCGCTTTAGCCACTATGCTACCAGAGCTCCTTCCCTGGCTATAGTGATCTATTACTACTCAGGTTCTAGTGTGACTTTTACATAACATACATGTTCAGTATCAATATGAGATGATTAGATGCTCCTGACCTTTGTCAAAGATTAAAAGACTTTGTTGTTAATCCTACCTGTAACCAAGATTCAGTTTCATATTATGCAGTCATTGTTTTTACAACTGAGCAATGCCAATTGGCATTACCAGTTGTAGTATATGTACATGGGACTGCTCATCTGGAAACATGCTCCATTTTTTGGGCAAGCTTTGGAGCCATGAGTTAGCAGTTAGAACCGCTTCTATGTAACTTTTGGTTAACTGATAACTTTGAATTGACTTAATGCTTAACCATTTGATGACCACTTATAAACCAGTAGTAGCACACAGTTCATTATTGAGTGTATTAGCCAGTACATTAATAGATATCTTCTTTTAATTTGTACACACCTCTCCCATCTTCATTCTTTTCTGATTTAGAAAAATTATTTTAGAGAAATTCTACTTTAAAGAAATTTCCAAAACTATCTAGTGTTTGAAACAGTCCCCTCCCACTTTCTTTAAGTTTCTTCCCCTTTCTACAAATTTCCATTCTTCTCTCTCCATTGCCTATGTTATTTATGCATTCATCGCATCCACATATTCTTTTTACTAGAAAAAAAAGGAAATAAAAAGAAAAGAAAACTACCTATGTCTTCTTTTAATTCCTATTTATTTTTCTATTATTTTCAATTATGGAATTCTTAAATGAGTCATGTCTATCTGTTGTACATGCTTCTTTTTCACCACTACTTTGTAAGCTCCATAACTCATAATTGTTAAGGCTGGTGGAGATTGCCACAGGCAGCTGCACCTGGAAATGACAAATACTGCTTACAGTTTTGACTTATCTCAAGAAATATAATAATAACTAACATTTATTGAGTACTTATGACATGCCCGATCTTGTCCAAGAGCACTATTTCCATGGCATTGAATGCTTCAATCATGTCTATTCACCGGATTGACTCTATGATTCCTGCTTCACAAAATAAGAAATTAAACACAGAGAGTTTGTACCAAAATTCTAACTCAGGCTGGATGGCATCAAGTCTTCCAAATGATAACTATCACCTCAAAAAATGTGTATCTCCATTGGCAGGAAAGAATATACCCCTAAAGCCTTTGTAGGTGAGTCTCTGGACAACAACTTGACTGCTTTGTATATATATTTTTGTTAAGTTCATGCCTCCTAACACCCCTAAGCGGTGAAAAGCATTTCACACAAAATCAGTGCTTATATCATGTCTTTCACCAGGCTAGCACGGCTCTTCTAGTACTGCAGAAGAGAAAAGAAGGCAGAGAGAGGCAAGTTGTTTATTGAAAGTCAGCAAGCAATTCGGCATTTGAGAGAAAAATAATTAAATATAAATAGGTCTTCTTTTTCCCTGAAGCAGTAGCTCTTGAGTCTGTTCTTGCCTCTCACACATCTACACTTTGAAGTGAGCACATATTTACCATTGTCATCTTCATATAGATGCCCGCTGTGTTCCAAATAGGCCAAAAAAAGTCATTTTCTGTTCTTTCCTTCTGGTTCAATAAGTCTGTTTTACATTTACATGGAGCTTTCAAGAGCGAAGTCTCTCTAAGTAAGTAATGAGAGTACTTTTGAAAAAGCTCCTTGCACCCAGGGTGGTAGAACAGAGGCCAATTAGGAGACCACATGGGATATAAAAAATGCAATGGAGGTCATGATATTCAGGGCCATAAAGGCCTTTTCATAGGGGTCATTGTAATAGACTTAAATATTCCGCCTCTCAACTAGATAATTATACTCTGCCTTCATACATTCTTCCTCAATTCTTAGTGATCTAAGTTCATCATACAAAGTCCTAAACTATTCTTTATTGTCTATTCCATATTTAAGGTGTCCTTCTTTTGGAAATTGAATGAAGTGAATCTGAGATCTGTCCTGTGATGCTACAGAAATCAGGCTGAAATAACACTAACTATGAATTCAGCAACCTATATGACATTTATCTAAAACTGCAACAGGCAGCTGCACCTGGAAATGACAATCTTTTTAGTTCAAGTCAATACAAATCACATTCACCCATTTTTCTCACTATGTGATATAATAAATTCTTGGGACTTTATTTGGTGGTGAATCTGTAAATGTTAACACCATTCAGTAATGGCTATTGAACACTTAATGTGCCTAGGCACTGTTCTAGGCATATGGGCAATAAGGGGATGAAGAAGACAGATATGGCTCTTACTGCCATGGAGTTTGTATTCTATTTTGGGAAAGCAGATAAGCTAAGAAAAATAGCATACAACAATAAATATTGAGTTGTGACTAGAGGGAGTGACATTAGTCTCGGTGGTCAGGGATGGCAGTGTGGGTAAGGAAAGTTAAGCTCCGTCAAGATCTGAGTGAGGGGCATTCAAGGCTAAAAAAAAAAAAAAAGCCAACTTCACTGCTGTTGGATCCAACTCATGGTGACCCTCCCTTGGGTTTCTGAGGCAGTATTACTACAGAAGTAGATTGCCCAGTCTGCCTTCCGAGGAGTGGTTGGTGGGTTTGAACCACCAGTCTTCTGGTTAGCAGTCAAATGCCTTAGGCATTATGCTACCAGAGTCCTCAAGACTGAAGGAAGAGAAAAAGCAGAGAGACCATCAGCACAATAGAACTTGATGTTCTCAAGGAAAACAAAAGCTGCTATAGGTCAGCCGTAAGGTCCATGGATGGCACAAATTGTTGGTAGATGACTAACCTAAATGTTAATGAACCTACACAGCAGCACGTGGAAGAAAGTCTTGGTGGTCTGCTTCTGTCAGTGTTACAGCCAAGTAAATCCTATGGAGCTGTTCTAACCTATAATACATAGTGTTGCTATGAGCCTGAATCCGCTTGACAAGAAAGGGTTTGGTTTGGTTTTCGGTAAGTCAGCCATTGTGAGAAGAAGCAAAGCGCAGGCAGACATTTGATAGAGATTTGTTTGAACTCTATTGTCAGCCACAGAGAATAAGTCTGTTCTGTTTCTGAACAATTACAATATCAACATCAATGTTATGTGGATTTAAATTAGAAAATAATTTTAATGGTAATGAAAATTTAATGCAATTTTAATTTTGTTTGGTTTAGGTTTCAAATCTTGTAAATAACTGATGGCAAAGAATTGGTTGATATATTTAGAGGTTTATGGTGAGCTTATTAAAAATGGTTTCCCATTGGATTTTTTTCCTTTTTATAATATTTTTTGCCCCTCCTAATCATTATTAGTTGTTTCCTCCAAAAGTTTATGATGAGGTTAGAATGGGAAAAAATTTAATACATATTTTAAGTAAAAGATTGATAAAATGCCCCATAATTTATTCTTTGTATATTTATTTATTATTCTTACCCAAGATGGCACTTCTTCAATTGTTGGGAAGCAGCTCAGAATGATGCATTTCCCTGGAGCCTCTGACATCTCTGAGTGTTGGTCTGAGTTCATGCTTGTCTTTGTTTTTTTTTTTTTTTTTTTTTTCTTTCCTAAGCAAAGTTCTTGGGGTCACTGACAGTCTATGTGGCCTATTACACTCAACATGTAAGATTCACTCACTGACTTAGAAATCAGCAGAAATCCAAGAAACAGTGAAGGCATCCAAGACAATTAACTGCCTGAATCATTTTCTATAAAACACTGCAGTAGTTTACAAAAGGCTAAAAGAGATCTGAAATATCATCAAATGGTGAAAAATAAAATATTTTCCTGTCACATGCTGTCATATACTGTCAGAAAGCTGTGTGCTATGGCCACAGTCAAGTTGAATCCGATTAAAAGATCAGCAAACAAGGCAGGTTTAGGGGTATTTGACCTCATCAGTGCTGTGCCTGGAAGTACCTGTCAGTATTTCGGTTGTCCTATGCTGTGACACTATTGCTTATGCAGCTTGCCAATGGACATGCCTGATGACATCTTGGAGAGGAAACAACAGATTGATGTGTTCGGTTTTCTATTTTCAAATACTGTTCAGTACCGCTAAGATGGAGCTTAAATTTAATTCCAATTACCAGTTTCACAAACAATGAATTATTCAAGCTAAACTGCCCAGTTTTACTGAAGCATGTGCATAATATGCATATATTTGCTTCTATCTACACATATATGGACTGAGATTGAAAAATTAAATTATCTCATCCTCAGTTTATTAGAATTCCATAAGGCTCTGTAATTTTACAGAGGCTGATCAATATTTGCTGAGCTGCGGTTACATAACTCATGAAAACTTCACAGCCCCAAACATACATGTGTATCCATTTAAAAATTTAAAAATTATAGATAAAGCAAATAAAACATGAATTTTTATCATGTAAGCAAGGCAAAGAAGTTCCAAGTAGGGGTGTGTGTATGTGTGTGTGTGTGTGTGTGTGTGTATTCAGGAATGGGGAAGAGTAAATAGAATAGTAAGAAACTAGTCTTCTTGACTGCTAACCAGAAGGCTGGCGGTTCAAACCCACCAGCTACTCCTGGGAAGGAAGGTTGGGCAATCTACTTCCATAGTGATACTGCCTCGGAAACCCAAGGAGGGGTTGCTATGAGTCGGTCTGACTTGATGGCACATAACAACAACAGTCTTTTTTTTTTTTAAGCACTCTGCATTGGAGTGAGTAGTGACGTCATAGTGTTCTCATGTCATCATTGTTAATTGCTTTCAAGACAGCTCCAACTCATGATGACTTTATGTATAACAGAAAGAAACGTTGCCCAGTCCTGCACCATCTTCATGATCATTTATGTTTGAGCTGTTATTGTGGCCACTGTGTGTTTTGGGTAGGCTCTTCTTCCAGCACTATAGGAGACAAAGTGCTGTTGTTACCCATAAAGTTTGCATTGGCTAATTTTCAGAAGTATATTTCTACGCCTTTCTTCCTAGACCATCTCAGTCTAAGCTTGGCTGAAACCTGTCCACCATGAGTGATGACCCTGATGGTATTTGAAATTATGGTAAAGTAGTTTCCAGTGTTAGCAAAATGCAAGTCACCACAATTTGGCAAACTCACAAATAGCTATCTAGTGTCATAGAGTGAGTACAATTTTAGCCAGCTTTAAGAAGAAATAAAATCTCTTTTTTACTAATGCTCATTTGCAGAAAATATACACTTCATTTTCAGTGACTCTGTCTCAAGAATTTTCATATATTTGCCTGAGGCAAAACTGAATATTTTTTATTTTTGTTTAAAATGTTCACATTTCACAGAGAAAGAAAAAATCTTGCATAACTAGAACATGATACTTTTCCCATCTGTGAGAAATTGCTTTAAAAACACTGATGTAATTCTAATTTTTTTTTCCATTTTTATAAGCCCTCAATTTTTAAAGTCATTGCTTTCATTGAATTATAAACCTATATAGAGAAAAATGAATAGGCATTAGTGTAAATATTGATAAATTTTCATAGCCAACACACTTGTGTGATTACTACACCAATGAAAAACTAGAAAATAAGCAGCACCCATGAGTTCAGTTCATGCTTCCTCCAAACCACTATCCTCAGTTCTATCACTCTCAGTTAACTTTGCCTGTGTTATGCTTTGTATATTGAATATCACTGTATATACTCTTGCATCTGATTTATTTCTCTTAATATCACATTCATGAAATGGATCCCTGTTGCTGTACATAGCAGTGGTTCTTTCTCATTGCTGTATAATTTTCCATTGTTTAATTATATCACAGTTTATTTATATTATTTTAAGTTGATGGACTTTGGGGTTTATTTCTTTATTATTAATTTTATTTGTCGTTCAAATAAAGTTGCTGTAAATATTCTTGTACATGTTTCTAAGTACATATTAATATATATTTCTGTTAGGAATATATCTAGAATGGAATTATTAGGTAACAGGGTATGAATATATTTAGCTTTATTATATAATGTTTGACAGGTTTTTTTTAAAATGGTTTTACAAATTTATTATACTAATGCATTAAAGTTTCAGTTGCTTAGAGTCCTTGCTAACATTTGGTATGGTCAAAATTTTTAATTTACTCATTTTGAAAGGTGGGTAGTGGTATCTCCATTTCGATGTCATTTCCATTTAACTAATGAGTTGTGCATGCTTTCATATGTTTATTGACTACATGAATGTCTTCTTTTGTGAAGTGTCTGCTCAAGTCTTCTATCCATGTTTGTATTTGGTAGTTTATGGTACATTTTTTTTTTTTCAATTTTCTCTTTTTGTTTAGTATTTTTGTATATTGTTTAATAAATCTTTGCTTACTACAAGGTTGTGATGACCTTCTACCATGTTATTGTCTAGAAGTTTTATTATTTTACCTTTCAACTTTAGATCTTTATTTCATCTAAAAAAAAAAAAAACTCACCGCCATCCATTCGATTCCGACTCTTAGCTACCCCTCCTTGGGTTTCTGAGGTGGTATCTCTACAGAAGTAGGTTGCCCAGTCTTTCTTCTGTTATTTCATCTAGAATTGGGAAATAGATATTGAGTTCATTTTTTGTTCCTGTAAGAATATCCACTTGATTCCACATCATTTATTGAAAAAGCATTTCCCTCTGTACTGCAATGTCAGCGTGGTCATAAATTAAGCCCTGTATTAGTGCGTTTCTGGACTCTTCATTTTGTTTCTTCAGTCCTGGTGAAAATATATTTTCTTAATTACTAAAAATTTATAATATTATGATATTTGTTACGGTAACACTTCCAGCTGTATTCTTCTTTAAGAATACCTTTCCTATTTTCAACCTTTTAATTACCCTATTCATTTTTAAATCAACATTCACTTTCTACAAAGAAACTTTTTTGATTTTAATTGAGATGACATTGAATCTTGGATCATTTTTTTTTATTACCTTGATATATTGCTCCATTTTTAGAATTTTTTAATTTCAATTTTTGTTTTTATATTTTTCGGAAATCATACACATTTTTTGTTAGAGGTATTCCTGAGTAAACCACTGCCATCAAGTCGAATCTCACTCATTGCGACCACTCGTTGGGTTTCTGAGGCGGTATCACTACAGAAGTAGATTGCCCAACCTTCCTTCTGAGGAGTGGCTGGTGGGTTTGAACTGCCAGCCTTCTGGTTAGCAGTCAAATGCCTTAGGCACTATGCCACCGAGCTCCCATTCCTGAGTAGTTGGTGTTTTTTAAAGCTATTGTTGTAAACTGTATTATTTTTTAAATTTCATTTTCCAATTATTTTGCAAATATGTAGAAATCCAATTGATTTTTGTATATTGACCTTATATCAAGTGGCATTGCTACATTGCCTTCGTTTTACTTTCTGTAGATAGTGTGGATTTTCTATTCACATGAATATATTGTACATGCATAACCCACATTTGCTCTTGTGATACTGTTTTCTTTTAAAAATTTTATAAATTTATAAATTTCTCCTTTTAATTTCCTTCTATTTTCCCCTCTTTCCTTTAAGATAGTACAATTTATTGTTTGATTTCTAACTTTTTAAGATTAATATTTAGATCTTTTTTTTTTTAATGTTCATACATAAATCATTGGTTTTTCATTACAGGGGTTTCACTCTTTTTTGTCTTCCAGGTAGACAGAAATAAAGACAGAGCTTGCTCATCTGTTACAATGAGTAAAGCTGGGTTGACACAGGGTTGAAATGTTGTGAAGATGTTGTCTACTCTGGTGCTTTCCTGCTCTTAGAGCATAATCAAAGAGAGTCTGCTAGTGTTCTACACTTGTATGTGTGATTTATGTCTTCAAAAAGTTTAGAAAATTGTAGGCAATAATCACTTCAGATATTGTTTCTGCCCATTCACTCCCTTTTCTCCTGGAACTTCAGTTACAGGTAGATTACACCCTTTTCCTATGTGTAGTAGCTCTGGTAGCATAGTGCCTAAGGCACTAGACTGCTAACCAGAAGTCTGGGCCTTCAAACTCACCAGCCACTCTTCAGAAGGAAGATGGAGCAATCTACTTCCGTAGTGATACTGCCTCGGAAACCTAAGGACGGCACATAACAACAATAGTTATTTCTTGCAATTCTTTTTTATCTCCCCGTCTGTTTTCCATTCTGTTGACCTACTCTCCATGCTTTAGTATGAATATTTACTACTAATGTGACTGATTAACTATGTCCAACGTGCAGTTAAGCACATCTCTTGCATTCTTAAATTCAGAAAATTTCTATTTTTCAGGTCCATAATTTCCATTAAAAAAGAAAAAAATTCTAGTTCTCTAGATGATTTCTCCAAATTATTTATTTTATTGAGCACCTTATATTCAGTTATTTTAAAGTTTATAGTTAATAAGTTTAACATTTGGATCACCTAGGTATCTTCCTTTGTTGATCTTTATTCATATTTCTATTTCTTGGTATGACTGGTAAATATTTATTGAATTCCAGGATGGTATACAACCATAATGTAGATGTTATGGATGTTGTTTTCTTCACCCAATTAGAATCTGTCTTATTTGCTCAAAGACAATCACTCTAGAGTCAGATCATCTTATTCTAATCAAGGATTAAGCTGTTTGAGTCACGTTTTGCATGTTTTAAGGTTTGGTTTACTTCTGATTCACCTCAATTATTTGTGCATATGTCTCCAAAGGTTCTGGTTGAGAGCTTAAGGTGTTTTTCAAGGTGGAGCCTAGATTCCAATGTTTGTCTCTCCAGTACTATGAAATACGAGTTAAGTTTTCAGCCATTTTTTGTCTGGTTTCTTGGCATCTTTCCTTGAGCAACTTTAGAATTGCCAGAAGTTTATGGGAAAAAAATGAAAAAGAATTATACTTCCTTGATGGCACTTCTCTTTCCTCTAGTATTGTAGACCCTCAAATCCTAGCTATCTTGGCAAACTCAAATTTCAGTTGTTATCTCCAACCTTGGGAGGTTCTGGCAAATCCACTGGTGTCTTTGAGGAGTGGCTCACTGCTTCTTCTCTCACATAGTTTACAAGTTTTTTTTTAAAAAAAGAAAAAGTCCTGAGGATAAATAGAATTCACAATATTGGCTTTATAAGGAATTTTTTGTTTCTTCAAAGTGTTTTCCCCTCAAGCGCTAGCTGCTTGGGAAGCCTTTGATTCCTTCAAACAGAATATTTTTGGTATTTCCTATAGACTTACTAATTTTTATTAATGGGTATGATAATCTGCCTCTAGCTACACCATTATATCTAGAAGCAGAAAGCTTCAAAACTTTCATTTTTAAGTTAAAGATATTTCATTTTTATTTTTCAACAACTATCTCCCATCAATAAAATTCATGTGTCATGTTTTCTTTGATGCTTAAATTATCTAAGGAAAAAGCACCTAATGGGGCTTTTAATAACATATCAGTGAGGATACAAAGGGCAATAATATAATTTTGCATATTTGAAAGGTAAAAAAAAATTAGGCAAATTCATGTCAGTATATTGAGTTTTGAGTTGATCATTTAAAAAACAGATTTAATAAAACTGCACACATTTGGCACTGGCACCAAGATAATGCAAAACACAAAAACTAAAGTCATAAAAGTGAGTAGATTTTCCCTTTGGGTTTAGGAGACCTCTCATTACATATAATGTCATGACATACTGACTGACAGAATACGTGATGGATTGTCATTCATGACAGAATGACTTCAATTAAGTTGATAACAAGATGACACGTTCATGGATTTGCCATGCTCCTTAGTCTTGCCATTTTTTTCCCCACAGTAACACTACTTTAAAAGGCCACCTTCTTGGTTATTTGGTGAGAAACTCTTTCCTTCTATTTATTTTCTAAATCAAGGCAACGTTCATTAGAATTATTTCCACATATAAGCTGGAAAACCCTTTTTTGAAAAAGATTTTCCTGCAACTTTGTTGTTGTTGTTGTTGTTAAGTGCCGTCGAGTCGTTTCCGACTCATAGTGACCCCATGCACAGCAGAACGAAACACTGCCCGATCCTGCGCCAGCCCCACAATCCCTGCTATACTCGAGCCCATCAT
>NW_006921606.1:15629645-15637916 GCF_000298275.1 Orycteropus afer afer
TAGTCTGTCTCAGTCTATAAACTGGCTGTTACCTATGCACCAGGTGCATCTCGCTGGGTTTTAAACACCAGAGGCTCAGCCTCAAAACTCAAGTCTACATGTCACCACAGTAGGACAAACCGACAGATATGTTTGTCCTGCTGTTGGAGACCTCTCGCATCCCTCCCACCTGGGTCACTGTGGCTGACTGTTCTTCTGTCTGGCTTCCTGTCTTTTAATCCTCTTTCTCCTGCTCTTCTGGCCTGCTTCTTTGGGCATCCCTGAGTTTCCTCTCCTCACCTAATCCCTTTGGCTGATTGCTCTTCTCTTTGGCTTCCTGGATTTTACCCCTTTCTCCTGCTCTCCCGGCCTGCTACTCTGTGCTACGCCCGTGCTTACCTTGCTCCCGGAGACCCTGTCCCTCTCAGGAGCGTAACAAAGGAAAGTGTTCAGTGCAGTTCAGTGAGTAAGCACAAGCCCGCCTGTGCTTACCTTGCTCCCAGAGACCCTGTCCCTCTCCAGAGGGTAACAAGGGAAAGTGTTCAGTGCAGATCAGTGAGTAAGCACAAGCCCGTCCTGCAACTTGGACCCCACAAATACCATATTATTTGGCTAACAATATATAACCGCAAAATGTGCAACACACACACACACACATTTTCTTTTTCTCCCTCTCTCTCAAATTGTGAGTGCATGGTAAGGAATGGCCAATTATTATTATTATTTTAAAAAATATTAAAGTTGAATACAATATATTGTCAGTCAAAGTCCTTCTTATTTTATTTCTAGTCATAAAACTCATTCTTGATAAATCCTATTTTATACTGACATTTTACTTATGTTGGAGTCCATTAACTCCCTGTTGAATTCTTGATTGGCTCTACAACTTATCTGCATAGATGATAATTTTATGACCATTCTTTCCCCCCTGTTATATTTTTCCCCATGCTACAGATTTAACTGTCCCCTCAAAACATGTTGAAGTCTTAACACCTGGTACCTGTGAACACAACCTTATTTGGAAATAGACTCTTTGAAGATTTTACTAGTTAATATGAGGCTATACTGGAGTAGAGTGTATTCTTATCCCATCTGAGTGGTGTTCTTATAAAAGATGTGAGAAACAGTGACACATAGAGGAAAGACAGCCTTGTGAAGATGTATTTACAAGCCAAGGAACACATGCTGCTACCAGAACCTTGGAGAGACAAGAAAAGAAACTTCAGAGGGATCATGGCTGTCCAACACAATGATTTGGACTTTTAACCTCTAGAATTAGGAGAAAATAAGTTTCTATTGTTTACAGCCATCAATTTTGTTTCACTTGGTTAAGGCAGAACTATGAAGTTAATACACTCCACATGAGGTGTCTGGAGCTCTATTAGCATAGTGCCTAAAGGCTAACCAGAAGGCTGGCAGTTCAAACCCACCAGCCACTCCTTGGAAGGAAGGTTGAGCGATCTACTTCAGTAGTGATACTGCTTCAGAAACCCAAGGGGGGGGATTGCTATGAGTCAGGTCCTACTTCACGGCACATAACAACAACAACAACAATGTGAGGTGTCTTAGGTTTCCTAGATTCAGAGCCTGAGGTAAGGGTTTTGATGCATATGATTGTTTGAGGATGTGTTCTCTAAGGGAAAAAAACAAACAAATATATATATGTGTGTGTTTGTGTGTGTGTGTGTGTATTATACATATTATATATTTGCTTATAATATATATATGTGTGTGTCTATGTGATATAGAAACATACATATACATGTATATATATGTGTATATATATGTATGTGCATGTATATATATATGTGTGTGTGTGTGTGTGTGTGTGTATATATATATATATATATATATGGCAGGAAGTGAAGCAAGATGTGGAAAGGCAAAGAACTAGATGAATATATGGTCTTAGGTAAAGTCTTGCCTTGGCCAGATACATGGAATGAGTTCTCTGTATCATAAATTACACTGCAGAATTGTTCTGCATTTAATAATCCTTAGCTGTAGGTGACTGGGAGGGTTACATAACTTTCTTGGTAGGGCACAAAAAGAAGAACACTGTGAGATTATCTCTATCATCTCTATATCTCTATCTCTATCTCTCTATGTCTACTTCCACTCTACCTCTATCCCTATCCCTATCCATATCTATAGCTATACCTATTTATATCTATCTATGTAACACTATACATCATTCCTTTGCTTGTAGTCTTTCCTTTTACAATAAAACAAAAACTTCATACAATTGTTCCTATCCACAGTGTCCTATGGGATCTTGCTCCAGTTTACCTCTTAAACTCCATCTTGTACCTTTATTCCCCTCACTTATTCCTTTATTTAATAAATCTCCACATGTTGACCTACTGTGTGCCATGCACTTTTCTAGGTGTAGAGAATACAGCTGGGAACAGAGCAAAGTCCCCACAGTCAGAGACTTTCTTCTCTGACTTTGCATTCAACTTGTATTCACACATGCCTCCGTTTTTCTCCACAAGACACAAAGAACAGAAAATTCACTCTCTCTGCTGGTGTCAAGGTGCACTCATTCTCATCATATTCATTTCAGAGGCTTCTTCTTCTCTAAGAGAATATTTTTCTTCTGATTTTATGTAATCCAATGACTCCATCATGTTCCAGATGTTTTCTATTAGTTGATTAATTCAACTATAGCATTGTATACATTTTGTTAGATGATTACTTTTATTTGTTGATGGACTGTCTCCATGCTGCTATGAACATGTACCTTGCCTCTCTCTTTTCATCAGGGTCTGTCTAGTTCCTGGGGAAGTTGATTGAGAAATATTTGCTATGTAAGTAACTGAGTGACATAATGTGATCTACTGTGTAGTTTGGATTTTTTTTTTTTTTTTGTCTTTTATTAGCTTATATTTTCTTGTTAAGTGTAAAACCTTAAAGGTATAACTTGTATTTCTATTCCCTTCATTTTCTCCAAAGCAATGCACCTAAAACTGACCTTAATAATTTGACTAATTCTATTCACAGCCACCAGTAACAAAGGTCTGGATATAATTTTGAAGGGCTGTGATGCTTGTGTAGTTAGGATGTAGGGGACATCAGTCATAGAAACCCTTATTCACTGCAATTGCTGTTTGTTCAAATTAAAAATCAGACATTTCTTACCCTGGGTGTGCATGGAGCTACAAGAGGAAGACGCCTTGAGTGAGTTCCCAATCCTAACCTGCAGAATGAACACACTACTGGGGCAAAGGACCTTTTATGCCCATTTATAAAGAAGAGTACAGTGTTTATGCTAGCCAGGTGGCAGGATCAGCTGTTGACATATTAAAGGCTTATGTGTCAGTGACTAGGATGTTAGACACATAAATACCTTGATCTGCACAGACTGAGAGGGAGACAGAAGTTGGGACATGAGGTATAGTTTAGTCATCTCACTTACTCTTTCAGCCTCCAAAGCAGTTTCTTCTGGAAGTGAGCATTTCCTTGATGTATGTGTGACCATACCTTTGAGGATGAAATGCTACTGTGGGTTCAGCCATATTCAATGTCTCTAGGGCATCTAGAGGAAGGAAGCAGAGATGGGGTGAGAATCAAGGAAAGAGAGAGGGGAGAAAACCCTGCTGAGTTTAATCTGAACAGTGTATCCATCACCCAAAATGATACAAATCAGCCATTACTGGATCTTGCAAAAGCAACTCTCCTACCTGCGATCCCTTCTTTGCTTTCTAAACCTCTTTTCAGCCCAGCCTAATGAATTGTCAGAACTGTCAGACAGCTCTAAGGAATGACAAATGCCTATGATTTGCTGCTGCTGCTGCTATTTTGCTAGAAACACCTGATCTATGTAGTCTTGCATTCTTCTGTTTCGAATTAGAGACTTGGAAAACAAAATCAACCTTGATAAATACAGCAATTTTTCCCCTGTTCTGTAAACTGAACTGAATGGATATTTTTAAAAATAAATAACTCTCTTCTGGTCTTAAAATATGTACATGGTGCTGGGTAAATCTCAAACAAAGAACTAAGATTCCAGTTGGGGGGGGGGGGTAATCACCAATTCATGAATTAGAGTTCTGTTTACATTACTATTGTCAAGATTAATCATCTGTTCCGTTTAAGTAAGTTATGCTGCCTTGATTAATGCCATTAGAAGCCATAAGGGCTTGAAAACCTTGTCTTTTCATAGAAGGCATCCAGAATCAGCTACCACTTGACAGAACCATTGTGATATTTACTTATTTATAGTTAAAGAAATAGGAGCAATTTTTCAAAGGTCATTTGATGCCTTAAGAAATGAAAGAAATATCTTTACTAATAAATAAGTTCCTCTAGTGACATGAAAATAATTCTAGATACTTCATATTATGTTAATTTAACATCAAGATCAGAATTAAGTCTTGAGTAAGATAATAGACACACATTTTTTTAAAAAACTCTACTTCAAATAATTGGAAATTTAGTGCAAAATTAAATATATTAGAATAAGTAAGACACTTGAATTATGATTATTGTCTATAGTCTCCATTATCTTTTATGTGTATGGATATATTCAATTTTAAATTTTAAATACCTTTCTCCATACTATTGGTTCAACATTTCTTTATCCCATACAATGATTTCACATTAGCTGTAACAGATAGAAATAGTTATAATGCTTTTAGAGGTAACAATATCCCAAAATAAACATCTCTTTTAAATTACCATTTATACTAGGGCCCTAAGCCAAATATTTCCCTAAGTATTTCCCAGTTGTAACATATCATGATTCTATCTATAAAACTCTTCTGTCCTTCCCACTATTGTTATCAGAATAAAAAGTGCTATGCCAATTCTTCAATTATATGCTTCCATTTGGAGTCCCTTTGAATGATCCCTTCATCATTCTCTATGAGATATTTCAGAGTCAACATTTACTAATACTGAGGACATAACTTTGAAATTTGCAAATAAGAATATAGATTTTTAAATCTATTTATTCTTATGCAATGAATGGGTAACTGTGGAGGGGCCTACTGAGTAAGTAATTGATATATGTTGACACAGTACAAAATAGAAATTAATTATTATGTAAATAATTCAAGTCATGCTCATTTATAGTATTACTCAGTAGTCAGTGGATAATGGAAAAGTGGTATTCCAAAGAAAATAAAACCAAACTAAACCAGTTGTCATCAAGTTAATTCCAGCTCTTAGTCCTAGCGACTGGCACACCATGTGATCCACAGCCTATACAACTATGAAACCAGAAGAACTAGATGGTGCCCGGCTACCACTATCAACCATTCAGAGGGGGATCTATGTAGGAGATCCTGGATAGAGAGGGAGAACAATGTAGATCAAAACTCAAAATCATTCGGGGAAAATAAAAAGGGAGGGGGGGACCAGGTTTGCTGGTCTGATAGAACATGGTGGAACCACTGAGACTATTGCCTCTAGCTGCCCTTCAGGTCTGGAATAGAATCCATACCTGTGGCTTCTAGCCAAAGAAAAGACAGGTATATGAGTTGAACATTGACCTGAGGTAGATATACTCCTTGGATAGAACAATCATGGGAGAAAGAAGGGCTGTTTATGCACAGGGAGACAGCTCAGGGGGCAGGAGTGTATGGGAGGAATGGACATAGGGAAGAGGTGACTATCGAGAGGAAGTGGGAGGGGAGCTGTTGCATTGTGGTAAATTCTGGTCAATGTCATGCGACAAAGTGTATGTGAACTGCTGTATGGAAAGTGAATTTGCTCTGTAAACTTTCACCCAAATCACAGTTAAAAAAATAAAAAATAATAATTCCAGCTCATGGCAACCCTATGTGTGTCAGAGTAGAACTCCGTTCCACAGAGTATTTAATGGCTGATTATTTTTGGAAATAGATCACCAGGCCTTTCTTCTGCGGCATATCTGGTTGCACTCCAACCTCCAACCTTTTTGGTTAGCAGTTGAGCACCTTACTGTTTGCATTACCCAGAGACTGATCAGATTTTGGATTCAAATAGGTTGGGATTCCTTCACTAGGTATTGTCAGGCAGGTACCTTTTCTGTGAAATGAAGATAGAGTCGGCAGTGTGGTTGCTAAGTATTGAAATTATATGTATTGTACCTATCATGATATAGACCTTCAACAAACAGCAGTTATGTCAGAGCAAATATTTATATCTTATTCATGTATACTAATAACAACAAACTCTTCTTGTCAGATGTTTTCAGATTCTCAGAAATATATTTTTAGATCCTTTAAAAATCAGACCTCTCACTTCAATACCCTGCTTCTCTACAAGCCAATCAGATACAAATGTTGATGCCAATTCTCTAATTGAAAACTTTTATGCTTGAATTGACAAATAACTTTCTAAGAGTTTTCCTCTCCTGCCTTGAAAATGCTCTCAACTCTTACTCCTGGGGAAAAGAGAGGAATCCAATTTCTCTATATAATAACGTGAAAGGAGGTAGAAAAGGAAGAAAGGATAAGTGCCCAGGGAAGTAGAAAAGCCATAATGATAATACTTGGTAAATGTATAAAATTTTATGTTTTCAAGCATTATTTAAGCAGTATAAAGCACTTCATATTTATAAAGTGCTTTATAATGACTAACCTGATATATATTTTTTTTTCCCAATCACCCTTTGAAATATGCTAGTATTATGACCTCAAGAGAAGGTGCTGTGGTACAAAAAGATTAAATGATCTATTCAGGGGGAAAAAAAAAAAACTTTTGAGTTTCCATCGAAAGCATCTCAGAAACAGCAAGCTTGATTTTTACCTTCAGAGCCCTGATAGTAAATTAAGTGCTTGATTAGAGGAGCTCTGGTGGCATAGTGTCTAAGGCATTTGCCTGCTAACCAGAAAGCTGGCAGTTCAAATCCACCAACCACTCCTTGGGCAATCTACTTCCATAGTTCTGCCTCAGAAACCCAAGGAAGGGTCACTGTTAGTTGGATCCAACTCAACAGCAGTGAGTTAGGTTTTTTTAGGGAGTAGAACATGTTGATGATCATGAATTAAGCTCTTTGAATCAAAATCCAAACTTTTAAAAGCTAAATGGCTACAGTGAATACATGATTCTTCACCTCTTTTTCCTAAGAGGGTTCTGGGCTGGATCTGTGGTTGGTTGGAGAGGAACAATGTATTGAAGATTACAGAAATTCTACAAATAGTTACAAGTGCATTCTTATTTCAGATACACATCAGCACAAGTATATTACCATGTTTGGAAAAACATGACAAATAAATGTCTCTGTTTGTATTACTTCCAAAAGAAAATACTAATTCTTGAATTTAAGATATTTTAAGTCCCATTTTTAGGCTAATAGTGTTTTTTAAGGTTTTTTTTTTTTTTTTAGTCTATAAAATTTTCAACATTTAATTCAAAATACGGAAAACCATAAGGAAATTAACCTTTTATTTCATGTCCATTTTCCCTCTAATCTTTCCCAAACCTCACTCTTCAGTTTATTCATCTTCTTGGGTTAATGATTAAAATAATGGGTAACTGGGATGAAAAGGGTTCTGGTGAAATAGTGCATAAGGCATTTGACTGCTAACCAGAAGGTTGGCTGCTCAAACCCACCAGCCACTCCACAGAAGGAAGATGGGACAATCTATTTCCATAAAGATTTGTTGTTGTTGTTATATGCCATCGAGTCGGCCCCGACTCATAGTGACCCCTACTTGGGTTTCCGAGGCAGTATTACTATGGAAGTAGGATTGCCCAACCTTCCTTCCAAGAAATGGCTGGTGGGTTTGAACCACCAGCCTTCTGGTTAGCAGTCAAGTGCCTTAGGCACTATGCTATCAGAGCTCCTATAAAGATTTACCACCTCAGAAAACCAGTGCTGGTCATTTTGAGTAGGAATTGATTCAATGGTAGTGAGATTGGTTTTTCAGTGAGTGTGATGAAAGGAAGGGTCTCTGGTGGTGCAGTTGGCTGCTAACTGAAAGGCTGATGGTGCAGACCCATCAGCTACTCCTACAAAAGGAAGATGCAACATTCTGCTTCTGCAAAGAATACAGCCTTAGCAACCTCATGAGGCAGTTGAATTCTGTCCTACAGGGTCACTCTGTGGTGGAATCAACTGGACTGCAATGAGTGGGGCTGAAAAGGGGAGAAAGTGGACATGAAATTACACAAACACCTTATTTTAAAAACCAGCTTTGCTTTCTGCTACATTAAGAATAAAATAGTAGGGCTTCCGGCAAGATGGCGGACTAGGCAGAAGGATTGCAAAGACCCTCTTCAACAAAGAAAAGGGAAACCAATTAACACAGACACAGAAGATAATCTTGGACCCCTGAGCCTTGAAGGGAAGGATACAGAATT
>NW_006921606.1:15645856-15659705 GCF_000298275.1 Orycteropus afer afer
TTACTCTGTAAATCTTCACCCAAATCAAAATAAAATTTAAAAAAAAAAAGAATAAAATAATAATTTCAATATTTGGACAATAGATTTAGAAGTGCTGAACAAGAAAGAACCAAATAGATTTATTCTTTTAGGGTGCAGAATATGAGACAGATCATGTTTTAAATGCTTGGCCAGGCCCAGGACTCTTCATAATGCAATCATATTATATAGGAATGAGGAAGATATAATTGAATACAAACAAAATGACAGAGGGACTCAGGGAACTGAGATTCTCATGAGGGATAGGCAAATGGTGTAGATAAAATAAGAATCAAACTGAACTTTCACACATGCCAACGTAAAATCAAACTCTTTTAAGAGAAAAATAAAAATTCTAAATGTTGTATCATTTCTTTTTTAAAATCACATTATGTTTAATTTTTGACCCCTTTGACATCTAGGAAATCTGAGAAATATGAGATGAAGAAACGACAAGAATTTTTCTAGCAATATTTTTAAAGTATTAAAAATAAAAACCTCATCAAACCCAAATATGTATGTGTGTTTGGATATGTGTGCAATATGTGTATGTGTTTAAATATGTATGCATACCTATACATATACACTTGAACATAAGCATATATGTGTGTGTATATCCATGAATACACACACACACACACACACATATATTATTCATGCAAATTTCATCAACAAAGAGAAAATGCATTAATTTAAACTCATATCCAGGCATCCTAGTCAAATTTCATGTTCCTATCTACTGGGCTTCAAGTATCTCTGCCACAAATTTTGGCAGATAAAGCACATAAGTGCCCTCCTCTCCTATCTGGCACTCTCCTATCTGTAGTGCCAGAGACCTTGCTTTATGAGAAGATCTTAAAGCAATCTATGTCATGTGGTGGGAGAATGGGTGCTACTCCTGATCCACAGCCAAGTGGAAAGTTTAGCCGTCATACATCAGGTAACACTGACTTCCCCTCTTCTGTCATCACACAGCACCAAGGCGTCCTTGCAGGGAGGCTGATGAAACACCAACATTTCAAAAATAATGGCCCCTGTCCAGGCATCTCCTCTTCCTCTCTCTAGTCGCATGAAACCTCCAAGGGCCTGATTTCCTCACTGACATCTATAGCACAGAAACTATAGGTGTGGGGCTATGCAGAGCATAGGAAGGCCAGTAATATATCAGACAGTACTTCACTGTTATTCATATGCTGAATGGACTGCCAGAAGAACTAACAACTCTGTCCCGAAGGAGGTGCAGCTGGAATGCTCCTTGGAAATGAGAATGCCAGACTTCATCTCACGTACTCTGGTCATGTTGTCAGAAGGAACTGTTCCCTGGAGAAGGATATCATGCTTGGTAAACTGGAGAATCAGTGAAAAAGAGGAAGGTACTCAATGAGATGGATTGATAACAGTGTTTGCAACTAAGGGCTCAGGTATAGCAAAGATTGTGAGGCTAGCTTAGGACTGGGCAGTGTTTCGTACTGTTGGAGATAGGGTCACTATGAGTCGAAGCAGACTCGCCAGCACCTACGAACAATAACAACATAAGAAGGCCTGTTCCTACTTCCTATTCTTCTCCCCTCTCCTCTGCCAACCTCCAAGGAAATATCATTACTGATGAGGATGCCAGAAGCACAGTTCCACAGCTTCCAGAGATACTTCTATTTTAGAGTCATTCACACTTCCTACAACCAGATTGCCACTGACCTCAAACCCAAAGTTGAGGAGGAAATGAAAAAGGAGATTTAAGATGCATTAGTCACTTTGGACTCCTCTTCGAGTGTAAATATGAAATTAATGCTAAAATAGTAATAATGACAGGTACTGTTGTGTATTAGAGACTGCACATGTTTTATATTTGCAAGAACTAATTTGGGCAAGAAGAAACTAATATTGGAAAGAGAAGTTTGGAATTACCAGGTAGGAAAAGCCAGCTGTTGGATGCAGACTTTAGAAGACACTCTGGTTTGGCCACTGCTTAGGCCTTAATCGGACAGCATGTCCACAGATGAGAAAGGAAGCCTTTAACATTATTGATAAAATTAGTGAATAGTAGCATTTTGATGAAGAACAGATGTTTTGGAATTTAAATTCAAATGACCCAGGGAGTGTTTCTGGTTTTCAGAACATGCTTGTGATAGTAGAGTCTGTTTCACAGAGAGCACAACAAAACCTCTGATTTTGTTCTACATACTTTTTCTTAATTTAGTCACCATTATAATCTTTCAAGCAATGGTCATTTCACTGGGGACTCTCACCAGTAAACTAGAAGCAAAGACTTGTGGTAGGTAGTGTACTGCCTGGATCTCATGCACCAGAATCACCTAGCACACCTGGATTTGAGTCATGTTAGTTTGCACTAAGAGAAAACAATTCACAGTATTCTTGTCATATGACCAGATATAAGTGGGTAACCATGAGCAATACAGAAAGTTTGAGCATTTTACCGAAATTACTAACTGAAGTTGGAAACGGGTTGTGACTACTTGAAAATCACTTGCATATTGGAAAGCACACTTTTATCATCTCAAGATTACTGGTTATAACCTTTCCTGATTTAGTCATCATTTATTGAGATTCTCTTGTCTATCAAGCACCTTCAATTAATCTCATTAATAACTGTAAAAGATTTGCATTAAACACACCAGGAAACTGAGAATTACCAGTTAAATAGCTTTCTCAAATCACTATCTAGTGAGCATTCTGGCTGAAATGTAACTTCAGATAAGATTAACTTCAAAGTTTGTGTGGAATTAGAGTAAGGGTGCAAATAGTACTTTATACTATACATTTATATTCTTAGCATTTATTTTATGTTAATAACTCTATATGTGTGCATGTATATATATATGCACATAAGCATTGTTCCGGGGATCTTCCTGAATCCATAGGGGTTAGAGTGCATAGGACATACAAATGTATAAACTCATTTTGTCCAGAAACCTGAGGAAAATGTTGGGAGAACTGAATTGGAAGACATGTAGATAGAGGATGTCAACTGCCATTCAGTGACATCTGCTTCCCCAAAGGCATTTGTGCTAGCTGTAAAACCCTAGACAATACCTCAGGAGCAAGCACCGAAATCAGAATTGCTTCGCAGTAATCACTGACTTCCGTTATTACATTAACAGATAGATAATAGCCAAGTCTTCCAAGATTAAACCATAAGAAACCTCTTTAAGTGGCCTAAAACTGGCTCTCTATCATCACTCGCTATTGTCATAGAAATAATCATGCAGATTCAGCAGGAGGAACATCTCTGGTAGAACAGAGTTCATGCATGACATATGATGTATCTGTTCAAAGGGACAGATACATCTTTCTTACTGCCACCACGCAGCAGCTCTCATCCACCGTCCCTCCCGTCCAAATCACCTCAAATAAATGTGAGTACTGCAGCGCTCACAGTAATTCCTTCATTTTTAAACACATAATGGAAATGTATAACTAGTCCTCATAAAAATTTATATCTCAATCCGTCCCTTTAATTTATATCAGGCCCTCTAGGCGGTTATTATTCAAACATTAATAAAATGCCTATGGATCACCAAAAGCGTGCGTCTCCATCTCTTCATATTTGTACATATATAAAACTAGATTAGCGTTAATGCCACTTTGGGTTCTAACAACAATTATGCCTTTAATAAGAGAGGACCGCATGATGTATTATCTTAATCATGCTAGGAATCTGGGCTGCGATCATGAAACCAAAGTTGAATTTTTTATGCCCTTTGCAACAATTGTTACTGTTAATGTTCTGTATGTTTGGATTCTGCAGTTTATGCAAATGCTCCCTTTCCATAAATTTTAGATTTATCTCCATTTGTCACTGTATGTGTTCTAATATAAGGTGATTGTTTTTTTCCTAAAATATGATTAAAATTCATTTCAATTATTTATATTGTGCAAAGAAATAAAATAAAAGTAGATGGACTTTTCTTCTACTGCAGGGTTAATTATATGACTTTTAAAATGTTAATAAATTTAACACAGGTCCAAACCTCTCCTTGATTTTTAAAAATAATCATCTTGAAAAAGACTTCATTGAACTGAGAAAGGAAAATATTAAGCATGTAGCTATTATTTTTATTACACAGCTGAAAAGTTTGACTAAGAACAATTAGGAGAAAAGCAGTTTTTCACACTTAGGATCTTGCAGTTCAATTTTTATTCTTATGTTTGCCCAGAAGCCTTACAACCTTGTAGCATATTTTCCTGAATTAAGGAATAAATAAATAAATAAATATCAGACTTGTTTTCTCCTCTAAACTTGAGTGAGGCATTTCAAACTGCCTGGTGCTTTTCAGTGAAGTGGTTCTGTACAAGGCAGAATGATAACCATAGGAGAACATGACCACCAATAGAAATCTTGTTTAACATCTTATTTTTATAACACATATTTTCTATTAGCAGCAGGACTTAGCCAATGCTTCACAAGCATTTGTGGTAGAGAGAGATAATCTTTCATACTGCAGGAAATCCAAGGCTTTTGTGTAATAATATATTCATAAGAAAAGTTTATTTTCTAATAAGTTGAACTTCTTCCCATCCACTCTCCCCCCCCCCCCACGCCAGCCATTTAAAAATGTCACTGGGAGGAATAGATTAGGCATTTCCAGTGGACTAAGAAAAATCTTCCAGCCCTTGACTTCAATATATTAGCCAATTTTCCTCAGATTTTATCATGACTATTGATTTTTTACCTCTGTGATCCCCTTTCAATAGATTTACAGCAACAAAGCTGGAAGCACAGGTTGATTCTGGTTAAATGTTGGTCGTTACTGCTAATGAGATCCTGTACCTTTAAAAAACTAACTCTGCTGCGGTCCCTTTATATCCTGCAAATGTAACAGTCTATTCACTAATTGGTTCTGTGTAAATGAAACAAGCTGAAAAACACTGTGGCACCAATAAATATTAATAAATTATTGTTTGTTTTCTTTACCTTGCTTATGAATTCATACAAAGACAGTGCTAAGACATTAACTCCAGTCTATTAATTGCCACCTGATAATTGCCACCTGATACTTTTCTCCTGGATAATTAGGTACCCATTAGTTCTAATCAAGTAGTTACTTAATTATTGCAGTAATTAGTCTAATGGACTAGCAAATTGAAGCTTTATCACTTTTGGATACTTAATGTTCCTGACAGAGTACTTCACAAGTGTCAGGGTTCCAGATTCAGCAACCTGTCATCTAAGAAACCCCTCCTCCTCCTCCACTCTCGCCCTATGCTCACTGCATCTACTTACCTTGACATTGTTACTGAGACTACCGCGATGCAACTTAAACCAGAATTCTCCCTACAGGGATCCTCCTGGACAAACTTTATAAAGATACAATACTAGATCTTCTTATGAGCATCTGTACATGGACTGGCCCAACTTCTGTACAGCAAGAAACCTCAACCAATGCCCAGAGATCATCCAAAGAAGACCTAGAAAGACTGTAGACAAAATTCTTTAGATGACAACTTGTTTAGGAATGTTAAGGATCTAATTGATAAAAATGTCCCCTATCTCTCCCCACTGAACAGAAAATGTACAACAACCAGCCAACCTAAAACCTGTTGCCATCCAGTCAACTCGGACTCAAGGCAAGCTTACATACTACAGATTTGAACTGTGCTCCAGAGGGTTTTCTTTGCTGTAATATTGGAAGTAGATCTTTTGAGTGGCTTGAACTGCCAACTTTTGGTTAATAAACCAATCCAAACCAAAGTCACTGTCATTGAGTTGATTCCAACTCATAGTGACCGCCTTTGGGTTTCCAAAGCAGTAAGCAGATCATACAGAAGTACAATAAGTACAGTAAATAGATTTACGGAAGTAGATTGCTCAGTCTTCCTTCAGCAAAGTGGCTGGTGAGTTTGAACCGCCAACCTTCCGGTTAGCAGTCAAATGCCTCAGGCAGTATGCCATAATAGTTGAGTGCAAATCATTTTCTTTACTCAGGGGCTTATAATAGCTAAAAAAAATTACAATGATTTATATAGTCATTGAAAGAAGATCTAAGTCCAATTAGCATTTGGATGCACAATGAAAAGGCACTCTGAAAAGTGCTAAAATTACTTTTTAGGATGATTTTATCACCTACTTTGTTATGGAATTTCCTGGGACCTTGAATTTACCAGTTAGTTTCTGTTCAGTAAAATGCACTGTACCTTGCCCAGACATTACAGGACATTCCTTCACTGAGAGTGCTTCACCATTTTCAAAACTAACTATTGATTAGCTTCTCCACTGTCCTATCCTAAACAGTCACTTGTAGCTCTATTTTTGGTGTCCTCTGTCTCCATGGGCCAATTCTTCTTGATCCTTTTTGCCTAGCATCTCTTTCTCTGACAATCTTTAAATTTTGGTAAACTTCTGGAGTATATCCTGAGTTTCTTTCCTTCTTCCTTCATTCATTCATTCATATCTATGTTCTTTCTTTAGGTGGTCACATTACATTCCAAGGTTTTACAGACCAGATCCTATCACTTTCTTGTTTAAAATCTTCCAAAGATTTAACATCATACTCAGAACACCCTCTAAACTCTTGACCTATGAAATCCTGCCTGATTTGGTCCCTGCTTCCTCTCTGACTGTCTTTGTATTGCATTCCTCTTCACTTGGGACATGCCAGCCAATTGGCCTCTTTACTAGTCTTTGATCACACCCGGGTCATTTACTTCCTCAGGCCCTTTTCATTTGCTGTTTTCTCTATTTGGATGTCTTTCCCAGCTTTTCTCATGCCCAGTTCTTTCTTGTCTTGGTGTCAACTCAGGTGTCACTTCAAAGAGAATTTCCTTGAATATCCTGTCTGAAAACATCTCTCCCAGTAAATATCTATTTCATAACTCTATATATTTATTTGAAGCATTTAACATTATCTGTCACCATCTCTACTAGAATTGAGCTGCATGAAACCAGGAACTTTGCTTGTCTCAGTCTCTACTCTAATCTTTAGTCCCTTGAGCAAATATGGTACACAGTAGGTGCCAGATACGTATTTGTTGAATACACTGTGAATGAGTGAGTGTAAAATGAAAGCTATTCTTCAGTCCTAAGACATTGGATCAAAAATATGAAATCCCTTGTATACCCTTCCTGCTGAGAATGAGCTTGTCAAATTATTAGACTCTGGTGGTAGAGGAAATTTTAGATTTTGATTTTTCTACCCAATCCACTCCTGGCTGTATAAAGTGCTATGTAGTATAAAAAAGATGGACAAAAAGATATGAAGCTATGGTTAAAATTGCAGAATCGGATCTGTCTACATCTCAATTCTACCTGTTCTGCTTTTGTGACCTTAGGGCTCAGTTTTTTCATCTATATAATAGAAATGATAGCGATGCTTAATTGACAGAGTCCATGTGAATATTCTTTGAGAATATTAGTCATATTCAGTATGTCGCACTTTGTAAATGCTCCCTAAAGATGAAGCTTATCCCTTTTAAAATGTGGTTTCTCACTCCTACCAGTTACTCCACTGACCTGAAGACAGGTGGGGAAAATCTCAGTGATGCCAAACTAGTGATCAAAGTAGCATATCCACCCCACCCACCAGGATATATCAAAACAACAACAACAACAAAAAAAAAATATCACAGAGAAACATACCAACACATAATCAATAAATAAATACAACAACTCCAAAATGTCTTGGAGACAATAGACTATTTCAAATCAAACAAAGAAATGTGACAAGATGGTACAAGAAAGCAACTAAAAACAAGAACTGGAAAGCCTGGCTAAGTGAGTAAGAACAGGTTAATAGAACTACCTGATAAGGAATTCAAAAGATCTATATAGAGGGTTTCAAGGAAACCACAGACAAAATCAAGGAAAAGATGATAGAAAACACCTGTCTTTGTTGTCTAGTGCTGCTGTAACAGAAAAACCACAAGTGGATGGCTTTAAGAAACAGAAATTTATTCTCTCACCGTTTAGGATACCCGAAGTCCAAATTCAGAAATGCAGCTTTCAGGAAAGGTTTTACATCTCTTGTCTCTTGGTCTTCAGAGGATCCTAGCCCTGCATCAAAAGGACATGTTCCACTCCCAGATCTTTCCTTAAATTAAATACATACAGCCATGAAATTCACTGCTGTCAAGTTGGATCCGACCCATAGCGACCCCTCCTTGGGTTTCCGAGGCAGTATCACTATGGAAATAGATTGCACAACCTTCCTTCTGAAGAGCAGCTGGTGGGTTTGAACTGCCAGGCTTTTTGTTAGCAGTCAAATGCCTTAGGCACTATGCCACCAGAGCTCCTATGCTCATGAAAAGACTTCTCCAAAAGAATAATAATAATAATAAAAAACTATACATTGGGAAAAAATATTTGGCAAAATATATCTGTCAAGGGACCAATCTCTAAAATTTATAAAAATAAATTCAAATGTTCAACAGCAAAAAGACAAACAACTCAGTTAAAATAAATAAATAAATAAATAAGTCAGAAGGCATGAATTGATACTTCACCAAAGAAGACATTCAGGTGACCAAGAAACACACGAAGAAACACTAGTGATCATTAGCCATCATATTGATACCAATCAAAACAACAATGAGGCATCATCTCACTCTAGCAATAATAGCAATGTTCAATAAAACAGAAAACAGCAAATGCTGGCAAAAGATTGGAAATCTCATACTCTACTGGTGAGACTGAAAAATGGCACAACCACTATGGAAAACAGTATGATGCTTCTTGACAAAGCTGGAAATAGAAATACCATTTGATCCAGTAATCCCACTACTAGGTATATATCCCAGAGAAAGAAGAACCAAGACATGAATAGATATATCCATACTCATGTTCATTGAAGCATTATTCACTACAGCAAAGAGATGGAAACCACCTAGTGTCCACAACTGGATGAATGGAGAAACAAACTATGGTACACACACACAATGAAGTAGTATGCAATGTTAAAGAATAACTAACAATCTGCAAAACTCCTCATAATGTGAGTGATTCTGGAGAATATTATGCTTAGTGAAATAAGTTAATCACAAAACTACAAATATCTTATGAGTCTACTATTACAAAAAGTCAAGGAAATGCTTACACAGAGAAAGAAATATTCTTTAATGGTTATTAGGGATGGGAGGGAAAATCAGTAACTAGATAATAGGTACATATTGATTTGGGTGAAAAGAAAGGCAATATATACTAAGAGGATGATCAGCCCAGTATCACTAAGGCATGCAGAGATGCACAAGAGTTATAAATGACAAAGGTAAATAATATTACATGCACAATATCAGTAATAAGCAATAATCTACAAGTGGACACACAGACAGACAGGCAAGCTGATCATGTTTAGGTAAGTAAGTGAGACTATGTTGTTGTTGTTGCTGTTGTGTGCCATCGAGTCGGCCCCGACTCATAGCGGCCCCTCCTTGGGTTTCCTAGGCAGTATCACTATGGAAGTAGATTGCCCCATCTCCCTTCCGAGGAGTGGATGGTGTGTTTGAACCGCCAGCCTTCTGGTTAGCAGTCAAGTGCCTGAGCCACTATGCTACCAGAGCTCCTATACCCACAACCATATATATATAGGTAAGACAGGGGAAGGAGCTCTGGTAGAGTAGTGCCTAAGGCATTTGACTGCTAACCAGAAGGCTGGCAGTTCAAACCCACCACCCACTCCTCAGAAGGAAGGTTGGACAATCTACTTCCGTAGTGATACTTCCTTGGAAACTCAAGGAGGGGTCTCTATGAGTCAGGTCTGACTCAACAGCACATAACAACAACAAGAAGACGGGATATTTTAAATACTTACATGCATGTGCAGTAAATATATCCATGTAGATAACAGAGCAATCAGGGAGCAAAGTTATGAAAACTTCTTAGCCATAACCAAATGCCTTGAAGTAATAAACCACTGGGCTTTAGGGTTTAGGTCCACAGTCTGGGGGTACAGCTAACACAATTGGAATAATATAGTTCATAAAGACAGTGTTCTACATACTACTGTGGTGAGTAGTGACAGGGTTCTTAAAAGCTAGTGAATGTCTATCTAAGATGCAACTGTTGGTCTCTCCTCATCTGAAGCAAAGAAGAGTTAAGAAAATCAAAGACACAAGGAAACATAGACCTAAGGACTAAGGAACCATGAAAACCTTAGTCTCCTCAACCCTGAGACCAGAAGAATTAGATGGTACCCAGCTACTGCTACCAACTGCTCTGAAAGGGATCACAATAAAAGATGCTGGGTAGAGTGGGAGAAAAATGTGGAACAAAACTGAAAATCATAATAAAGATCAGGCTTACTGGTCTGATAGACTGTAGTCCTTAGTCATCTATCAGGCCTAGAAGTGAACTCAACCCTGGCTCAGATTTCAGCCAAACAATAGACAGGCCTATGCGGTGAAAAATAGCACTAGGGAGATGTGTCCACCCTAGAACAATTAACCATACTAGATCAAAAGAGCAGGATTTGCCCAGGGATGAAACTTGAGAGGCAGGACAGAATAAGAAAGAAGGATGAATGGAAAAGGAAACACAGGGAGGAAGTGGGAAGAGTGCTATTGCATTATGGAGATAGCAATCAGTGCCACAAAACACAATGCATATGAATTATTGAATGAAAAACCGACTTGCTCTGTATGCATTTGCTGAAATCATGATTAAAAGGTAGAAACATAAATAAATAAATAAATAAAAATGTGGTTTCTATTTTCCAGGACTCACTCTATTTCAACAATCTCCTCTTTCATGATTTAAAGTGGTGATCTTGATGGCTGAGGGAAAATAGCTCACCAGAATTACTTCTGTTCATCTGCATCTGGACCCATTTTGCTTGTCCATGTGGCCAAGATTTGCTTCTGTAAGTTAAAACAAAATCAGTTGCTGTTGAGTCAGTTCCAACTCATAGGGACCTTATGTGTGTCGGAGTAGAACTGTACTCCACAGGGTATTTGAAGATTAATTAGTTTTGGAATAAAGTGCCAGACCTTTCTTCAGAGGCACTGGGTAGATTTCAACTTCCAATCTTTCAAATAGCCGTCAATCACATAACTGTTTGTCCATCCAGTTTCTTCTTACTCACTGGAATTCCCCTAAGTAATTCTCTGGGCCCTCATACACACCATCATGCACTATGAGTATTATCAATTAAAATTTTTTTTCCCCTTGGAATTTTATCACAGTTCTGGAAAGTATTTTGTGTGAAAAGTTGCATCACAAGACAAAAATTGCAGATATTTTAAAGCAAATGTACTATGCTTACTGCTTCTCCTTCTCCCCCTCCCCCTTTTTCTCCTCTTCCTCCTACCCCTCCCATTCCCCTTCTCCTGCCCCCTCCCTCTTCTTCTTCTTTTTGCTTAGCTGTCTAATAACAAGCCTACAGAACATAGTGCAAAAAAGACAGGAGTGATTCAACCACAGGCTCCATGGGAAGTGACAAGGCCTGGAACTGTTCATCTTGGTGGAGGTAAGAAGTACTATCCAATGAAAGTTTCTGCTAACCATGTCACTGCAGTCAACCTGAATTGTCCCCTTTACATCAGTTTGATTCAGATTTTCTCAGTGTGTAAGTCAGACTTGCATCTAAATCGATCACGAAGCCTTTGACAAGTGTCATCTGCCATGTATATTGTAATTCATGACTCTTAAGGATTTGTTGACCTAGAAATTCTACTCTCATGTGGGAAACAAGATACCAATTTCATTTAGAAATGTTATGCAATTGAAAAATGTTTATATTAACTCAATTACAGAACAGGAGACAAGAGACTTAGTCTTCCAAAATCTATTAGTGATGTTATCTATTTAGTTTTGTCATATCTTTATCCTTTGACAAAGTTGAAAATGTTAGCTTAATGACTATGCAAAAACATTGGATTGTGTGGAACAAATTATGCGTAACAGATAACATATAACAAATTAGAGATAACATTGAGAAGAATGGGAATTCCAGAACACTTAACTGTGCTCATGAGGAACCTGTACATAGACCAGGAGGCTGTTGTTCAAACAGAACAAGAGGACACTACATGGTTTTAAATCAAGAAGGGAGTGTGTCAGGGTTGTATCCTTTCACCATACTTATTCAATCTGTATGCTGAGCAAATAATCTAAGAACCCAGACTATATGAAGAAAAGTATGGCATCAGGATTGGATGAAGACTCATTAATAGCCTGTGATATGCAGACAACACCACCTTCCTTGCTGAAAGTGAAGATGACTTGAAGCACTTACTGTTGAAAATTAAAGACTATAGTCTGTGGAACAGATTACTTTTCAACATAAACCAAAAACAAACTCACTGCTGTGGCATCAATTTCGACTCCTAGCCACCCTTCCTCGGGTTTCTGAGGGGGTATCACTACGAAAATAGATTGTCCAACCTTCAACATAAAGAAAACAAAAATCCTCACAGCTGGACCAATAAGTAGAATCATAATAAATGGAAAAAAAGATTGATGTTACAAAGACTTCATATTACTTGGTTCCAGAATCGATACCAAGGGAAGCAACAGTCAAAAAATCAGACGATGCATTGCACTTGGCAAATCTGTTGCAAAAGACCTCTTTTAAGTGCTGAAGAGTGAAGATGTCTCTTTGAAGACTAAGGTGCACCTAACCCAAGCCATAGTATTTTTAATTGCCTAGTATACATGTGAAAGCTGGACAATGAATAAAGAGGACCAAAGAAAAGTTGATGCTTTTGTGTTGTGGTGTTGCAAAGAATACTAAAAGTACCATGGACTGCCCAAAGAACAAACAAATCTGTCCTGGAAGAAGTGCAGCTGGAATTCTCCTTGGAAGCGAGAATGGCCAGATTTTGGGCCCAAGTACAGCAGGCATAGCAAGGATTGTGAGGCTGGTGCAGGACCAGACAGTGGTTTGTTCTGTAGTACAGAGGGTCGCTATGAGTTGGAACCAATTCAATGACACCTAACAACAACAACAACTTAACATCAAATGCCTACTGAAGTCTATCACTTATCTTCCATTTCTGATGGGGATTTATTTCAATTTTAGAAATTATAAGAGATTTTAAAAAAAAATTCTGAATATATCAGATTCTTAAAAAAAAAAGATTATGTAAATGCTTATTGCATTATGGCAAAGATATTTTTTAAATGCATTTTTTGAAATATAATTTATGTACAGTGAAATACACAAAATCAAAGTGACATGAGTCAATGCATTTTTTTGTTTGTTTGTTGTTCCCTCCTCTCGCCTCCCACGCCTGGCAACCAACAAAGAAAATTTCCCTCCATGCATAAACCTTTCCTTGACCCTCCACAACAAGGAACTAATACTATATTTGTCCTTCTGTGACTGACTTATTTCACTCAGCATAATGTCCTCCAAGTTCATCCATATTATGCAGTGTTTTGCAGACCCTACATTATTCTTTAATGCTGCATAGCATTCCATTATGTGTATATACCATAGTTTGGTCATCCACTCTTCCACTATAAATCTTAGAGATAAGTCCCTTGCCAGATACGTTATTATCAACAAATATGAATTTGTTGCTGTCATTTTTTTATGTGCTTTCTCGTGGTGTCAGTTTCTTTGTTCCATATAATTTTCTATGCTGAGCTCGTTTTGTTTATGAATCATGTTATCACTTCCTTCATTGCTATTGTTTTAGTATTTGCTCAATATTTATGCTGGTCTTCTTTTTTGATGTGAAGGCTTATCATTATTCTTTGAGGTTACCCTGTGATTTATAGTTTTATTCCCAAGTTTAGAACAGTCTATTCTATCTTGTAGTTGTCTTGACTTCCCTACCATCTAGAAGTTCTGTAATGACACAGTTTTTTCCCTCTTTTTGGTTTGTAGTTGTCCTCATTTGTCAATTGGTGTCTCTCGTTCTCTGCTTACAATCATGT
>NW_006921606.1:15659805-15661157 GCF_000298275.1 Orycteropus afer afer
TGGAAATGTCCTAATTTCACCATCATATTTGAGGGATAATTTTGCTGGGTACATAATTCTTGGTTGGAAATTTTTCTCTTTCAGTGTTTTATATATACCATCCCATTATCTTCTTGCCTGCATGGTTCTGTTGAGAAATCCAAGCTTAGTCTTATTGGTTGCCCCTTGTAGGTAATTGTTCATTTTCCCTGTGCCTGCTCTCATGATTCTTTGTCTTTGCTTTTGGTAAGTTTGATGATGATATGTCTGCGTGATTTTCTTTTGGGGTCTATCCTGTTTGGGGTTCATTGGACTTCCTGAATGTATATATTCTCATCTTTCATTATTTCAGAAAAATTCTCTTCCAACAAATCTTTGACAATTTTCTCTGTAGTTTTATTTTTCTCTTCCTGTTCTAGAATTCTGATTACACCTAGGTTATTCCTTTTGATTGTATCGCACATGAACCTTAGGCTTTCTTCATTTTGTTTTGTTCTATTTTCTGATTTATCCCTTTCCAAAGAAATGTTCAGGTACTCGTCTTCAATCTCCCTAATTCTGTCTTCCATTGATTCAATTCTGCCCCTTTGCCCATTCAATGTATGATCTATTTCTGAAAATTCAGTATTAACCTTCTGGATTTCTGTATGTACGTTTTGTATTATTTCCAATTTTTCATTTATTTTGTCATTTTATTCTTCTATTGTCTTTCAAAATTGTTCTAGGGTTTTCTCTGTGTTTTCCTTGATCTGTCTCTCAATTTGTTGAAGATACCTAAATACAATTATTTTGAATTCCTTATCAGGGAATTCCAATGTTGCATCTTCCTCAGGGATGTGTTTTAGGTCTGTATCCTGGTCCCTTGTTTCTCCTGCTTTATCTTGCTTCTTTGTGTGGACAGTGATGCTCTGTTGTCTCTGAGGCATTGTGATGTTTTTGTGCATATATTTAATTGGTGATTGTATGTTGGAGTGACTTGCCCACAATTTTCATTTTCTTTGTTTTGTATGCATGTTATCTATGCAAAAAGGGTACTGTGCTCCTCTATTTGCCAGTTGACAGCACTTACATACTCACTACCTGTCTCCTTTCCTGTTGTCAGCCTCTTGTATGTGCCTGCTGACTCTGGCAAACAGAGCCTGGAATGCAAATGAGAATGCTACACTTTAAAATCCAAAATGATTGCCACTTGTAAAGATTCAAAATGGCTGTGCCCTTGATCACTTTAAATATCCAAAATAGCCACTGCTTCTAAACATTCAAAATGGAAGCTCTGGTAGCATGGTGCCTAAGGCACTTGACTGCTAACCAGAAGGCTGGCGGTTCAAACCCACCAGCCACTCCTCGGAAGGAAGATGGGGCAATCTACTTCT
>NW_006921606.1:15679192-15742197 GCF_000298275.1 Orycteropus afer afer
TCTGCTAGTTGGGGTTTAGTCCAAATCTGCATCCTTTCCTTCAAGGCTCAGGGGTCCAAGATTATCTTCTGTGTCTGTGTTAATTGGTTTCCCTTTTCTTAGTTGAAGAGGGTCTGTGCAATCCTTCTGCCTAGTCCGCCATCTTGCCCCGCCTCCCTTGAAGTAGTTTTTAATAGTTTTCTTTGAACAGGTCTTTTATGTCCCTTGTTGTTGTTGTTATGTGCCGTCGAGTCAGCCCCGACTCATAGCGACCCCTCCTTGGGTTTCTGAGGCAGTATCACTAAGGAAGTAGGATTGCCCAACCTTCCTTCTGGGGAGTGGCTGGTGGGTTTGAACCACCAGCCTTCTGGTTAGCAGTCAAGTGCTTTAGCCACTATTTTATGTCCCTAGTAAGTTTTATTACCAAATATTTTATTTATTTATTTATTTATTTATTTATTTATTTTTGGTAGCTATTGTAAGTGGTATTGATTTCCTTATTTCTTTTTCAGCAATCTCTTTGCTGGCCTAGAAGAATCCAACTGAATTTTGGATGTTGATCTCATATCCTGCCATGATGCTAAATCACTCAATTAGTTCCAGTAGATATTTGAGTGAGTCTTTTGGGTTTTCTCCATAAAGGATCATATCATCAGTGTGGTGGTAATGTTGTGTGTCAACATGGCTGGGCCTGGTTGAGTGGCTGAGCAGCTGTTTGTAGTTATTCCCCAAGATGAGACTGGCAATTAACTCCATGGTGGGATGTACCACAAGCAGCTGAGTAGCTGTCTTAGGAAATGTGTTCTGCTTCCTGTATATAAGCAGAAGCCTTGGGGAATGATCTCTACTTTATGGCATTCTTGGACCCTGCACGTAGCTGTGTCGTTGCTCAGCAGCCTATTATACTCTGCCGACTTTGGGACTTACAATGGACTTAAGTTAATGGCCTGCCTTGTGGTTTGGCAACATCAGGACTGCCTTTTTATTTGTCAAACTTGGGGCTCCTCAGCCTCAGCAGCCAGCAGCTGAGTGAAGAAATGCCTTTAGCTCCAGTGGGCCAGGAGCAGTAGGCAGAGCTGGACCCCAAGTTGGAGGGGCTTTCATCTAGCCCCTAGAGCCTGGCACTTTGAACTTGGACTTAAACCCTCCAAACTAAGAGACTAAAACTCCTGTGTGTTAAGGTCATCCCCTTGGTGGTATATTCTTGTCAGAGTGGCACTAGGTAAACAGAACAATCAGCAAATAGGGATAGTTTGATTTCTTCCTTACCAATTTGGATACCTTTGGTTTTTCTTTCTTGCCTTATGCCCCTGGCTAGGACGTCCAGTACAATGTTGAAAAGAAGTGGTGGTAGAGGGCATCCTTGTATGCTTCCTGTTCACAAGAGAAATGGTTTCAGTCTCTCTCCATTGAAAATAATGTTGGCTGTTGGCTTTGCATAGATGCCATCTATTATGTTGAAGAATGTCCCTTCTATTCCTATTTTACTGAGAGTTTTGATCAGGAATGGGTGTTGGATTTTATCAAATGCCTTTTCTACATCAAATGATATGATCATGTGGTTCTTCTCCTTTGTTTTATTTATGGGGTGAATTGTGTTGATTGTTTTTCTAATGTTGAACCATCCTTGCATACTTGACATGAATCCCACTTGGTTATAATGAATGATTTTCTTGATATGTTGTTGGAGTCCATTGGTTAGGATTTTTTTTGAAGATTTTTGCATCTGTATTCATGAGGGATATTGGTCTGTTGTTTTCCCTTTGAGTGATGTCTTCGCCTGATTTTGGTATCAAGGTTATGCTTGCTTCATAAAATGAGTTGGGGGGATTACATCTTTTTCTATGTTTTGGAATAGTTTGAGTAGGATTGATGTCAGTTCTTCTCTGAATGTTTGGTACAATTCTCCAGTGAAACCATCTGGTCCAGGATTTTTTTTGTTGGTAAATTTTATCAATTTCTTCTTTTGTTATGGATCTGTTCAACTTTTCCCCATCAGTCTATGTTAGTTTAGATAAGTGATGTGTTTCTAGAAATCTTCTCATTTCTTGCAGATTTTCAAATTTGTTGGAGTACAGTTCTTCATAGTATCCTGATATTATTCTTTTTATATCAGTTGGTTCTGTTGCAATGCACCCATTTCGATTCTTACTTGTGTGATCTCTATTTTCTCCCTCTTTTCCTGTGTTAAATTTGCCAATGGCTTGTCAATTTTATTGATCTTTTAAAAAAACCAACTTCTGATCTTGTTGATTTTTTCTATTGCCCTTCTATTTTCTGTTTCATTGATTTCTGCTCAAATCTTTATCATTTCTTTTCTTCTGGTGACTGTAAGCTTCTCATGCTGCTCTTTTTCTAATTGTTGGAAATGTTGGTTTAAAGTGCTGATTTTGGCTTTTTCTTCTTTTTTGTTGTGTGCATTTACTGGTATAAACTGGTCTCTAGTCACTGCTTTTGCTGTGTCCCAAAGATTTTGGTATGTTGTGTTTTCATTCTCATTTGATTCAAGGAATTTTTGAATTTAATTTTTATTTTTTCTCTTACTCAGTCTTTCTCAAGGAGGGTGCTGTTCAGTTTCCATGTGTTTACTCTTTTTCCATTGATCTTCTTATTATTGATTTCTAATTTGATAGCATTATGATCTGAGAAGATGCTTTGCAGTATTTCCTGTTTTAAAATTTATTAAGGCTTGTTTTATGGCCTAACATGTGGTCTATCATGGAAAATGTTCCATGGGCACTGGAAAAGAAAGCTTACTGTGGTGTTGTTGGGTGAAGTGCTCTGTAGATATGTATAAGGTCAATTTGGTGGATTGTATTTTTTAGCTCTTCTGTATCTTTTTTAAGTTTTTTCCAGTTGTTCTATGTTTCATTGAAAGTGGTGTATTAAAGTCTCCCACGATGACTGTGAGTCATCTATTTGGCTTTTCAACTCTTTTAAAGTCTGATTTATGTGTTTTGGGGCTCTTTCATTGGGTCCATAGATATTTGTTATGGTTATATCTTCTTGTTCTATTGATCCTTTAATCATTATCTAATGTCCTTCCTTGTCTCGTATGGTGATTTTTGTCTTAAAGTCAATTTTCTCAGAAATTAATATTGCCACTCCTGCTCTTTTATGGTTGCCATTTTCTTGATATATCTTTTTCCCACCTTTGATTTTTAGTCTATTTTTGTCTTTGTCTCTAAGGTGTGTCTCTTGTAGACAGCATATTGATGAGTTTTGTTTTCTTATCCAATCTCCAACTCTCCCTCTCCTGAGTGGTGCATTTAATCCATATCCATTAACATTTAGTGTAATTATTGATAAGTATGAATTGGTTGCTGTGATTTTGTTATGTGTTTTTTCATGGTGTCCTTGGTTTCTTTGTTCCATATAATTTTCTGTGTTGAGCTCATTATGTTTATGAATCGTGTTATCATTTCCTTTGTTGTTGTTGGTTTAGTATCTGCTGAATATTTGTGCTTGTCATTTTTTTTATTGTGATGTGGTTTATCATTTTTCTTTGAGGTGACCCTGTAATTTATAATTTTCTCCCTAAGATTTGAACAGTCCATTCTATCTTGCAACTCTCTTGACTTCCTCACCATTTAGAAGTTTGTAACTACACAGTACTTTCCCTCTTTTTGGTTTCTAGTTGTCCTCACTTGCCAATTGATGTCTCTGGTTCCCTGTTTGCAATCTTGTAAGCTTATTTTACTTTGGATATGTCCATAGCTCTGGTTTCTAGGTTATGTAATCATGTGTATTAATGGTCGGTTGTTATTTGCTATTTTTGGTTTGTGTTCAAAGGACTCCTTTTAGTATCTCTTCTCAGGTTGATCTTGTTTTAACAAACTCCCTTAGTTTATCTGGAAATCTCATTTCACCATCATATTTGAGGGACAATTTTGCTGGGTATATAATTTTTGGTTCAAAATTTTTCTCTTTCAGGGTTTTATATATACCATCCCATTGTCTTCACACTTGCATGGTTTCTGCTGAGAAATCAGAGCTTTTCTTACTGGTTGTCCTTTGTAAGTAACTTCTTGTTTTTCCCATGCTACTTTCAGGATTCTTTCTTAGTCTTTGGTTTGGATGAGTTTGATGATGATATGTCTTGGTGATATTCTTTTGAGATCTATCCTGTTTGGTGTTCGTTGGACTTCCTGAACAAATATATTCTCATTTTTCATCATATCAGAGAAATTCTCCTCCAACAAATCTTGGACAATTTTCTCAGGTGTTTTATTGTTCTTTTCCTGTTATGGAATTCCAATGACACATAGGTTATTCCTTTGGATGATATTGCACATGAACCTTAGGCTTTCTTCATTTTGTTTTGATCTTTTTTTTCTGATTGATCTCTTTCCAATTAGTATTCAAATATATGTCTTGAATCTCATTAATTCTGTCTTCCATTGCATCAATTCTACTCCTTTGCCCTTTCAATGTGTTATCTATTTCTGACAATTTAGTATTGGTCTTCTGATTAATCTGTAGATTAATCTTCTTCTAAATCTGTAGATTTAGAATCATTTTTAATTTTTCATTTATTTTCTCATTTTGTTCTTGTATTTTCTTCCAAAATTCTTCTAGGGTTTTCTCTGTGTTTTGCTTGGTCTGTCTCTCAATCCTTTGAAGATACCTAAATATAATTATTTTTAATTCCTTATCAGAGAGTTCCAATGCTGATTCTTCCTCAGGGATGTGTTCTGGATCTGTATCCTGCTCCCTTGTTTCTACGACTTTATCTTGCTTCTTTGTGTGGACGGTGATGGTCTGTTGTCTCTGAGACATTGTGACATTTTTGTATTTAGATTGCTGTTAACTATTTGGGAAGAACAGCCAAGGGTAAGTCAGGCTCTTCTTGGTGGTTGTTCATCATTGGCCCACTGGTGGAGAAGGAAATGCTGACTCTCACTCATTAAGTGAAGCTGCAGGAGGTGTGGGTGTATTTGTGTCATATGGGGACCATTTCTGTCTTCTACTCAATTAGACAAAAATAACAATTGAATAACCATCAAAAAAGTAAAACCAAATGGACAAAATACACACTGTGTCATCAGACAGGAACAGTAACAAAAAAGAAAAAGAAAAAGAAAAAAAAACTGCAATATCTGAGGAGAGGCCAATGAGAGAAAAAAGCTAGAGAAGAAGAATAATCAGGACAAAAATGGCTAAAATGCAAAAAGAAAAACAAGGAATGGGGTTTCCCATAAGAAATAAAAAAATAAATAAATAAAATTGCAACCAGGAACAAGGAAAAGAAAAAAAAAAAGCTGAAAACTAGAACCTGGGAGGGAAAGAATAAAGAATAATAGTAAAAAAGACAAAAGTAATAATAATAATAGAAGTTTTAAAGCAGATACAAACAAACTAAAAAAAAACTGAAAAAAAGAAAAACAAATATCAGGGCAGGGCAGGGCACCCAGGCTCCATCCTAGCACACAGACTGGAATGGAATTCCTGCTGGCCTAGAAGATGGGTGGGAGTGAGGGATGGCCCAACCTCCATTCACCAAGAGAGTGTGGGGTATGAGAGTAACAAGGGGAATGTTTCACCTTTCCAGTCCTCCACATCCAGAATGTCCTTGTGGTTCTTGGCAAGTGGAGCCTGTTCTTAAGTCCCTGGAATCTAGGATAATACTGTCACTTTAAATATCCCAAATGGTCAAACCACTTGTAAACATTCAAAATGGCTGTTCCCTCAGACAGGCAAGAGTCCACAGCTCAGCCCACCTTCCTCTTTGCTGCTTCCTATTTTATTCCGCAGCCACCAGAGCAGTCCTCCATGTAGTCCCTGGCTAGCAGGGCCAATTTTTAGGTGAATTCTTAGGTCCTATCACCACTCGGCAATATCCAAGTTGTCTGTGCTGTCAGGTTCACTGTCAGACGGCAGCTCCTATGTCTGCTTTTTTGGTGTTTTCATGCAAATTCTTCTGCTAGTTGGAGTTTAATCCACTTCTATATCCTTCCCTTCAAGGCTCGGGATGCAGGACTATCTTCTGTATCTGTGTTAATTGGTTCCCTATTTCTTTGTTGAAGAGGGTCTGTGCAGTCTTTCTGCTTGTTCCGCCATCTTACAGGAACTTCCTTATATATTCTTAAACATTCAATTTTAGAATACCTGAATCACAGGAACTTCTACAACGCTCAAAGCATGGTCCATTGATTGACACTAAGTGCTCCTTCCAAGACTACAGATTCAGTTAATATCGAAGAATAGAACTTCAGTGAGGAATGTATTTGGATTAATTTGTTTTTTATCCTTCATTCCAACCTGATGATTGTGTCAATGACACCACCCATACTCCTTGACTTAAAATAATAGCAAGAGTTATCATCAATTAAATTCCTGCTATGTTCTAGACAGAGAGGTCTGGTGGTGTGGTGCCTAAGCCATTTGACTGCTAACCAGAAGGCTGGGAGTTCAAACCCACCAGCCACTCCTCAGAAGAAAGATTGGGCAATCTACTTCCATAGAGATACCACCTTGGAAACTCAAGGAGGGGTCGCTATGAGTCGAATCAACTAGACAGCAGGGAGTTTGGTTTGGAGTTATCTGCTAGACAAGGAGCTCTGGTGTGATTAAAGCAGTCTATGCTTCAAACCCATGAGCCCCTCCACTGGAGAAAAATGAGGTAATCTGCTTCCCTCAAGATTTACAGCCTTGGAAACCATACGGGGCATTTCTTCTCTGACCTATAGAGTTGTTGTGAGTTGGAATCAACTCAGTTACAGTGAATTTGGTTTGGCACATGCTAGACACTGTTAAGTCCCTTCAAAGTAAATACAACATATTAGCAACTGAAGTTCAAGAATATTGAAATTATTTCTCCAAGGCCACATGCTTACAGATGGCATAGGTAGGATTTGTCCTCTATTGGAACAGTGCCCCCCCCCCCCCCCCTTTCTTTGGTAACACCTGGTCTCTAAATTGCCTGGTGGACTACTCAGTTTTTTTTGTGTGTGTGTGGGGAAAGAATCAAAGCTTGTCTATCTTTGCCTCTTTTGTAGTATCTAGCAAAATGCTTAGTGCCTAGTGTGCCAAGTTTATGCTGACTGTCCTTCATTGATTAATTACATCTAGCTGCACCTTTTCCTTTTCCAACACCCATTTTTCCACCTGTGATATGTGTTATTTCTACTTGTCCTTAGTCTTTCCTCAAACTTTATTCTACCTGGATGAGATAGCCAGCAAGACCAATTTAAAAGCCTATATGGAAATAATTTCACAAAATGCCTCATTTTAACTACCGGCACTGTAAATGTCATCATTTTCCTCTGGGTGCATGAGAAGTTGATTGCTCATTGGCCTCCATCCTTATGCTAAGTTGCTTTAGTGGCATCATTTCTTAATGACTATAGGATATTGATTTTTCCCTAAGGAAGATAACCACTTGTGTAAAGATGAGTGCAGGCTTTCGAATGTGAAGGTTTCAGCACTGACACCTGCATTTAGGTCCTCAGTGGATACTACTGCAGGGTTTGTCTGGTAATGTTTAGCCTCTTTCACACTCTTGTACTCTTTCACATAACCAAAGGACATGTGTTGGTTTAAGGGGAACATTTATTGTCTATGGATGGCTAATAACACAAACAAGAAAAATAATGTAGCACTAGTCTTATTGTGATCTTGTTCCAACCAAGTGAAATAAACCATACTATAAAGTAGGCACTTATAACCAATCTTATTTTTCTGAACCAGTGTGGTATAGAAAAGGGCATGGTCTTCAAAGCTTGGTTTTGCCTCTCAAAAGCTGTAAAACATTGGGCAAAATATTAGGCTCATATTCACTCAGTTATCCTGTCATCTAAATGTTTCCTTAGTGAGAATCTTGTAAGAAATACAAAAGACACATGTACAGAGGAAAATATATATATTGTTAATCATAAAGCCCTCAGCAAATGTTAGATATCATTGTACCTTAGGGAAGCCAGGTGTCTTTTTCTTAGTTTTCAGAAGCCCTTGCACTGTTGATACATTCTACCACCTTCATTGGTGTTCACAGGATTGTATGCATTGCTTACATTCTTTCAGTGATGCCATGGTAAGATTTGTAATCAGTTACTTTAGGAGTATTTACAAATAGAAATCGGCAAGTGCTATGAATCACCGACAGATTTGTAAATGCTGCAAGAAAGAGACGTTTTTAAATATGCAGTTTTGTTCACTGCCTGGCACAGAGCCTGACCCAAACTAAGTGCTCAATAAAATCTGTTGAATGGATGAATGAATGGATGAATGAATCCTTTAGAGACGCAGTGGAAAGACACTCTGGGGTTTAACATGCTGACTTTAACCAATAAGCACTTCAACCTTACTAATCATCTCTCTGTGTTAGTTTCCTCACCTGTAGAATGGGTAAGTTAATATGTATTTCATTTAAGATTGAAGTGATAACTAATACAATAATATAAACAACAGTTCATTGGGCAGTTAATAAATGTGAGTATGTTCCTTTTCTTCTGGAAACTAATGGGTAATTCTGTTTGTTCTCCTATTCATCCTCCTGCTTGACTACACCCCCTGCTACCTCCCACTGTGTTTATATACACACTTATGTTTACACATAAGCACATATGTTTAACAACTAGCTGCATAACTATCATTTCACACCAGGACGCCAAGCTCAGCCAACACATTCATATGCTAACACCTGTGATGGAGGCAGAAAGAATGACTTCCATAAACCAATGTTTAATTTTGGAAATTGGAGTGGGTAATTCAGAAGGGTAATTCACAAATTTGCTAACTGTTTCTTCCTTTTCCAGCTATAAGTTGGTGATGATGATTGTTCATTTTTCCTCCTTGTTAGAGTTTCTGTGAGGTTCAAGTGAAAAGATGCATAAAAGATGATCTACACTTGCAAATTATACTCATTATTAGAGCAGGAAAATAGTATCAATGAATCCTAGAACATTGAGCTTGCAGGGATCTCAGCTATTGTCCAGCCCTGCTAAGTCATAGATGAGCAATTTTAGAGACAAAGAAACACAGTGATTTTCCCTGGGTCATCCCTTTTTCATCATCTAGAATCTATTACTCCAAATCTAGCACTCTTGTTTGTGTTAGTACATATCCATATCTTCAATTTGAGAATGATTAAAATGATGATCACTGAGGAGAAAGTGTGATATGAACCACATGCATGGTGATTAAAAGAACAAGAAGAAGACGGCAAGATGTAGCAAAAAGTGTTCACACATTTTGAGTCAAATTAGCTCACTTCTGACAGATCATTTAAAAAGTATTACTTTGTCACCATGAAAATGCAATTAAAGTTAGTTAACACAAAGGAAAACAAATGTCTTAGACGATTTTTATAAAATGGCAAAAAGAAAAGCTCTCTTTAATGGCTTTAAATAATGGCATACAAGGGAATAACTGGAGCCTACATTACTTTGGATACAATGAATGCTTCTGGAACAGAAGGGACAGAGCCATCATAGCCACACATGACAGCAAACATAAACTCCATGTGTATCGAACGTAATAACATTTTCTAACTCTTCTTCTTTAAGAGCCAACTTCTCTCATTCTGAAATCTTGAGCTCAGATGTAATCAATTTGAGCTTGTAACAACCAGCAGCCTAAGATCTCTGTAATAGTTTAGCCCACCGCTGTTCAACTGCCTGTGACTTCTGGAAATAAAAGACTTTCTGGTGAGGCATGTGGTGAGGAGTGGGTGGCAGGAGACTCTCAAGGATAGAAGAGGAAAAAATGGGAGAAGCAATTAGAAGCCATCAAACCTTCAGGTATGAGATAATTTTATTAGCTTCTACTTGGAATGATAAAAAATATTTAACAACTATTAGGGTGCAAGGGTGCAAGCACCAACTCAACTGGACTGATGTTTTGGAATCTGGAGGTCCCCAGCGTATCAGGTGTTAACCAGTTCCCAGGGGAGGAATCAAGTCTGTTGGGATGGGTGGAGGTAGGCAGGGATTTCTGGATGTTGGTCAGCCTGACTGGAAGTAGTACAATATTTTAACAATACAAATGGCAATACCAAGCTATTAGCTGCTCTCCACCCACTTTCCTTCCTTACTAATCCCCTAACCTTCAACTTTGGTGGTTGCCAGAGAGAAGTTTCCTAGTTGCATAATTTAAAGCATCTCATTGGGAGCTCTGATAGAATAGTGTCTAAGGCACTTAACTGCTAACCAGAAGGCTGGTGGTTCAAACCCAACAGCCACTCCTCAGAAGGAAGGTTGGGCAATCTACTTCCATAGTGATACCACCTGGGAAACCCAAGGAGGGGTCACTATGAGTTGGGTCTGACTCGATGGCACATAACAACAACAACATTGGTCTTAGCCTCAGACAAAGGGTCCTCAGCAAGCTACAGGTTAGACCATCCACACCAAGAAGCCCTCAGTGATGTTGATTCTGTTATTTCAAAGGTGACACAGTCAGCCTCTTAAGGCGACCTTACCTCAGTGTTCATGAGTGAGGCAGACCAGATCAAGACAGTGAGAAGCTGGGCAGAAGTTTCCATTTGTGAGAGCCCAATTTCTCCACAGCTCCACCCTTATAGTCACACAGGCCCAGGGTGGCCTCACAGAATTTCTAAAAAGCAGTCAGAAATCCAGAGAATTTAAGGTTAGTGGTCCAGACCCACCCAGAAGCACCATGGGAGAAAAGCCTGGCAATCTGCTACTATAAATACTGTAGCCCACAAATCCCTGTGAAACAGGTCTGCTCTGTAATATATGGGGTTGCCATGAGTCATGAATTGACTCAAGTGCAACAGGTTAATTATTAACACTATGTGAGCCCACTCTAGAAGGCTCCATGTGCAATTTCCTGCTTACCAAACCAAAAAAAAAAAAAACTGTACGAGCACAAGGCTAGTGTTCCTCAAGGAACAGGTTTGATCTTTTTCAGGTAAATTGTTTCTCTTCTCTACTGAGGAACTGACTACCCATTTGCATTTTGAGGTTTAGGGGTGCTCCGTCCTCCCTGAAGTTGCTAAGCTGATCTTAGCAGTAAAAGATCGTGGCTCCCTTGGCTGCATGACTGAGCATTGTGTGGACGTGATCTCCTCCCAGTCCCCATTTCAGACAGCTGTCTCTAAGAAAAGCCCCTTGCCCTTGCTCTATTGCTTTCTGCAACAAGAAACTTCTCAGCTGCCTGGTTTGGTGGGCCTGATGTAGCCAACATCTTGCAGATATAAAATGTAAAATGGGCTTGTCATCAGAGAAGAAGCAGATGTTTTACACCATCAGAAAACAAAATCATCATACTTTAAAACCAGATTTAGCAGTTTAAAAGAGCTGCTAAGACAAAATTAGATGGAGACAAGAGTGTGGTGCAGTGACTGACACTGCTTCTATCAGACCTTCTAATTCATGTAAGAACATCTCTAAAACATTAAATGACTGAAACTTTTTGAGAAGAAGAGCTTTCAGCCTTTCAATGCATGCTTGAAAAGAACATATAGATTTAGCTCATCATCCTTTTAATAAACCAATTTTAAGCCTTATGTCAAAACTGTTATGTTTTAAATAACAGATATGTACAGTTTGTTTGTTTTTCCTTGATGTCTTACCCACGAAGATGGTTGGGCTGTTCTCTTTGTTGTCAATTGTTCTGTATTCTACTTTCTGTAGATTGGAGCTTGTTGGGAAAAATGCTCAGCTTTGTTAACTAAGATGATTAAAGCTTATACCTGAGGAATCTCTAGTTGTTCATATATTTTACCAAAAAAAAGAGAACAATTAATTGCTGTTGAGTAGATTCTGACTCATAATGACACTATAGGACAGAGTAGAAATGTCCCATAGGGTTTCAAAGGCTGTAAATCTTTATGAAAGCTGACTGCCATGTCTTTCTCCTGTGGAGTGAATGGTGGGTTCAAAACGCCAAACTTTAGGTTAGTGGCCAAGCATTTAACCACTGTGCTGTCAAGTCTACTTTCTTATATTTTAAGGTTATATTTTTCCCTTTTTACACAGCACTGATAATTTCAGAAAATCTTGTGGGCAAATTAGCAGAACTGAAGAACGTATATCCCAATGATTGAATTGTTTCCTACCATCCTGCAACTTGTTTTTGATTTAATTTGGAAGATAAATTTATAAAGCTTAAAAAAAGAAATTCAATTATTATAAGAGTATCTGTCTTCTAATCATATCTACTTTTATGCTTATAAAATTTGGGGTAAGTATATTGCAAACTTAAACATTGTAATTGAGCTTCTTTTTCTTCTACTAAAAAAATAGGTATATATTTTTGCCATTTTTTTTTCATCTCTTCTTCCAAATATACTTTTTTTCCTTCACTTACAGGCTATTTGTTGTTGTTGTTCTTGTTTTCAGTACTAGGTCATGAATTTCCTTGCATAAATCATCTGGTTTTCAATCTAAGACACCTTATCAAAGATCCTTTGATATAATAACCAATTTCTACAGTTAAGTTTAGGAGCAATGGTACTTGCCAATTTTTTTTCTTTCTTAGTTAAAAGTAAGTGCTATTGTTATTGTTGCCTGCCATCAAATCAGTTCTGACTTATGACCACCACATATGTGCAGAGGAGAACTGCTCCATAAGGTTTTTAAGGCTATGAACTTTTGGAAGCAGATTACCAGTCCTGTCTTCCAAGGTGCCTCTTGTTGGTTTGAACCACCAAACTTTCAGTTAGTGGTCCAGCACTTAACCATTTGTACCAAGTATCACTAAAAGTAAGTGTATGGAGGTCAAAATCTCCTTCCTAGAGAGTTTGGAAAACTGAGATAGAGCTGTAGTAAGAGGGAAGTATTGGGAATATTGGAGAGAGGCTGGTCCTGTTTAGGGTCCTTTGATACGAGAGAAGGTTCAATGAGAATGTTTGGGGATATTGCTCTCATTCTGAAAGCATTGTTCCTCCAGGGAATAGGAAGAAGTAATCATGTAAGGAAAACTAGAAATCAGCCTCTCTTCTTTGGGTGTTGCTGTGAAAAAAACTAGGGATCAAACGTGAAAGTCAGCCCTTGGAAACAAAGTTGGAAGGTGCAAAGGTGAGCTCAGTAAGAATAGATTTACTTACTCTATTCTGGGACCTCATTGGCTTCAGAAGGATTCTCAAAAAGAGGGGTCAAAGATGTCCTCTCATAGACATTTAGGACAAGCTTGTTGCCAGAGGAAGTCAGCACCAGCCTTAACCCACATCATTGGGTGGCCAGTCAATCATCCCATACAATATAAGGCTTTATTGTTTTTAAAGGAATATTTGTATACTTTGTTCCAGGCAAGGAACTCAAGTGACCCTGGACTCCAACAGCAAGTCATTGTCCCCTGACCCAAATCAAAGGAACTCTCTGGCACCTGCCACTCATCAGATTCCTTTCAGCAAAATGGTCATGAAAGGGAAATCATTTTGTTCACTCTGAAAGTGTAGCTCTTTGGGGAAGCAGATGTTGAACAACAGCCCAGCAACATGGCGTAACTGTTTAAGAGAGAAAGTAGAGAAAAAATAGATTCAACACATATTTCAGAGGGTATTGAAAGAGGTATAGCATAATCAGAGACATGTTTAAGGTATGCCAGGTATGGCATGTGCCCTGAGCACCACTTGAAGGAGGTGCCACTGAGCAGTTTCTATTAACCATTGCAGTTTCCATTGCCAGCTGTGACAGATCATTCAGCAAATTAATACTAATACTTTCCTATGTAAGTGTCTCCATGGGTCAAGGCAGACTGTGTGATCTTGCTTTGCTGAGAAGAAATAGAAGAAACTGAAAACAGTGACTATGAGCACATCATAGACCAATTTCTATCAGTGAAAGCAAGGAAGGTACAGTTGTAATTTTTATGTAGTGCCATTATGTGTTAAGTAAAGGATTAATGAGTTTGACTTGTATATTTGAGCTGATATTATGGTAAAATTATCTAAAAGATAGGTGTCAGGTATTTGGAGAGAGGCACAATTTCACTGTTTGTCATAGGCTCTATTTTCCAAAGATACAACTCTGTGCATAATTACCTGTATTGTATTGGGGCTTGAGTACTGGTGCTAACATTATTATTCTAACATTAAGAGGAGGATGATATTCTCCTAAATATGATCAGAATTTTGCTTTCCTATCCCAACAATGCTATAGAAAGATGGGGGTGGGGAGACTTCTAAAAAAGGTGAGAAGGCAGAAAGAGGAAATTAGGCAGACAGACATAAGGGCACCTTTCTTTATCAATATTCTTGTTCTCTGTCTGCTTCTCCAATCCACTTACTTTTTGGCAGGCACCCGCATCACATTAAAAATTTATCCTTTGACTCTAATATATTATTTCTGCATTTACATTGGATGATAGCATAGTGCTCTTAGACACTTTTAAGATGGGCTTACATGTTTCTCAGAGTTACAATAGCTTTTAATTTCATATATATATATATATATATATATATAAATACAAACTCACTGCCATCAAGTCGGATCCAGCTCATAGCGATCCCTCCTTGGGTTTCTGAGGCAGTATCATGACAGAAGTGGATTGCTCAACCTTCCTTCTGAGGGGTGGTTGGTGGATTTGAACTGCAAGCCTTCTGGTTACCAGTCAAATGCCTTAGACACTACGCCACCAGATCTCCTACAATTTCATATAGAACTGTACTAATATCTCACTTCCTACAATACTAATGTCTATTGGTAGGAGAAGCCACTGAATAGTGACTGAGGCTGAATTTCTCTATCAAGCACATGAGCTCAAATTCTGCTTTTCCCACTTCCAAACTGGGTTATATTGGACAAGTTACTTAAGTACTTTGTTTCTTTATTTGTTGAATGGAGAACAGATAGAACTTACTCATGGTGTGTCTATATGTGCGCCTTATCACAATTGCAAAGTATCATTCAATGACTGTTAACCAATTAACATGGAGTCAGTTTCCAACTCATGGTGATCTTGCATGTGTCAGAGTAAAACTGTGATCCATAGGGTTTTCAGTGGAAATACTCTATAGAAATGTGATGGAAATTGATTTCCAGGCCTTTCTTCCAAGAAGCCTCTGGGTGAACTTGAACTTCTAATCTTTTGGTTAGCAGCCCAATGCATAAATATTGTTGTTGTTGTTGTGTGCCATCGAGTCAGCCCCAACTCAGTGACCCCTCCTTGGGTTTCTGAGGCAGTATCACTACAGAAGTAGGATTTCCCAACCTTCCTTCCGAGGAGTGGCTGGTGGGTTTGAACCGCCAGCCGTCTGGTTAGCAGGCAAGTGTCTTAGCCACTATGCTATCAGAGCTCCCACATAAATATTAGCTAGTATTATTACCATTGATTTTATGCCAAAATAGAAAAATCAAGCTCAATTGAAACCACAAGGACCTTTAGAACTTATGGGAAAAAAAAAAAAAAAAAAACCTAAAGTCAACAGGCATAAAGTAAGAAATCTATAGCCACAATCCCAATAAGACTATAAACTTTCCCAAACCATGACCAGATATGTGGTCCATATAAACTGACTAAATTCACTTCCCTTCTCCCCACCCCCCAAAAAAACACTGCCTTTCGGTTGATTTTGACTTATAGGACACTGTAGGAAAGAGTAGAACTGACCCAGTGGAGTTAACAAGTATGTAATCTTTAAGGAAGAAGATTCCCACATCTTTCACTGGAGCAGCTGCTGGGTTCAGACTGTCAACCTTTTGGTTAGGAGCTGAGTGCTTAACCACTGCACCACTAGAATTCATATCAATTGACAATTAGGTCCATTTATACAAGTTTCTGTTCGTGCATGTGGTGCTGGTTAAAAAGCTTTCTAAACAGCACCTCTATGAAATTGCAGAGGAGAAAGAGACAGAGAGGAAAAAAAATCCTCTCAGGCAAGTGACAGAATTCAGGATCCAAACATGCTGTGATGCCCTAAACTCAAAGACATTACAAGCTAAGTGGTCGATATGCTGCCTAAGATAGTCCACCAATATGGCCCTGAGAGAACAAATAAAGGGCCTGGCAGTGAGTGGAAGAGAGACGAAAGCACTCGGCTGAAAGATTGACTGATCTTGCTACAGATCAGATGGATGGTTCTCAATGACCTGTAAAGACATTCCCGGAGCCCTGGGCCACAGCATTAAGAGCCCAGACACCACTCGCACTTCTGAAGTAGTTATTAGTGACTGAAGTCACAGTTGTCAACTGTGACTTCAGTTTCAAGTAATGGTTTAACATCATCAACTTGAGGAAAGGTTATATGTTGGTGTGTCTGGTGTACTACTGACACTTAAAGGAAATAATTGGTAGATTTAGAGCAGAGAGAGAAGCCAGTGGGTAGACTAGGAAGGGGGGGTCAGAAACTTAGGGTAGAACTTCACTGCGATTGTATGAAACAAAGCCAGGAATTCTTCCTGGGTTGCAGCATAAAACTGTAACAAGCACCCTCACACACATGCACACTAATAACAGCGGCCATCTCCCATCCAATCTTCTGTATAACATTTAGATAGGTCTTTTATGTTTTACTCGGTTGACTGCAGAGCCACAAGAATACTTCATGATGTCTATACTTGCCAACAAGAATGCATAGCAATTTTAAAAATACTACAATGAACAATGAAAGAAATGTGCTATCCCAGCAACTTTGGGGGTGTGAGAGGGTCTGTGAATGGGGCGATTAGACCTTTTTGTTCTGCCTCCTACTCTGCAGCTTGACATAAAACATCAATAAGATGTGTGGCTCCCACACCCACCTGACTGTCATCACGTTTCCATCAGCAGGGTATGATTCTGGGGAGGTGCTGAAGGATCCTGTTGGCAGGAGAGTTGCTGGAGAGGTAATGCAGCCAAAGAAGAAAATGGCTGTGTGTGTCTGTGTGTGTGTGTGTTTGTCCCCATATGTGATTAATTCCTCCAGACATACAGAGCTACTTCTGCCTTAACAAAAGTAATGCATGTAAATGATAATTTGTTGTCAAACTTATCCACATTTTGATCCAAAGAACCTTTTGATTTAACCATGTTGGCACCTAGGAGTTTTTATGTTAGAAGATATTATTTCTAATCATTGTTTCTAGGTTCCTTTTGTTTTGCTTTTCTAAGAGCTCAAAACCCAAGGAAGTTGTTTTGAACCTTTGCAGATATTTTAAATACCAATATTGAAACTTACATATGATAGGATTTTTGTTGCAATGATCTTTCCTTTCCTTCCTTATTTCTCTTCTTCCCATCTGCCGTTTCCCTCTAAACAGAATTTCCTTTGCATATCTAGCTCCTGCTTGTTTGTATCAGTGAGAAGATACAGAATAATAATACACATTTTAATGACAGCATTCATCTCAGAAGATCATAAAGTACATTAATAGGTTGATCTGAAATCAGGAAGAATCCAGAGAACAGCCTTAACTTCACACAAAAAGGATCAGCCTTTAGTTTGGATTAAAGCAGCTGTGTTAGAAATGAAAGCAACATGGCATGTTAGAAAGATGTTCTAAATCACTCCTGGTTGTCATTGATTGAAATTATTCAGATGAGGAATTGACAAGCCAAGTTAAGTCTATACTTGGACTCCTGTGAAAAGTATCTAGGGAATCATTGTAATTCACCACTGAGAGGGTCTCAGGCTTTTATATTCTCTGTGAAACCACCAAGATAAGGTTAAAGGCATAAAATAGAAAAGAAATAATAGAACAAGTGACAAATGGAAAAAAAAAAATCATCCAAAGGTTGGTCTGACTTGCAATCTGGCACCTTTCCAGTGAAAGATAACCCATCACTGACAAGGGCATCCCCTGAGCCAAGTTGGTTTAATCAGGTGTACCTTGTGGGCCATTGTTATGTAGAGCAGGCACTGTGCTGTACTGAACCAGCAGAACTGCCTCCTCTCTCTAATGGCAGCGTATTCACCTGGGAGGTGTTAAGTCTGCAGTCTATTTCTACAGGGACTTCATGTTCCCCGTAATTAATTCCTGCATTGCATGTCTATATAACGGCATACTCTAGTGGTCATTATGAACTGGTGTGATGGCTCCTGGAGACAGCTCCAGGGCTTCTAGCTTGGTGGTTGGGAAGGCCCATGGAGACCAGCTCAGAGCGGCCTAGAGGAGAAGGTGGCATGACTCCACAAGCACACGAACACACACACAAGCAGGGAGATGCACTCGGGAGAAATACTGAGATTGCTTTTATTTTGGCATAGGAAATGCTTGTCAGACACATCAGCTGATAGCATCCACAGAGCTGCAAGAAGGAAAATGAACTGCATTACAACAAACTCAGATTTCACCACTGAAAGCTACACACTGACATTTATATTAGCTTAGTTTGACATGACCTGACGGTTCAGATTGGATGAAGAGGAACTATCTTCCATGTTCACCCACCCCATTCCATAAAGTACACCTTTCAGCCCAGGTCTGTAGAGGCAATAGATCATGTAAAATGTTACAATTTCCTGCTGGTTGTTTCTGTAGAATGCAGAAAACTCTGCAAGTCGAAAGGATCATGTTTTCTAAAGAATTTCTGACTACAGGAGAATTATCTATGCATCAAAAGTGTGGAGAAGCATTCTAACTAAAACAGTGATCCTCAAGTGATCCACTAAGCCAGGGCAGCATGCTGGCTTAAAATGCACATTTCTGAGTTTATAAACCATATAAGTAAATTCATTAGGGTCTAGAAATCTGCACACATATCAAGCAGATTCTCACAACAGCATAGTCATTATTACAAGCATCAATGGGACATTATAGATTTTAATAGAAGTTCTTGAGCAGTGCAAAATCTTAAGCACTCAGCTACTAACCAAAAAAGTGGTGATTTGAATCCACTCAGAGGATCCTTGGAAGAAAGTCCTGTCAAGCTACTTCCAAAAGATCACAGCCATTGAAATTTCTATGGAGCACATTTCTGCTTTGAAGTATAAGGGGTTACAATAAGTCTGAATCAACAGATATTAATAAGATAGCATAATCTATTATTTTGAATTTATTACTTTAATGACATCATTAGCTTAATAATAATATATTTTAAAATCATTACTATTGCTGTGATATAAACTATTAAAAACAAAACAAAACAAACAAAAAAAAATTCACTGCCACAGAGTTGATTATGCATCATAATGACTCCCATTGTGTTTCTGAGACTGTAAATCTATGTAAGTAGATTGCTCCATCTTCCACCACACCACCAGAGCTTCTTATTGCTGTGGTACAGTGAACATTATTGTGTCAAGCTAGGATATGTTCTCCACCATCAGTTTGTTGTACTGTGGTGGCTTGTGTATTGCTATGATACTGGAAATTATATCACTGGTACATAAAATACCAGAAGGGCTAGCCATGGTGGGCAGGTTTCAGGGGAGTTTCCAGACTAAAACAGATTAGGAAGAAAAGCTTGGTGATCCACTTCTGAAAAGTAGCCATGGAAAATTCTATAGATGACAACAGAACGTTGTCCATTATAGTGCTGTATATAGATATATGTATCAGTCAATCACTGCCATTGACTCGGTCCCAACTCATAGCAACTCATTCTTGGGTTTCTGAGGCAGTATATATATATGTGTGTGTGTGTGTATATATATGTGTATATGTATACATGGGAGTTCTGGTGGCATAGTGTCTAAGGTACTTGACTGCTAACCAGAAGGTTGGTGGTATAAACCCACCAGCCACTCCTCAAAAGGAAGACTGGGCAATCTACTTCCATAGAAACACTGCCTCAGAAACAAAAGGAGGGGTCACTATGAGTCGGGGATGACTTGAGGCCCATAACAACAACATATATATACACATATATGTATGTGTGTGTGTGTGTGTGTGTCTATATACACACTTATATATAAACAAACAAACAAAAAAAACTTACTGCTGTCAAGTCATTTCCAACTCATAGCGACCCCTCCTTGGGTTAGCAAGGCGGTATCACTAGGGAAGTAGATTGCCCCAATCTTCCTTCTGAGGAGTGGCTGATGGGTGTGAACCTCCAGCCTTCTGGTTAGCAGTCAAATGCCTTAGCCACTACACCAGTAGAGCTCCTATAGAGAGAGAGAGAGAGAAAGAGAGAGAGAGAGAGAAGCATATATATGATTCTTATTCTAACTAATATTTAAAAATACAGTTAAATCACAATGAGATATAATTTTCCACCCCTTATATTATCAAACTTAAAAAAGTTTATCATCGTTCCATGTTGGAGAGGAGGATTCGTTTTGACAATTGTTGTTGTTGTTGTTGTTATGTGCCGTCAAGTCAATATCTATAAAAAATTTAAAATACAGGCTTTATGACTCATTAATTCCACTTTTAGAAATCTATCATGCAAATGTAGTGACAAGTGTGTGCAAAGAAGTATGTATGAGGATGTTCACTATAGCATATTTTGGAAGAGCAAATTATTGGAAATAAATGCCTATCAAGGGAGATCTGATTAATTAATTGTAGAGACAAACAATGTAATACAAAGCAGCTGCTGACATGAATGATATAGCTCATTCATGAATATTTTTTAAATGGAATGATCTCAAAGTAGGCATCTATTAGGAAAAAAAATATATTTACATGTGTATGCTCATAGAGGGATAGAAGATCCCTGGAATGATATGCAATGAACTGGTGACACTATTTCCTTGTAGACACGGGAACCAAATTACTAGAGAATAGAATGGTGAGAGAGTTTTACTATTTTATTTTGTACCCATACAAATACAAATACTTTTAAATATTTTAAATGCTTTTAAAAGACTAAGTATCTTAAAACTATAAGAAATAAAACATGAAGACCTGACACATGGCAGGTCTTGATATATACAGCCTAATCTTGGATGTGCTATCCAGAAAAATGGAATGAACTTGAACATCCATATTCTCATCCTCCATCCCTTGTGATGAATGTCCCTTTCTACACTTTGGGACAACCTATCATTGATAAAGAGGTGTAGTAAGTAATACCAGAACAGAACAAAATAGGTCACATAATTTCATCCCATGCACTGTTTGACTAAACTGAGAGCTATAACCCAATGCACCTGTGTGTGGTAGCAACATGGCAGAGAACAAAGTCTTTTCTAACTCCAAGTTCCAGCTCCTTCCATCACTTGGTGTGTGACCTCTGGCAATGTACTTAATCTCTCTGAGATAGAGTTCCTTCAGAAAAAAAAGAGAAGATATTCATTTTACTTATGATGAGAGTATTGAATGAAATAACAACATAAAGCACAGCAACAAGCAGACATTTATTGCTCAACAAAGAACTTTAACCTATTTACTTTGTGTGCCTTCTACTGAAGTTAACGTTGACATATTTCAAGTTGCTTTGAAGATTTAAATTACTATTTTTTAAAAAGTCCTAATAAAGGCACAGACCTTTGTTTTGGGCTCTAGCTCAGACTCAGGTGTTAACTTTCACATTATCTTGGAAAAATCATTTATTTCGTTTCAGTACCTTCATCTGCAGAATGAAAACTCTCATGGAGTTGCAAGGCTCAAGTGCTTGTGAAACATGCATTTGCATATAGCAATTGAAAGTCAGAATTCTTTAAAACATAAGGCAAAGTAGCTGATTTACACTATATAAAACACCTATCCCCAGGATGAGTAATGGGTAGGGTTATTTTGCAGAAAAGCCTAGCTATACATACTACTCCATATATTCAATAAGCTTCTCTTGTAGTAAATGGAAGAAGTTCTGGTAGTGTAGTGGTTAAGGCATTTGGCTAAGAACCAAAACTCAAGTGGGTCAAACCTACCATCCACTCCGCAGAAGAAAGATGGGGCAATCTGCTTCCCTAAAGATTTACAGACTTGGAAACCCAAAGAGGGTTGCTATGAGTCAGAATCGGCTGGATGGCAGTGAGTTTAGTTTGGTTTCCTTTTGGTAGTAAACAGAATACTCTTGTAAGGTATCCTTTACATACCAATATAAATGCATATTTTTGTGAGTAATTGACAAGCAATTGTGAGAGAAACCTTGCCATGTACAGATCTGAACACCAGATGAAAGAGACAGGACTGAAGCTAAAAGGTAACAATGGAAAGGGGAGGAAAAGGTAAAGATGAAAAAGAAAGAGGAGGAAGAAAATGAGGAGTAGGGAAATGGATGAGGGAAGAGGTGGGAGGAAGAGAGGATTACACCAATTATTCTGTAGGATTTACAGCCAGGCCATAATTCAGAGATTCCAGGATCCCACCTCCTACAAATTAGTTAGCCTAGTTTAGGGGAAATGAGAACAAGGCTGACCTTGGTCCAGCTGGGTAGGAGAGGCTTGCATCCTTGACAGGTAAGCAGGGGCCACCAAAAGCAAGAGCACAGCTGGTCTCATGTGAGTGAGCAGAGGCTTACTAAACTAAGGAAAATTCTATGCTAGATTTAATATCTCCTTTGACCAAACTAGATTCTGTACATAGTCTACACATGTATAATTTCTCTACCTAATACAGTTAATTAGGCTGGCAGTTCAAACCCACAAGCCACTCCTTGGAAGGGATATTGGATAATCTACTTCTGTAGTGATACCACCTTAGAAGCCCAAGGAGGGGCTGCTGTGACCCAGAGCCAACTTGAGAGCACTGAGTTTGGTTTTTTGGTAATACAGTTAATTAGGACCTCTGGTGGCATAGTGCCTAAGGCATTTGACTGCTAACGTTAAAGCTAGCGGTTCAAACCAACCAGCCACTCCTCAGAAGGGAGACTGCACAATCTACTTCTGTAGTGATAAGGCCCCAGAAACTCAAGGAAGGATCGCTATGAGTTGGAAACTACTTGACGTTATTAACTGAGTTTGGTTTGGCATTTTAATACAGTTAATTAACTGCTAAATTCCCTCCTATATTAACCCCACACTCATGGTAAATTACCTGAGTATTTTCATATCAGTGCCTTTCTACTAAGGGTGACTATCCACCACCCGTCTGTCAGTGTATCACACTGTGGTGGCTTGCATGTTGCTATGCTGCTGGAAGCTACACCTGTGTTATTTCAAATACCAGCAAGATCACCCATGAGGGACAGGTTTCAGCCAACCTTCCAGACTATGACTGACGAGGAAGAAATGCCTGCTCATCAACTTTTAAAAATTAGTCAATGAAAAGTCTATGTATCACAACAGAATATTATCTGATAGATTGCTGGAAGGTGAGGCCCCTAGGTTGGAAGGTACTCAAAATTCACAGTGGCTGCAACAATGGACTTGAGCATGCCAACAGTCCATGAAAACAGGACAGGACCATGCAACTTTTTTTTTTTTTCTGTTGTACATGGGGTTGCCATGAGTCACTGACTTGGCAGCAGCCAACAACAAAGGTGACTATGTCACATGGATTCTTTTTAGGATAATCCTAATTTTAATTATATTACCCTTTTTGTTGCATGAACTATCAGAATAATTTAGGAATTTCAACATTTGTGCAAATTCTAACTAGATTAATTAATTCAGAAGGCATTACAGTAAAAATTATATGTATGTTATGAAAGAGTCCCATAAAAGAATCAATGATTGAAAAATATCTAATTACTCAAAAGACCACCAACACTTACTTTGAGCCTCAAATGTTGATTGGCAGGTCCATGTATGATTGTCTTGGTACTATTCTTTTTGGAACAGAATTATTTGGACAACATGCAAATATGGAAATTCACATGATTGGAGCTGCAAAGCTAAGAAGATTGGATAAAATATTAAGAGATAATAAAGTTTTTGAGTTGTTTCTGTAAACACCATTGTTGTGCCTGTCAATCAAATAGGTTAAAATGTTCCCGTTCAAATAATTATTATATTTTATTTTAATGACAAAATAAGTGCAAGGGCTATGAGAAGAAATAGATTCATGGTAGAAATACTCTTCAGTAAAATTATGCATCAGAAAATAATTTATGTACTTATATTTTAAATTCAGAAAATACCATTCTCCAGACTTTAGCCAGAAGGAAAGATCCTAAGTTTATAAGTTATGGCAGCAGATAAGGCAGCCAGAGGAGCAGTCTGAGGATGTCAAACAGGCTTGGTTGGACTATGAAACTGGGGATAAGCAGCAGGCCTTTTTGGATGGCAGCTCAATGTGAAATGAGAAACCAGCCTCCATCCTGCTCCTACTGTCTGATGTCAACATCAGAAAATGCTCCATCGCACAGCTAGTGTGATGCTAGAAGCCGCAGCCTGATGGACACAAAGTCTGAACTTGCTTCCCCTGGAGATGGTCCCTCCAGGTCATGGGTGAGGGATACTGGCAAGGGTCACTGAGGGGGGTTGCATGAGTGCAGCTGCTTGCTCACAATCCATCCTCTAATCAACAGGACTCAGCCTCAAGGGGTTGTCATGCCAGCCCTTTCACCAGCTCTCACTGAACAGGAAAAAAAAAAAAGCAAAGCTCACAAAAACACCCTTGTTTTTAAAAGATCCAAAGCTGAATGGAAAGGAAAGCACTATGAAAAGGATTAAAGCAAGAGTACAGTTTGGATGGTGGGTGGGCCAAACTAGCTGGTCATGGTTAGCCACACCTGAATCTTCCACTGAGCCAAAAAACAGCTCTGGTTAACAGTTGTTCAATGGAAATGGAAAATAGATAGATACATGGGTGGATGGATGAATCGATGGTTAGGTGGGTGGATGGATGAGTGGGTGGGTGAATAGATGGATGGATGAATGGATAGATACATGGGTGGATGGATGAATCGATGGTTAGGTGGGTGGATGGATGAGTGGGTGGGTGAATAGATGGATGGATGAATGGATAGACATATTGTATATTTACATTTATAGGTATAATTTTACATCCATATTTATATCAGTACCTATAATTTTCTCTATTCTTACACATGTAACCATGCTTGAAACACACTACCTCAGGCACTGACAACATTAAAAAAAAAAAAAAAAAAAGCACCAGTTGCTGTTGATCTAACTTACGTCAATCCATAAGAATATGCAGATTATGCATAAGAGTATAAGAGGATGCATAAGAATATGCAGAGTAGGACTGGGTTCCTTAGGGTTTTCAAGGCTGTGACCCTAAAGATGCAGACTGACAAAACTTTCTTCAATGGTACCTCTAGTTGGGTTAGAACCACCAATCTTTCAGTTAGTAATTGAACACTTAACCATTTGTGTCACCCAGGGACTCAGTCAGAGATAATTAAATTCCCTCACTGATTGCTTCAGAAGGAAATCCTGCTTTGTGGCTCTCTGTAATATGCAGAGCCCTGCTGAGTCTGTAGGTGCACATCAGACTCTGGCTTCTTAGGTAGCTAGAGGTTGCTTAGGTCAGGGTCAGGGAGTAGTAACCTGTCTTACTTCTGGAAAAGGAGCCATCAACAGTACTACACCCTGTACTTTTAGCAGGTGCTTGAAGGCCAAATGTATTAAACCTCATTATTTTCTTGCTTCTCTCAGTATGGCATTTTCCTTCTCCATGTCTACTCCAACCCCCTTTTTCTGCATCCCACCTCTCCCTCTCATTAATTTATCATCGATGATGCTAGCTGTCCTGGAAGTGCAGATGTCAAGCTGAGACTGCAAGGCTAGCAGTTCATGAGTCCTTCCAGCTGGAAAGAAGTAGGACCTGGTGGTGGTCCTCCCATATGGAAAAATGAGATACACTTCTCATACGTTTGTCTAAACCGATTACACAAATATAAGAAAATTATTTCTGACACCTACTACATTTGTCCTGATTTGTTGCCCACCGTGGAAAAAAGAAAAAAGAAAGAAAGAAAACATTAATAGGGCATGGTTACATGAATTTCATGTGCTGGAGGAGGGTCTGGAATTAAAGACTGATTTAGTGAGTTCATTTGACTGCTAACCAGAAGGCTGGAAGTTCAAACTCACCAGCCACTCTTCAGAAGGAAGAAGATTGGGCAATCTACTTCCATAGTGATACTGCCTTGGAAACCCAAGAAGAGGTTGCTATGAGTCGGATCTACTCAATGGCAGTGAGTTTGGTTTTGGTTTTGGAGGTTTAAGGAAGACACCATGTTATACTTGTACATCTGCACTCACTGTTTAACAAAAATTACAACAACACAGATGTTTTGATGCTTCTGGGGCTCCCTAAATATTGCTATAGGTTTTGATTCCATAATCTAGTAGAGTGAGAAAAAAAAATGAAAGAATAAATAAATAAAGTTGCCATAGGGTTGATTCTGACTGAGGGTGACCCCGTGTTTGTGTGTGAATAGAACTGTGCTCCATTCTTTCAGATGTAGGTAGCCAGTGTGTGCCATTCTTTGGAGGCACCTGTGGCTGTACTCAAAGGTCCAGCCTTCCACTTAGGAGTCCAGCACATTAAGTGTTTACACCATGTAGGGTTTCCAGTAAAGCATTTGTCAAATATAAATGTCAATATGAAGTAGGAATAGTCCAGGTACAATTCGTCAGTAAAAACAACAATGACAATGCTAATGTTGTTCAGTGTGTGAATGTTCCCAATTGCTTTAAATGAATTATTTTTTAAACTTTACAATAACCCTGTGAGATAAGGTTATTTTAGGTAGTTGTTGCATATACAGCAAGTGAAGTAACACTGCATTTTATCAGTTTTATTTCTAAATAATTCCATGTTTACCGTAACAAGGCTGTAGGTCATTTAACCATTTCTTTCATTGTTTCACTGTAAAATGTAGGAAACTGAGGTCCAGAGAGGTTAAGAGCATGTCCACAATCTCATGAGGACATATTGGACTCAGGGTATGACCGACCCCCCAGGACCACTTCTCTTAAACACCACACTGTCCTGTGTCTGCAACAATGGACTCCAGATGATGGTATGAGATCAGGCAACATGTTGTTCTGTTATACCTGAGGTTCCCATGAGTCCCAGTTTAATCAATTGCAACTAACAACAACAATGCCCAGTGTTCCATCATTTTTAGCTGATAATTTACCTGGGTAAAGCATCAGTCTGAAACCTCTATTGGTTTTGCAGAATATATAAAGGCAAATTAAAATAAAAACAAGCATTTTGTTCATTTATTTTTATTTTGCCTATATCAGAAGTAAGAGGTATCATTTTACAATTGATACAACTATAATAAGAGACCAGGGAGAAACTATCCCATAACCAAGACAGGAAAATTTTGTGTTAGGTGGTCTTTGAATTTAGAGTTTTGATTTCATGTAAAAAGAGCCACAGAGGAGCAACAGTTAAACATTCACCTGCTAACTGAAAGGACTGAACCCACCCAGCAGCTCTGGGGGAGAAAAGACTTGATAATCTGCTCCCATAAAGATGACAGCCTAGAAAAACCCTATGAGGCAGTTCTACTCTGTCACATGTGGTCACTGAGTTGCAATCAACTGGATGGCACTTAATAACAACAACAATTTCATGTAAAAGGATTAAGTCTATCTTCTTGCACATAAAGGAGAAAGTCTGGAAAGGCCAGTTCCTGTTCAGCAAACTAGTAATTTGGTAGGAGGAGAATCAACATGGAAGCAAAAACAAGACTGAACTTGTCATAATATAACGCAGCTTAAATATTCTGTAGATAATAGATTCTTTGCAAATTCTGTTCCCCTGGGATCTAAATTTGAAAACAGACTTTTTTAAAAAAATTGTACTGTGAGAACTTTAATGAGTAGCAAGTCTCTTTGATCTTGTAAAATCAGAAGAATCTCTATCACATTCTAATTAAGCTTTGTCTCTTGGATAGAAATATCAATGGAAAAAGAAATACTCCAGAAACATGCCGGGTAGATGCATCCATCTGCTTTGACTTTGAGGCATGATTCTATCCCTGACTTGATTTTTCAGTCTCCATAAAACTGCCTGCATTTCACAATGAAATGATAACAAAATGGGTTAAATGACCTACAGTTTTGTGAGGTAATCATGAAAATTAGAAAGGAAGTTGATAAAATGCAATGTTTGAATTTTAGGTATACAGTGTTTCAATCACTGTATACCTAAAAATTACCTAGACCAGGGTAACAAGTCAATCTATATCAGTGTAAAAAGTCAATCTATATCAGTGTAAAAATTGCATCAGTGGAACACTATTCTATCAGTTTTCCAGGAAAAAATGTGTGTTCCCTGATGAAGCATATTTAGGAAATGCCACACTTGGAATTCACTGGGTAGTACTTTTCAAAATCAAAAAGTCATGTTTAATATCTACAATGGCATAGGAGAGGTCCTGAGAAGTCCTGCAGTAAAGAAACTCCCTTAACTTTCTTTGAAATTATGTTTCCTGAAATGACTTTTTTTTTTTTTTCCAGGCTGTGCTTTTTAGTCTACTCTTGGAAAAGTCTACACATCTCAACACTGCATTTGGATAGAGGTGAAATTGGGTAGAAGGTGTGTCTTTGCTCCTTACTCTTCCATAATTGTTTTACTACCAGAAGCCCCCATAATTGACTTCTTGACTTTAAGGAGCTCTTGTGGCACAGTGCCCAAGGCATTTGTCTACTAACTAGAAGGTTGAAGTTTCAAACTCACCAGCTGCTCTGTGGAAGGAAAATGGGCAATTTTACCACTATGAGTTAGAATTTACTTGATGACATTGGGTTGACTTTAAGGAAGAACCTATGGAAAAGTATATTTTGTCTTGCTTCCTAGTAACTTTGGATCAGCCTGGGCCATTCACTCAATATGTTATTGCTGTTGGAGTTATGTGCCGTCGAGTCAGACCCAACTCATAGCAACCACTCCTTGGGTTTCCGAGGCAGTATCACTATGGAAGTAGATTGCCCCATCACTCAATATAGAGCTTCCTATATCCCCATGTCAATATTTGGGCATTTCAGGGCTGATGTAGACAATTATGGACTCCTTACTTTGGTGCTACCTATACCCTCTGCTTCCATTTTCATGTCTTTTTTCAGACTTTTCTGAGACTCTGGGACTAGCAGAAGGTGGGTGTTTGCTTGCATGAAGCCACCCCAGCACAGGCTGCAGTAAGCGAGCCCTGGGACCAGCCAGTGAAAACCTTATGAAGAGCAATGAAACACTATCTGATATATTACTGGAAAATTATGAATGGCCCTGAAACATTGTCTAATATAGTGCTGGAAGATGAGCCTCTCAAGTCAGAAGGCACTCAAAATATGACTGGAGAAGAGTTGACTCCTCAGAGTAGAGCCAAACTTAACAGTATAGATAAAGTTTTTGGACCCCCATTTGCTGATGTGGCACGTCTCAAGATGAGAAGAAACACCTACAAATATTCATTAATAATGGGAACATGGAATGTACAAAGTATGAATCTACGAAAATTGGAAGTTGTCAGAAATGATACAGAATGCATAAAGATTGATATCCTAGGCATTAGTGAGCTGAAATGGACAGGTTTTGGCCATTTTGAATCAGATGATCATATGATCTATTATGCTGGGTATGACAAACTGAAGAAGAATGGTGTGGCATTCATTTTAACAAAGAATGTGTCAAGATCTATCCTGGAGTACAATGCTGTCAGTGATAGGATAATATCTGTATGCCTATGAGGAAGACCAGTTAATACTACTATTATTCAAATTTACATACCAACCACCAAAGCCAAAGATGAGGAAACTGAAGATTTTTTGCCAACTTCTGCAGTCTGAAATTGACTGAGCATGCAATCAAAATGTGCTAATTATCACTGGTGATTGGAATGCAAAAGTTGGAAACAAAGAAGAATCACCAGTAGTTGGAAAATTTGGTCTTAGTGATAGAAATGATGCTGGAGATCACCAAATAGAATTTTACAAGACCAACAACTTATTCATTGCAAATACCTGTTTTCAACAACACAAATGGCTAATGTATACATGGACTTTGCCAGACAGAGAACACAGAAACAGATTGACTACATCTGTGGCAAGGGGTGATGGAGAAGCTCAATATCTTCAGCCAAAACAGGATCAGAGCTGACTGTGGAACAGACAATCAACAGCTCATATGCAAGGTCAAGTTGAAGCTGAAGACAATTAAAAGAAGTGCACAAGAGCCAAAATATGACCTTGATTATATCCCTCCTGAATATGGAGATGATCTAGAGAATTGATTTGATGCATTGAACACCAACCACTGAAGACCAGAGAAATTGTGGGATGACATCAAGAACATCATACATGAAGAAAACAAAAAGTCATAATAAGATAGAAAAGAAAGAAAAGACCAAAATGGATGTCAGATAAGACTCTTAAACTTGCCCTTGAACAGAGAGTAGCTAAAGCAGATGGAAGAACTGACCAGAAAAAAGAGCTGAACAGAAGATTTGAAAGAGCAGGTCAAGAAGACAAAGTTAATTATTATAATAAAAGGTGCAAAGACCCAGAGTTAGAAAACCAGAATGGAAGAACACACTCAGCATTTCTTCAGCTGAAAGAACTGAGGAAAAAAATTAGATCTTAAATTGTAATATTGAAAGATTTCATGGGCAATATGTTGAATGATACAAGAAACATCAAAAGAAGATGGATAGAATACATTAGAGTCACTATAACAAAAAGACTTGGTAGATGATCATCCATTCCAGGAGGTGGCATATGATCAAGAACTAGTGGTATTGAAGGAAGAAGTTGAACCTGCACTGAAGGAATTGGTGAAAAACAAGGCTCTGGGAATTGACATAATACCCATTGAGATGTTTGAACAAATGGATGCTGCACAGGAGGCACTTACTTGGCTGTGAAAAGAGATTTGACAGACAGCTATCTGGCCAACTGACTGGAAGAGATCCATATTTGTACCTGTTCCAAAGAAAGGTAATTCCACAGAATGTGAAAAAATATTATACAATATCACTGATATCACAGACAAGTAAAATCTTAGTGAAGATAATTTGAAAACGGTTGCAGCAGTATATTGACAAAGAACTTCCAGAAATGAAAGCTGGATTCAGAAGGAGAAATGGACTGAGGGATATCATAGCTGATGTCAGATGGATCTTGGCTCAAAGCAAAGAATACCAGAAAGATGTTTACATGTGTTTTATTGACTATGCAAAGGCATTCAATTATGTGGATCATAATAACAAATTGTGGATAACACTGAGAAGAATGTGAATTTCAGAACACTTAATTGTGCTCATGAGGATCCTGTACATAGACCAGGAGGCTGCTGTTTAAAAAGAACAAAGGGATACTGCATGGTTTAAACTCAGGAAGGGAATGTGTCAGGGTTGTATCTTTGACCAAATTTATTCAATCTGTATGCTGAGCAAATAATCAGAAAAGCTAGACTATATGAAGAATGACATGGCATCAAGACTGGAGGAAGGCTCATTAATAACCTGAGATACAAAGACAACACAACTTTGCTTGCTGAAAGTGAGGATGGCTTGGAGCACTTGCTGATGAAGATTAAAAACTACAATCTGCAGTATGGATTACACCTCAATAAAAAGAAAACAAAGATCCTCACACCTAGACCAGTAAGTATCGTCACGATAAATGGAGAAAAGACTGAAGCTGTCAAAGACTTCATATTGCTTGTTTCTACAATCAGCACCAAAAGAAGCAGTAATCAAGATGTCAGATGATGTATTGATTTGGCAAATTTGCTGCAAAAGACCTCTTTCAAGTGCTGAAGAGCAAAGACATCTCCTTGAAGACTAAGATGCACCTGACCCACGCTATGATATTTCCAATCACCTCATATGTATGTGAGGGCTGGACAATGAATAAGGAAAACTGAAGAAAAGTTGATGCTTTTGAGTTGTATTGGCAAAGACTTCTGAAAGCACTGTGGACTGCTGAAAGAACTAACAAATCTGTCCTGGAAGAAGTGCAGCTGGAATGCTCCTTGGAAGAGAGAGTGGCCAGACTTCGTCTCATCTACTTTGGTCATTTTGTCAGAAGGGAACATTCTCTGAAGAAAGATGTCATGCTTGCTAAAATGGAGGGTCAACGAAAGAGGGGGAAGCCCTCAACAAGATGGATTGACATGGTGGCTGCAACGATGGGCTCAGGTATATTAGGGATCATGAGGCTGGCACAGGAATGCACACTATTTTGTTCTGTTGATCATAAGGTCACTATGAGTTGGAGACAACTCAGTGGCACATAACAACAACAGCAACAACTTAATCTCTGCTTCCATTCTCGTATCTTTTTTCAAACTCTGATCTTTTGGTTTGATGTGCTGTTTCGGATTCAGGTTTGCTCTGAGTGCTTTTTTTCTGGGCCTAGATTTATTCTTGCCCTCTAGCTTTGACCATGGGAGGCCAGTCCTGGCAACGTGTTTGATGAAGTCTCAGGCCCAAGTCCTGACCACTGCCTTGTTGTCACAGACCAGTGCTCCTAATAATTGTTCCCCTTGAAGGAAAGCAGAAATTACTGCACCAACATGGAAACAAACACTGGACCAATCAAGTAGAGACCCCAGATATGTTTTGGATATTTGCTACTAATGATTTGTGATGCTAAGCTCAACACATTTCCTGTAATCCTCAGTTTATTGATCTGTAAATTGGTGATTTTCTTACCTAGTTTCCTTATAGCACAGGAAGGAGAAAAAAAGAAAAAAAAAGGCTATACAAAATCAGAATCTTCTGGATTTTAATATATCCTTACCTTTTTCTTTTGTACCTATTTGGTACAAAATATTTGTGTAGCTCTTAAGAATTTGCAAAATTGTGTTGCACACAAATTTGCATTTAATTCTCATCACTTCCAGTCAAGATAGGGGTTATGATGTTGACATTACAGATAAAAAATCTGAAATTCAAATAATTTAAGTGAGTTGTTCAAAGTTGCATTGCTGATAAGAAAAGAGATGATTTGAGACTCCAGTATCTCATGCCTACAGCAGGATTATTGCCACTAGAGTCTTTTAGCCAGTAAGTTTCTTCTGTAATGACACCTTCAAGAAGCAGGCACATTGCAAACCAGGGCTACTGACTTGGTGTTTGTGTGTGTGTGCATGTGTGTGTGTGTGTCTGTAAAGCAGGCCTAATTACAAGCTTTTACACAATGCATACTCTCTAAGGAAAAGAGAGATAATCACAGGATTGTCACACAATCACTGCTGCTTCCTTCTATTTGAAAGGAAAAATTAAACATAATGCATTTACTGATGTTTATACTAAAAGCTGAATTGTCTCTAAATATCTGTGTTTCAGTGGTGACAGGTCAGGTAAGTTCTGATTGATAAATGATTTGCTTTATGAGGTTGGGATACAAAATCAGAATGCCCACTCATTCATGTATTCATTCATTCATTGATTTATTCAACACATGCTCAGAGTGTCCTCTGTGCCTAATATTGCTTCAGGCACTGGTGATACGGAGATGCTCAAAACAGAAAGATCCCCTCTTCTCATAGAACTTTTTTTTTTTTTTTTTAATTGGGGAACTAGATAAGGAATGAATTAACACACTAATAAGAGATTATTTTAACATTAAAAAGTCTAAGAAGAAAACATGACCCCATAATGGAGAGAACAATTGCTGAGGATAGTGGAGTAGAGCAAACATTGTTGAGTAGGATAGCCAAAGAAGACCCCTGTGAGAATGATACAATGTAGGCAGCCTGGTAGCTTCAAACTGAGATAGTGGACCAACAGCAAAGAAGACTTGAACCTGATATTAGCTTGTGTAGGTTCAAGTTCACCAAGCTACACTCCTAAAATTCTGGTTTAGAAAGTGATGCTCCAAGTTTTTCTGAAAAATAATAATGCAGACCAATCAGAAATCAACATTTATTTGATGGTAAGGAGAAAGGGGAAAATGAGTTTTTGAGGATTCTTGGATGAGAGCAAGAAACCTTGTATTCTTCACTTGAAAGACTTCCATGCTCACTATTAAAGGGAAAGTCTGAAAGGACAGGAGTAATTATCTTCATGAGAAGGGGTCAGGATGGTCTGCTCACTCAGCCTGAAACCTCTCCCAAGTTCAGTGATTGCAGTTTTTGGCACCATTAACCATGCTCTTGTTTATGTAGTTTGCATTTTGACTGCTGAGGAATTTTATTCAATGAACGTCTTCTGTCATGCTCATTTTCAAAAGGATATAATTTCCCGTCCAAACTGTAACATACCAACTTTCAAAGGAAGCTGCTGTGGGTAGGTGGTGATGGCATTGTGTTTCCTAATCGGTGATTAGCAAATTTATTGCATGATAAACCATTTTCAGTGCAGTTTTGAAAAATAAAAACATGCTTCTTCCTGAGTAATTAGTTGCTCTTTACCACCAACAAACTGTAATTTTTATTCCTTTTACGCAAGCCCATTTATTAGGAGAGAGAGAGAGCTAGCTAGCATTTATGCTTTTGTGTTTATACTGCAAAGAAGACACAGCACTGAAAACCTGCTATGAGAATTCTGAATGCAGTTATATTTTAAAATCCACATTAATTATAGATCCACTTATTCTTAGAAAAGACAGGAATTGCAGCAGGGTGGTGGTGGTGGGGGGAGGGGTTCTTGTATAAATTGCCTCCCAAGGACCCCACTGAAATTTCCATAACATTCACCACATGACACTGATGTGTGAAAATTGGCATGAAGATTTGAAAATTGGGACCGAGGGAGCCCAAGCATAAAATAACTTCAATTTTGTGCTCACTCTGTCTCTCAGAGGAATAGTGCGTAGGACTGACCAACACAACACAAACAAGTGAAGAGGAAAAAAAAAAAAAAAAAAAACCAGAGAGAAGGATAGGAGTTATTAAGGAGAAAACACACTTCTCACTCACAGAGAGAAAGGATGATCAATGGATTTAGTCACAGAGAAATTCAAGCAGAAAATTGCTGCTGTTTTTTATCTGAACAGCAGAAAGTTTAAGCAAACCAGAATTCTCCGGAGTCTAAGGAAGGAATCAGCAACTACCTGTGGACAAAGGGACAGAAGATGGGTCTCTGAGCCAGAAGAAAATGGTCAAGTTCCCTTAACCTTTAGCTATATCAAGAGCAAACTTGATAGAAGAATCTTTGTATAGGAGATGCCCCAGGTTAAGACTAGTATCTATCACAGCCCAAAATAGTTTCATACTGTATGAAATAAACAATCTTCTTGGTTCCAATGCCTGCTTTTGAATGACAATTATACCTCAAAATAGAATCCAGAATGAATGTGAAAACCTGCATAGGCGATCGACAGTCAACTTGTAAAGAGTGACAAATGTATAGTCATTACTGACAAAATGGAACCTACTACCCATTCCTCACCTGATAAAAGTGTCTAAAGAGCAAGTCATATCACATTATTTTGGTAAGTGCACTTTCAAAACATGAAGAAGAAAACAGAACCTTTTATCTCTCTGAGACTTTGCTGATCCTGGGTTAATTTTACTTATTTATTTATTTTTTAATGATTCAAATGTAATTTATTTCTTCAGTAACACCATATGTTAATGGCTTCTTGTTAGTTGCCATAGAGTAGGCCCCCAACCCTTGACAACCTCATGCACAATGGAGAAAAATGTTGCCTGTTTTGTACCATCTCCATGACTGCTTGGGGATTGGGCCATTGTTTTCTTTGGCTGATTTTCAGAAGTAGACCACTAGGACTCTCTTCCTAGTCTGTCTTATTGTGGAAGTTCTGCCGAAACCTGTTCATTGTCATAGTGACATTCACGTAGTGCTTTTGCTTGGCATGTATTATAAGTTTACTTTGAAACACTTAAGTATTACATCACTAACTAGAAAGGTTACTAATCTCTCCATTTCTTTGGGGGTAACTCTCCTAACAGAAGACTAGTTCCATGCAATTCCAATCTGTGCTGCTATCTGTGTCCATACCATAACAGAAAATGACTCAATTCCACTAGCTAATATAGCATTGCCATATTTGTCAAGTGCACATTTCTGGTGGCTCTGTCTTGCTATTTGATGAATGCTTCAAACTGGAAGAAAAGTTAGTGTGTTTTGGCCAAGGGAAATATCATGAACATGAGGATAGAACTGTGCCAACTGCAGCTGCTGGTTTGGGGCAATTTCACATCTAATACCCTTGTAAAGTGTAAGTGTCCTGAGTTATTTTGATGCCGGAAAGTTGAAAACTCAATTACTTGAACTGCATAATTTTAAGTGAAAAATAGTTTCCCACACTTGGAGAATGGGTCCAAAGAATGTCATTGCCACCACCAGGATTTTAAGCACTGTTGGAATGAATACAGCATTCCATGTAACCATCTCCCTGCTACATAAAAAGATGATAAATACTTTGCCTTTTCACTAGAAATTTAAATATCTCTAATATCTAACCCTTTTACAGAGTGTAAAAGCATAACTGGAAAAAAAAAAAGAACTTTAATAAAAGCACTCAGGTATGGGTTGTGTCATGATTTCAGTGAAGTGACTTAATTTCTATAAAACTCACTTTCCTCAACTGTAAAAATGAGAAAAATAATTACTTACTTAGGGTGACTTTAGGACCAAATCAGATAACCTATGAAAGACTTGCATTATGTATGACGCATTGAATAAATAGAAGCTAACAGCATTTTGAAGAGCCCTGGTGATACAGTGGTTAAGTGATTGGCTGTTAACCAGAGGGTTGGTGGTTTGAACCCACCAGCCACTTCATGGGAGAAAGGTGTGGCAGTCTGCTTCTGTAAAGACTTGCAGGCTTGGAAACCCTATGAGGCAATTCTACTCTGTCCTATAGGGTCACTACGTCTCAGACTCAACTCAATGGCAACAAGTTTGGAATTGTTTTGCTTGTTTATCGAGTAGTATTTTTATTTCAGTAACATTTTCTTCACAAATTGTATGCAATCAGGTTAATCATATGGTGCTTTAGGTTTGCAGAATGTTTTTAGATACATTTTTTTACTTGATCCCTGCATTAATTAAGATAACACTAATGGATGTAAGAAACAAACCCTAAAGCTTCAGTGGTTTAGCATACAAAAAAACTTTCTTTTCACTGAAATAAAAGTCCAACACAGGTGTTCTTGTTGGGAAAACAAAAATCCTAACTTTTGATTTTGCCTTCCACTCTGGACTTGGAAGCCTCTATATTCAGTCACCATTTGGGGAAACAGTATGGAGGATCACTCATGGGAGATTCTATCCACAATATCTTTCCACTTAAACTCCACTGCCTAGATCTCATGTGGCCTGCACACATTTCCAAGAGTTGTCATAAAAAATACTACAAAGTATATGGCTTAAAACAATAGTTTTAGTCTCATAGTTCTGTTGTTGTTTGTTGTTAGGTGTCGTTGAGTCCTCTCTGACTCATAGCAACCTTATGTGTAACAGAACAAAACACTGTCTGGTCCTGTGCCAAACTCCTGGTCCTTGCTATACCTGAGCCCATTGTTACAGCCTCTGTGTCAATCCACCTTGTGGAGGGCCTTCCCTTTTTTTGGTGACCATCTACTTTACCAAGAATGATATTTCTTCTCCAGAGAATGGTCCCTTCTGACAACATGATCAAAGTAGGTGAGATGAAGTCTGGCCATTCTAGCTCCCAAGGAGCATTCTGGCTGCACTTCCTCCAGGACAGATTTGTTAGTTCTTTTCACAGTCCATGGTACTCTCAGTATTCCTCTCCAACACCACAACTCAAAAGCATTAACTCTTCTTCAGTCTTCTTGGTTCATTGTCTAGCTCTCACATGCATATGTGGCGATTGAAAGTACTATGGCCTGGGTTAGGGGCATCTTAGTCTTCAAAGAGACATCTTTGTTCTTCAGCACTAGTAAGAGGTCTTTTGCAGCAGATTTTCCCAGTGCAATACACCTTTTGATGTCTTGACTTCTGCTTCCATTGGTGCTGATTGTAGAACCAAGCGATATGAAGTCTTTGACAACTTTAGTCCTTTCTCCATTTATCACAATGCTGCTTATTGGTCCAGTTGTGAGGAGTTTTATTTCTTTATATTGAGGTGTAATTCAAACTGCAGACTATAGTCTTCAACCTTTATCAGTAATTACTTCAAGTCATCCTCACTTTCAGCAAGCAAAATTGTGTCATCTGCATATTTCAGATTGTTAATGAGCCTTCCTCCAATCCTGATGCCACGTTCTTCATATAGTCCAGCTTCTCGGATTATTTGTTCAGCATACAGATTGAATAAGTATGGTGAAAGGATACAACCCAGAAGCACTCCCTTCCTGATTTTAAACTATGCAGTATGCCCTTATTCTCTTTGAATGACAGCCTCCTGGGTTATACACAAGTTCCTGATGGACACAATCAGGTGTTCTGGAATTCCTATTCTTCTCAATGTTATTCATAATTTGTTAGGATGTACACAATAGAATGATTTTCCATAGTCAATAAAACACAAGTGAACATATTTCTGGTATTCTTTGCTTTCAGCCAAAATCCATCTGACATCATCAGTGATATCCCTCAATGCACAACCTCTTCTGAATCCAGCTTGTAGTTCTAGAAGTTCTCTGTCAATAAACTGCTGCAACTGTTTTTGAATTATCTTCAGTAATATTTGACTTGGGTGTGTTATTAATGATATTGTTCTATTATTTCCACATTCTGTGGGATCACCTTTCTTTGCAATGTCTGCAAATATGGATCTCTTTCAGTCAGTTGGCCAGGTAGCTCTTTTCCAAATCTCTTGGCACAGCCAAGTGAGTGCCTCCAGTGCAGCATGTTTCTTGAAACATCTCAATGTGTATTCTGTCAATTCCTGGAGTCCTGCTTTTCACCAGTTCCTTCAGTGAGCTGTGACTTCTTCCTTCAGTACCATTGGTTCTTGATCATATGCCAACTCCTGAATGGATGAACGTCAACTAATTCTTTTTGGTATAGTGACTCTGTGTATTCCTTTCATCTTCTTATGTTCCCTGCCAATAGAATCTTTCAATATTGCAACTTGAGACTTGAATTTCTTCTTCAGTTTTTTCAGCTTGAGAAATGCTGAGGGTGTTCTTCCCTTTTGGTATTCTAACTCCAAGTCTTTGCACATTTCATTAAAATAATTGTCTTCTTGAGCTGTTCTTTGAAATCTCCTCTTCATCTCTTTCATCTTGTCATATCTTCCATTTGCTTTAGCTACTCTCCATCCAAGGGCAAGTTTCAGAGTCTCTTCTGGCATCCATTTTGGTCTTTTCTTCCTTTCCTGTCTTTTTAATGACATCTTGTTTTCTTCATGAATGATGTTCTTGATGTCATCCCACAATTCCTCTGTTTTTTCATCACTGATGTTCAAGACATCAAATGTATTCTTTAGATGGCCTCTAAATTCAGGAGGAATATAATCAAGGTCATATTTCAGCTCTTGTGGACTTGTTTAAATTGTTTAAACTTCAACTTGGACTTCCATATGAGCAGTTGATGATCTGTTCCACAATCAGCTCCTGGCCTTGTTTTGGCTGTAGATATTGAGCTTCTCCATCACCTCTTGCCACAGATGTAGTCAATCTGATTCCTGTGTACTCCATCTGGCAAAGACCACAGTACAGCCATCGTTTGTGTTGTTGAAAAATTTTGCAAGACCAACAACTTATTAATTGCTGTTCCAAACTGCTCTGCTTACTTCCTGGTCTCCCTCAGCTGCTCCAAACCCACTGCTCCAACCCTGCTGCCCCAGCTCACTTGTTTCCTGATCTCCCTCAGGCCACTCCAAACCTGCTGTCCCAGCTCATTTCCTTCCTGGTCTCCCCTCATAGTTCTGGAGGCTAGAAATTCAAATTTTAGGTGTTCACAAAGCTATGTTTTCTCTGAACACTCAAGGGAAAGATCCTTTCTAGTTTCTTCTAGATGCCAGTTGCCCCCCGGGGTTCCTTGACTTGTAGGTACAATGTAATTCCAGCACCTGCCTCCATCAACATATGATGCCCTTCCCTCTGTGTGTTCATCTATGTCTTCTCTCCTCTTTTATAAGGACACCAACTACTCATAGTGGATTAAGACCCACCCAATTCCAGTATGACCTCATTTTAACTGAAAACATTTTTTTAAATTCTATTTCCAAACAAGATCAGATTCACTGGGATTGTAACTTCAACATATCTTTTTGGGGAACTCAATTCAAGAATAACTTTGACATGGGACAGTGAAGGAGAGGGAAATGTAGTCTAGCTCTGTGCCCAGTACCACTGAACAATGTCTGTCTGTCCAAATCATTCTCCTTACAAGCCTAAGATCTATACAAAGTAAGCATGATTTTCCCCATTTTATATATAGGAGTAGAAGTTGGAGCAGTATGATGACTTCTCTAAAATAATAAGGACTTGAACCCAGGTCTCATTCAAGTTTCCTCCATACCACTCAGCTCCTTAATGTACAGTTTGAGAGTAACCAACAGAAAAAACTGATGTAACTAAGATTCTGATCACTATACTCTTTTCTTCTCATCCTCAAGCTACTATGGTTATGCCATCATCACTTCTAAGGAGCATTCTGACTATACTTCTTCCAAGACACATTTGTTTGTTTTTCTGGCGGTTCATGGTGTATTAAATATTCTTTGCCAACACCATAATTCAAAGGCATTGATTCTTTTTCAATATTTCTTAGTCATTATCTGGCTTTCACATGCATATAAGGTGATTGAAAATACCATGGCTTAAGCCAGTTGCACCTTATTCCTCAAAGTGACATCTTGCTTTTCAATACGTTTAAGATGTCTTTTACAGCAGATTTGCCCAATGCGATATGTAGTTTGGTTTCTTGACTGCTGCTTCCATGGGCATCGATTGTGATCCAAGTAAAATGAAATCCCTGAAAATTTCAATCTTTTCTCATTTATCATGATGTTGTTTATTGGTCCATCTGTAAGGATTTTCTTTTCTTTGTGTTGGGGTGTAATCCATAAGAAGGTTGTAGTATTTGATCTTCACCAGTAAGTGCTTCAAGTCTTCTTCACTTTTAGCAACTAAAGTTCTATCATCTGCATAGCACAGGTTAATAATGAGTCTTCCTCTAGTCCTGATGCTGTGTTCTTCATATAGGCCATTGTCTCAAATTATTTGCTCAGCATATAGATTGAGTAAATATGGAAAAAAGATACAACCCCAACATACACTTTTCCTGATTTAAAACCATGCAATATCCCTTTGTTATGCTTGAATGATGGCCTCTTGGTCTACATACAGGTTCCACATGAGCACTGTTTAGAGTTCAGGAATTCCCATCCTTTACAAAGTTATCCATAATTTGTTAGGATCCACAAAGTTGAATGTCCTTCATAGTCAACAAAACACAGGTAAACATCTGTCTGGTATGCTTTGCTTTCAGCAAGGTCCATCTGTCATTAGCAATGATATTCCTCATTCTTTTTCCACTTCTGAATCTGGCTTGAATATCTGACAGTTCTCTGTTGATGTACTGCTGCCAGCATTTATTGAATTATCTTCAGCAAAATTTTACTTGCATTTGATATTACATAATTTCCAAATTCTGCTGAGTCACCTTTCTTTAGAATGAAGGCAAATATGAATCGCTTCTAGTCATTTGTCCAGGTCTTCCAAATTTCTTGGCGTACATGAGTGAACTCATCCAGTGCTGCTTCTCTTTCTTGAAACATCTCTATTCTGTCTTCCTGGCATCTTGTTTTTTACCAATGTCTTCAATGCAACTTGGACTTTTTCCATCAGTACCATCAGTTGTTTATAAAATGATACCTCTTGAAATGGTTGAACATCAACCAATTTTTCTTGGTACAGTGACTCTGTGTATTCCTTCTATCTTCTTTTGATGTTTCCTGTGCCTTTCAATTATTTGCCCATAGAATTTTTCAATATTTCAACTTGAGGCTTGAATTTTTTCTCTAGTTCTTTCAGACTGAGAAATGTGGAACTTATTCCTTATTAGGAGACAGTTGTTTACCAACTGAAGTGAATTGGGAAATGGCTTAGACATTATTTAGATAGAGGGAACTCCTCTACTATTCTCCTTTTCCTGGAGAGTAAAACCAAAACTAGTGACCTTTGTGTTGATAATGATTTATGGTGAATTCGTCTGTGTCAGAATAGAGTTGTACTCCACAGGATTTTCAATGGCTAATTTTTCAGAAGTAGAGTAGCAGGCCTTCCTACTGAGGCAATTCTAGTTGGATTTGAACCATCAACATTTTATTTAATATCCAACCTTTTGATTAGAAGCCAAGTGCTTGACTGTTTGCATCATTCAGGGACTCCTTCCTGAAGAGTAGCTGCTTTTTATTCCACCTCATTTTAGAATCCACAGAGAGATGATACAGAGACATTAAGACTCACTTTATTCTATTGCCTTTTCTACCAGGACTGTCCAAATATGGAGGGAAGAGCATCAAAAGTTTTCTAGAGGTTTAGAAATCCACCAGGTGAAGTTTTTAATTTGCAAGCCGTTGACCAGATGGTCCTCATTTATCATTTCAGGTGATTTTGGGACCAACAAAAAATGGGCAAAAAATCTCACATTAGAGTGTAAGAGAGCTTTTCCCTTTTCTCACCTGGAATAGATATGAACACATATTCAGATGGTGTAAAACAAAAGGCAATGCAAGTTTATTGCTAAAGGGTCTAAATCTTTTTGCCCAAAAGATAGTTATTTTCTTTCACCTTAAACAACTTCAGGATATTGCCCCGGGGCCATGGGAGTATTTTGTTATTTTCTGTGTGAAATATTATATTCCCTGATGGACCAGGGGAGATTGTATTACTGTCTACTGATTCCCTTAGTTGACACAGTGAGCAGCGCTGGTGACCTCAACACTCAAGGTTGCATCCAAATGCAGAGCTTTACTGCAGGATTTAAGAAAAGCACAGAGCCTGAAAGAGGCCCTAAAAGCCAAGGCACCAGAGCCTCCATGAGTGCTGCAGTTCAGGGATAGGCATCTCACATCTCCACTTGCCATCATGGTTATTGTCCTGTAGTATTCAGTCTGATATGCTCTTTGGCATAAGTGGCTGATAAAACCCTCATAATTATGCCATTTACCAATCAATGATCTCCAGGGATTGAATCATGTGAACTGAGTTTTTTTTCTACCCTTACTTATAAATCTTTTTCTATTGGTGAGAAAAAGCTGGCATAAGGAGAAAGAAACATATCACACTTTTTTTTTTTTTTTTTAAATAATCATTACAGCCTTGATACTTTTCTGAGGCACAAGAACTTCTAGAAGTAGGGGGTGGTGAAATTCTACAAGGCCTATGTGGAAAGAGTTATGGTATCAAATTTCACCAGAATGACTCTCCTCTGGGTTCATTTATTTTGTACTTTGTGCTGCGTTACGTCTGTGATTTTCCCTAAGATGATGATCTACAAGACTGGCTGTTTGCATGCTCTGGATCTCATTTATTAGGAAGTGAAGTATGTAATGGTGAAAAATAGCTCCAAAGGCTTTCTCTTCCTCTAGGGTATCTTCACTGCATCACAGCTCACTGCACACACAGTCAGCACCACGGAAATAAATGGAAGGGAAGCAGGGGCTTGGGATGTGAAGTCTGTGAGCTCCTCCTCTACACCTGCTGAGAGACTGGGACAGCCCCATCTCCCTCCTATTTGCACAGGACTTGGAAGCATGAAGAATTTGGGGGGTCACTTTGATGGTGCATTCCTAGGCATATGTGAGCCCCACACTCCATCATTTATTATCTTGAAAGTGTGTGGGGTAGGGGGGTGGAGTGGTGGCTCCACAGGGCTGATGGGGGAGAGGCCCACTTCTCTGCCTCCCAGTCTGCAAGATGCCTTTCTCCAATCACCTTGAGAACTTGCAAGCAGTGTGTGGAAAATCCCTAAGTGCAGAAAGGGTTTTAAAGACAGTGGGAAGAGAAGACTTGAAGTTTGATCTTTGAAAAATTCTTTAGAAAATCCATAAATAATTTATATGTCTGCATATCCAGCTATGTAAGAAGCAGAGTTCTTTATTGGCATTACTCCACAAAACACTTGTCACTTTAATTTTAAATTGATATTCTGAATACTGAGAAAGTTAAATGACTCCACAAAGTCTTGTGATAGGTCCAGAGCAGAACAGTTACACAACTCTTTCTAGATCCTGTGCTCAGTAAGACAGCAATTTTGGTCTTTCTGTGTATATCATTGATATTGATAAGTATTAATATTAAGAATATATTAATACTTACAGTGTGTTTAGATTTCTACTAGGCAGTAGGAGAGACATATCTTCTAGGAATGATAAAGTGCATTATGGCATAGGCAGTTAGTATGGTATGATGCAATCTGTAAAATAGAAATACAAATACACAGAAAGCATAGATTTTGAGAGTACAAGAGATATAGAGTCTAAGACCCTAAAATATAGGGTCTAAGACACTAAATACCAGCTCTGAGTTCACTGCTGGATGAGGCCACTCTATGTATTTGTCTCATTCTCTTTCACAGTGCCTCTTAGATGCTATATGATGTTTTTTCTGTTCATATTGCAAAGGAAGGAAATCTAGTAGCATAGTGCCTAAGGCATTTGACTGCTAACCAGAAGGCTGATGGTTAAGACCCACCAGCTACTCCTTGGAAGGAAGAAAAAGAAGCTCAAGGGAAGGAATTTGCTGAAACTCACACAGTTCCTGAGTCTGTGACATCAGGGTACCCAGTTGGCTCATGGATGCACCTTCCTTAAGACTAAAGACAGGAAAGGAGACTAACTTGAAAAGAAAGGTAAAGAAGATTCCTTGACCATTAGCAAGTCTTTCTAATGTCCATGGATTCTTACTTACAAGAAGCCTGAGTTGCATTCCTATACTCACCTGCTTGTAATACTTAACACTGAAATATCAAAGCAAGTGAGAACCCATAGGGTAAAGCCCTTCCTTATGAAGTGATTTTTGCAGGGTGGTATAGGTAGTGACCACCACCTGTCTGTCAACAGTAGTATGGTGGCTTGCATGTTGCTACAATACTGGAAGCTATCCCACCAGTATTTCATATACCAATAAGGTTACCTAAGATGGATAGGTTTCAACAGAACTCCAAGACTTCAAAAAATTAGGAAGAAAGGCCTGGAGATCTACTTCCAAATATAAGTCAATTAAAATCTATGGATCACAATAAAATATTGTCTGATGTAGTGCTGGAGATGACACCCCATAGGCTGGAAGGCACTCAAAATACATAGTTGCCACAATGGACTATCATATACCAAAGATCATGAAAATGGTCCAGGACAATGTTTCATTCTACTGTATATGGGGCTAGCATGAGTCAAAGGTGACTCAGTTGTAACTAGCTAACACATAGATAGTGAAGAAGTTACGACTCATATCTGGGTCTTTGAGATACATCACTCCTGTTGTCTGTGAGGAGGCTTTAGAAATGGATTCTGTCATCTCATTGGTTACCACCATTGACTTGACTTTACTGGCAGGTTGAGGGATGATTGACATCTGTTCTTTATCTGTTACATATGACCATTATGAAAGAGACATGGACTTGAAGAAGACTCACTGGAGAGCCAAGACTATGAGAGATGCTGAGAGAGAGAGTCTGTGAAATTGCAAGGCCTTTTATTGGGCTAGCTAGTTATATTCTCCATGTAATTAAAACTATATATGTTTTTTATTAATTTATTAGACATTATTTCCTGAGTCTACAGCCTGTCTGTTAGTTGATCATACTGTGGTAGCTTTCATGTTATCATACTGAATGCTTTGTCACTGATATTTCAAATACCAAGAGATTCACCTATGGTGGACCAGATTCAGCGATTTCCAGACTAAGACAGACAAGGAAGAAAGTTTTGGCAATCTACTTCTGAAAATTTGCCAGTAATAATCTTACATGAGGAGCCTAGTGGTACAGTGGTAAAGCATTCAGTTGCCAACCAAAAGGTCGGCAGTTTGAACACACTGGACATTCCATAGGAGAAAGATGTGGTGGTCTGCTTCTGCAAAGATTTACAGCCTTGAAAATCCGATGGGGCAGTTCTACTCTGTGAATTCTGCTAAGTTGGAATCTACCAGATGGCAGTTGGTTTGATTTTTGGTTTGGAGTTAATCTTATGGATAATCAATGTTTGCAACAGAGCATTGTCTAACATAGTGCTGGAAGATGAGCCCTCTAGGTTGGAAGGTACTATACAATAGTTACGAGCCCTGGTAGCGTAGTGTTTAAGGCACTTGACTGCTAACCAGGAGGCTGGCGGTTCAAACCCACCAGCCACTCCTCGGAAGGAAGATGGGGCAATCTACTTCCGTAGTGATACTTCCTCGGAAACCCAAGGAGGGGTTGCTATGAGTCAAGTCCAACTCAACAGCACATAACAACAACACAATAGTTACATCAAGAAACACAAACATATCAATAATTATGAAAGTGATACAGGACAAGGAAAAGTTTCATTTTGTTGTACATGGTCATTATGAGTTGGAGCTGACTCCACAGCAAGGGTACAACATTTCCCAGGTAGCTACTAACATATAGCATGCCTACCATTAAGTGTCCACACATATAGGTAGATAATGATACCAGAAGTTAGAAAATAGTAAGACTGTGACCTTCTGTGGCATCCCCAGATAGGGAGCATATTCATCACTTAGTTTCTGTCATTTTTCTCCTTGATCAGGGCACACTGCTAGGAAAAGTTACAGAGATACAGACTAACCTAGGCAAGGACCACATTCCCTCTAAATATCATAGCTATTACGTAGTCATAATTTATTATGCAAATTTTTATTCCAATATTTTACCAACTCTGTTCATTAATTGTATGGGATTTCCTTTTTCTTTGAACTTCTGTGCCAGAGGTTCTGAAACATGAGGGCAAATTAGAAACACCTGGGGATATTTTAAAATTTCCCATGCCTTAGTACATTGTTTAAATCACAATCTCTTACATGAGGTGCAGGCGTCAGTCGTTTTTAAACCTCTCCAGGTGAATCACATTGTGCAGTCAAGGATGAGAATTATTGTCTCAGTCATACCCTGTCACCATAATCAACATCATCAGTGGAGGAAAAGGAAAAATGTATTTTTGTGCATACTGTGCCAAGTGTTTTGCATATGCTATGGTGGCATACTGCCTAAGGCATTTGACTGCTAACCAGAAGGCTGGCCATTCAAACCCACCAGCCACTCCTCAGAAGGAAGACTGGGCCATCTACTTTCATAGAGGTACCACCTCAGAAGCCCAAGGAAGGGTCACTATAAGTTGGGACCGACTTGAAGGCAGTGAGTTTGGTTTTGGTTGGTTTGGGTCCCATTCAGAGAAGCCCTGGGTAGTGCAAACAGTCAATGGACTCACCTGCTAACTGAAAAGTTGGAGGCTTGAGTCCACCCAGAATAACCTCAGAAGAAAGGCCTAGTAATCTACTTCTAAAAAATTAGCAATTGAAAATCCTATAGAGCCCCCTTCTACTCTTATACATGTGGGGTCACCATGAGTAGAAAGTGACAACAGCAACTGGTTACTGGTTATCTCAGAATTCACAACAGTTCTCAGACATAAGATTTATCATTCTTTTTTCAAATGAGGACACTAAAGCTCAGAGAAGTTAAATATTACACCCCCCCCCCATGTCTCACCAATGTGGCAGAAATGGGAGAGGAACATAGTCTTGTCCAATTCTCTCCACTTCACATTTTGTAAGGCATCTAGCATGGTGCCTGTATTAGTTGCCTTTGGCTGCAGTAACAAATTGCTACAGATTGGGTAGATTAAATAGCAGACATTTTAATTTCACAGTTCTGGAGGCCAGAAGTTGAAGTCAATGTGTGGGCTAAGCTGTTTGCTTCTCGAGGTTTTAAGGCAGAATTTGTTCTATAATCTCTTGATTTCTGGTGGTTATTGGCAATCATTGGCATTTCTTGGTGTGCAGAAGCATCACTACAATCTCTGACTCAGTTTTCACATGGAATTCTCCCCCTGCATACATCTTTGTGTGTCCTTTTGTCTTCTTATAAGAACACCAGACACTGGGTTTAACACTCATTCTTACCCAGTGTGACCATTTAGCTAATTATACCTACAAAGACACTACTTGAAAATAAGATCAAATTCTAAGGTTCCAGATGGATACAAATTTTGAGGGGATACTTTTCAACCCAGTATGGTGCCTGATACACAATTGGAAAATAAAGTGTATAATTCCCTTCTTCTTTTTTTAATCATAATCTATTATTTGCCTCACCTTGCCAAACAAAAATCCTATTACCTTCACTACAACTATTTTCTCTGCTCCAAAAACCTTGAAAATTTTCCTTTTCTTAAATACCTACTTGATTTCCAAGAATCCATTGTATCCTTTTGTCTAATTTTAGGGTTTGTTCTACTTACTATCCTGTGAAAATGCTCTAGTTTTTTCCCTTGCATCTTTTATCCTGTCTGCTTCTTAGGTCTTACCAATTAAATAACACAGCAATCAAAATGATATTAGAATTATTTTATTTATTTATTTATTTTCAATTAAAAACTAGACAGATTTTAATCAACATATATGAAACATTTAATTGACCTTCAAAAAGGTCTTTATTGTAAATAATTACAACATTAAGGGATTTTAAACTGGAAAATTTTTCCACTGAAAATAAAAGACTAAGAAAAGAGGGGTAATGTTCAGGAATTTACTTTAGCCTCTGTCAACAAGAAGTGAACATAGGAAAGATTATTCTGGATATACTGCTGTGTATTTGTGTTGATCACGTGTCAATCCACTGTCTACAGGTAGCCAGAGTGGCCAGAATGAAAGCTCCTGACTGTGGCATAGGGCTCTGCAGGATCTGAACTGCTGCTTTCAAGCTCATGTCCTGCCACTTTCCTCAACCCTACAAGGTTTCTAAGTAAGAAATAATGCTAATGCTACCCAAACTTCCAGGAAACTGAACAGGAGAGAACATTTCCAGACTTACTCTTTGAGGCCAGCATTCAGCTGATATTAAAACCAGACAAGACATCAGAAGGCAACTACAGACCAACATTCCTCAAACATAGATGCAGACATTCTAAAACAAATTTCAATAATATGTAAGAATACCACCTCATGACCAACTGGCATTTATCCCAGGAATGCAAGGTTGGTTGAACACATGAAAATCAATCAACATAATTCCCTATATTGGCAAACTGAAAAGGAAAAACCTTATCATCACTGAGGCACAGGAAAAGGATTTGACAAACTCCTGTATCCATTCATGGGAAAACAGCACACTGGAAAGGAAGAGAACTTTCTCACCCTGGTGGAGGACACCTGTAGATACTACCGTTAACATGATGCAGGCACACCTCAGGGATACCATGTGCTCCATTCCAGACCACCAGACTAAAGTGAATTTCTCAAATCATATGAATGTTTGGTTTCCCCATGTGTATAAAAGTTATGTTTCTACTGTAATCTATTAAATGTACAAAAGTCTGAAATACCATTGAGAATGAGCAAAATGTAATATAAAGTGAGCACACGGTGTGGGAAAAACAGCACTGGTACACTTGCTTGACACAGAGGTACCACAAACCTTCAAGCTATAGAAAATGCAGTATCTGTGAGGTGCACTCAAACAATGTGTGCCTGCACTTCATGCAGAAACATGGTGGTTTTCTCCTAGGTCAGAAGCAAGGCAAGGATGTCTGCTCTTAGTCCGTCCAGTCATCGTTGTACTGGAGGTTCTGACCAATGCAGTCCAAGAAGAAGAAAAAAGTTAACCATATTGAAAGGAAGAAGCAAACTATATTTCAGAAAGACATGGTCAATACTAGAAAAACCTGATGAAACATACAGAAAGCTACCAGAACTAAAGCGTGTAGCAAGGTTGCAGGATGGATCAATATGCAAAGATCAGCCCACTTCTGTATATTAGATATGAGCACTTGAAAACAGATTTAAAAAGCAGGACTTAGATTAGCATCATAAACTAGGCAATACTTAGGAACAAAACTGACAAAGGATGTGCAAGCACTGCACACTGGATATTACAAACCACTGTTGAGAGGAACTAAGGAAAAACCTTCCTAACTGCAGATATGCACCATGCTCGAGGGAGAGATTCAGTGGTGGTGTCAGTTCTTCCCAAATTGATCTACAGATCCACTGTTATACAGAGTAGCTGGCCGGCTCGGACAGCTGACCTTTTCATTAGCAGCCAAAGGCCTTAACCACTGTGCCACAAGAGTCTCTGCTGTTTGTAAACATAATATGCAAGGGCCCTAAATGGCCAAAACAACTTCGAAATGGAAGTGAAGTTGGAGGGATTTCAAACTTGCCTTAAGATCCCACGGACCAAGTCAGTGTGAAACTGGCATAGACACAACTAGATCAGCGAAACGGGAGTGTGGACGAAGAACCACACATACAACATGAATTGATTTTCAAGAAAGGTGGAAGGAACTTCACGGAGAAAGGCTAGTCCATTACCAAAGGGTGCAGGTATAACTGGATTTTCATAAGCATCCCGCCTTGCGGGCCTCTGCTGGCTGGCTGGGTGGGCGTGCCCATCACCAAGCGCAGTGCGCAGGCCCCTGCACATGGACCTGGCAGGCGGGAGCATCTGCAAGGACCCCAATAGGGCTGTGGTTGTGCCTGCCAAGGCGCTGCCAAAAGCCATGGCTGTCCTGTAGCCGAATGTGATCGGAGCTCACCAAACAGCCGTGGGTGGCTGTCGCTTGACTACAAGGGAAGTGGGGCTTTTCTTTCCCTCGCAGCTTGCTGTGGAAGGAAGCACTCGGTAACTGCAGGGGGCTGGTCTGCACGGCTTCCTTTGCCCAGCAAACAGGGTCTTACCTGCCTGGCCTGAGGACACGAAATGACATCACAAAGCCGCCTGTTCAGCCCCACAGAGAAGGCTTTTATTCCCATGTAAAGTGAATAAATAATTCTTCTCCCATCCAACCCAACCAAGCCGATGTAAGAGGCAGGAACCTCAGTGCCTTAGTGGACCCGGAGGTGGAGCTTCCAGGCCCGGGTCTCCACTGAGGGGCTCCGTGGCTCAGCCACCGCAACGCAGGCACAGTTGGATCTCCATTCGGATGAAGGCCTTGAGGTTCTCATCTACCACGTGGGTCTCCAGAGCGCTCAGCACCCACTGCCCGCTGTCCTGGTGGTGCAGCAGCAGCACCTCCGCTTACACCACCCACACGCAGTTGGGGCAACCACTCTTGCAGCAGTTTGTGGGGGGCTGGAGCTTAGGCAGTGTTGGCTACTGGGGCTCTGCAGGGCACCCACTGGGCAGGGAGGGATCCAGCTGCACACTGCTATCCGCACCTACCTGGAAGGCCACTCCTTGTGGTCCTTCCCAAAAGCTCTCCAGCCATTACACCCCCTGACCCTGGCAAGGTGCTTGTGAAGGTCGCCCACTGCCTCCTCTTGGGAGCCCTTGGCACGGGAGAGCAGCCGTGTCCCCGAAGTACAGGCTGCAACGACCACCACCCGGCCACCCCCAGCAGGCTCCGCAGCAGCATCCTATTAGAAGAACTATTAAAGAAAAAAGAAAATGCCTACATATAATACTAAGTGAAAAAGTAGCACCAAAAAATACACATGTGAGTGGAAGTGAGGCCATCCCTAACTCCAACCCACCTTCTGCGCTGGCAGGAATTCAATTCCAGTCTGTGTGCTTGGATGGAGCCTGGGGGCCCTGCCCAGCCCTGCCCCAATATTTTTTTTTTCCTATTTTTTTTTCGTTCTTTTAGTTTGTTTGTTTTTGTCTGTTTTAAAATAATAATAATAATAATAATGTCCATTTTATTATTATTATTTTATTCTTTCCTTCCTAGATTCTAGTTTTCAGCTTTTACCTCTCTTCCCAGTTTCTGGTTCCAATTTTTTCTTTCTTATGGTTAACCCCATTCCATGTTTTTCTTTTTGTGTATTTTCTCATTTTTTTCCTTCATTATTCTCCTACTTTTTTTTCTCTTATTGCCCTCTCCACAGATATTTTTTTCTTTTTATTTTCTTTTTCCTTTTTTTAGTGATTCTTCCTGTGTGTTTATTAGGTGTGTTTTTTTTTTATCTAGTTGTTCTTACTTCCTTAATGGTTTTTTGATTGTTGTTTTTGTCTAACTGAGTTGGAGACAGGAAATGTGCCCATATAACATGACCACATTTGTACCTCCTACAGCTCCACTTACTGTGTGAGAGCCACCATTTCCTTCTCCACCAATTGGCCAACAATAAACAACAATCAAGAAGAGCCTGACCCACCATTACTGCTCTTCATAAACAATTAACAGAGATCTATAAACAAAAACATCATAATGCTTCAGAGACAATAGGCCATCACAGTCCACACAAAGAAGCAAGATAAAGTGGTAGAAATAAGGGAGCAAGATATAGACACAGACACATCCCTGAGGAAGAAGAAGCATTGGAACTCCCTGACAAGGAATTCAAAAGAATTATATTTAGGTATCTTCAAAGGATTCAGAGACAGATCAAGGAAAACATTTACAAAATTAAAGAAAACACAAAAGCCTAGAACAATTTTGAAAGAAAATACAAGAAGAAAATGACAAAATAAATGAAAAATTAAAAACAATTCAAAATCTACAGATAGAAATCCAGAAGATTAATATTAAATTTTCAGAACTAGATAACACATTGAAAGGACAAAGGAGTAGAATTGAATCGGTGGAAGACAGAATTAATGAGATTGAAAACAAATACCTGAATACTTCTTTGGAAAGGGATCAATCAGACAAAAAAGATCAAAACAAAATGAAAAGCCTAAGGTTCATGTGGGATACCATCAAAAGGAATAACCTATGTGTAATCAGAATTCCAGAACAGGAAGAGAAAAAACCACTGAGAAAACTGTCCAAGATTTGTTGGAAGAGGATTTCTCTGATATGGTGAAAGATGAGACTATATACATTTAGGAAGTCCAATGAACCCCAAACAGGATAGACCCTAAAAGAAAATTACCAAGATATATCATCATCAAATTCATCAAAATCAAAGACAAAGAAAAAAATCCCAAAGGCAGCATGGGAAAAATGAAAAGTTACTTACAAAAACAGCCAGTAAGAATAAGCTCTGATTTCTGAGCAGAAGCCATACAAGTGAGAAGACAATGAGATGATATACATAAAATCCTGAAAGAGAAAAATTTCCAAACAAGAAATATATACCTGGCAAAATTGTCCCTCAAATATAAGTGAAATTAGATTTCCAGATAAGCAGAAATTAAAGGAATTTGTTAAAATGAGATCAACTTACAAGAGATATTAAAGGGAGTCCTTTGAACAGACAGCAAACAACAATCAACCAATAATACACAAAATGATGTAACCTACAGACCAACACAGCTATGGAAGTATCCAAAGTAAAATAAGCTTACAAGATTAAAAACAGGGAACCAGAGACAACAATTGGCAAATGAGGACAAATAAAAAACAAAAAGAGGGAAAATACTGTGTAGCTACAGAACTTCTAAATGGTGAGGAAGTCAAGAGAGTTGCAAGATAGAATGGACTGTTCTAAACTCAGGAAGAAAATTATAAATCACAGGGTAACCCCAAAGAAAAATGATAAACGTTCATGCCACAATAAAAAAGAGGACAAGAACAAATATTTAGCAAATACTAAAATAATAGCAACAAAGGAAATGATAACATGATTCATAAGCATAATTAGCACAGAAAATTATGTGGAACAAAGAAACCAGGAACACCATGAAAAAACGGATAACAAAATGACACAACCAATTCATACATGTCCATAATTACACTGAATTCAATGGATTAATGTACCACTCAAGAATTAGAGCTGCAGACTGGATAAGAAAATATCAATATCAATATGCTGTCTACAAGAGACACACCTTAGAGACAAAAACAAAAACAGACTAAAAATAAAAGTTTGGACAAATATATATCAAGCAAATGGTAAGCAAAAAAGAGCAGGAGTGGCAATATTAATTTCTGATCAAATTGACTTTAAGACAAAAACCACAATAAAAGAAAAGGAAAGACATTATATAATGCTTAAAGGATCAATTGAACAAGAAGGTATAATCATAATAAATATCTATGGACCCAATGAAAGAACCCAAAAATACATAAATCAGACTTTAAAAGAGTTGAAAAGGCAAATAGATGACTCCACAGTCATAGGGAGAGATTTCATACACCACTTTCAATGAAAGATAGAACAACTGGAAAGAAATTCAACAAAAACGCAAAGACCTAAACAATACAATCCACCAAATTGACCTTATAGACATCTACAGAATACTTCACCCAACAACAGCACAATATACATTCTTTTCCAGTGCACATGGAACATTGTCCATGATAACGCATACATTAGGACATAAAGCCAGCCTTAATAAAATTTAAATACATTAAAATACTGCAAAGCATCTTCTCAGATGATGCATGCACTGCCATCGAGTAGGATCCAACTCATAGCAACTCCTCCTTGGGTTTCCAAGGCATTATCACTATAGAAGTAGATTGCCCAACTTTCCTTCCAGGGAGTGGCTGGTGGATTTGAACTGCCAGTCTTCTGGTTAGCAGTCACATGCTTTAGGCACTATGCCACCAGAGCTCCCTCTCAGATCATAATGCTACCAAATTAGAAATCAACAATAAGAAGATGAACAGAAAAATAACAAACACATGGAAATTTAATAACACCCTCCTTAAGAAAGATAAGGTAAGAGAAGAAATAAAAAATTAAATTTAAAAATTCCTTGAATCAAATGAGAATGAAAACACAGCATACCAAAATCTTTGGGACATAGCAAAAGCAGTGATCAGAGGTCAATTTATAGCAATAAATGCACACATCAAAAAAAGAAGAAAGAGCCAAAATCAAAAGTTTAAACCAACATTTCCAACAATTAGACAAAGAACAGCAAGAAAAACCTACAGTCACCAGAAGAAAGGAAATAATAAAGATTCAAGCAGAAATAAATGAAACAAAAAAGAGAAAAACAGTAGAAAAAATCAACAAGAATAGAAGTTGGCTTTTTGAAAAGATTAATAAAATTGACAAACCACTGGCAAATCTAACAAAGGAAAAGAGGGAGTGAATACAAATAATACAAATAAGAAACAAAATGGATGACATCACAACAAAACCAACTGAAATAAAAAGAATAATGTCTTCATAATACTATGAAGAACTGTACTCCAACAAATTTGAAAATCTGGAAGAAATGGACAGATTTCTAGAAACGTATCACTTACCCAGACTAACACAGACAGATGTGGAAAAGTTGACAGATCCATAAAAAATAAGAAATTGAACAGGTCATAAAAAAAAATTACCAATAACAGAAAGCCCTGGCCTAGATGGTTTCACTGGAGAATTCTATAAACATTCAGAGAACTGACATTAATCCTACTCAAAATATTCCATAAAATAAAAAAGGATGGAATCCTCCAAAATTCATTTTATGAAGCAAGCATAGCCTTGATACCAATACCAGGCAAAGACATCACTCAAAAGGAAAATCACTGTCCAATATTTCCTCATGAATATAGATGCAAAAATCTTCAACAAAATCCTAGCCAATAAACTGCAACAACGTATCAAGAAAATAATTGATTATTACTCAGTGGGGTTCATATCAGGTATGCAAGGATGGTTCAACATTAGAAAAGCAATCAACATTATTCACCACATAAATAAAACAAAGGAAAAGAACAACATGAGCATATCAATTGATGCAGAAAAGGCATTTGATAAAATCCAACACCCATTCCTAAACAAAAGCCTCAGCAAAATAAGAATAGAAGGGACATTCCTCAATATCATAAAGGGCATATATGCAAAACTAACAGCCATCATTATTCTCAATTGAGAGAGACTGAAACCATTTCCTTTGCTATCAGGAACCAGACAAGGACACCCTCTGTCATCACTTCTATTCAACATTTTATTAGAAGTCCTAGCCAGGGCAATAAGGCAAGAAAGGGAAATCAAAGGTATCCAAATTGGTAAAGAAAAAGTCAAACTATCCCTATTTGCAGATGATATGATCCTATACCTAGAAAACTCAAGAGACTCAGTCAAAAATCTACTGACACTGAGAGATTTAGCATGATGGCAGGATACAAGATCAACATCCAAAAATCAGTTGGATTCCTCTATACCAGCAAAGACATTGCTGAAAAAGAAAGAAGGAAATCAATACCATTTATAATAGATACCAAAAAAATCAAATACTTGGGAATAAAGCTTACCAGGGACACAAAAGATCTGTACAAAGAAAACATTAAAAGACTACTTCAAGAAACCATAAGAGATCTACATAAATGGAAGAACATACCATGCTCCTGGATAGGAAGATTGAACATTGTGAAAATGTCAAGTCTACCCAAAGCAATCTATAGTTTCAATGCAATTCCAATCCATATCCCATCAACATTCTTTAAGGATATGGGGAAAAAAAATCACTAACTTTATATGGAAAGGAAAGAGACCTCAGATAAACAAAGCACTATTGAAGAAGAACAAAGTAGGAAGTCTCACACTCCTGGATCTTAAAACATACTATACAGCCACAGTAGCCCAAACTGCCTAGTATTGGTATGATGACAGACACATAGACCAATGGAATAGAATTGAGAACTCAGAAATAGATCCATTGACCTGTGGTCAGCTGATATTAGACAAAGGGCCAAAATATATTAAATGGGGAAGAGAATGTCTGTTTAATAAATGATGCTGGCAAAACTGGATATCCATTTGCAGGAAAATGAAACAAGATCTGTACCTCACACCATGCACAAAAACTAATTCCAGATGGATCAAAGACTTAAATGTGAAACCTAAAATTATAAAGTTCCTCAAGAAAAAACTAGGGGAAAATTAGGGGGCCTTAATATATGCCATAAATAGACTATCAAGCCTAATTCAAAATGCACAAACAGCAGAAGAGTAACTAGATGAATGGGACCTTCTAAAAATTAAATTTTTATGTGCTGCCAAAGATGTCTCCAAAAGAGTCAAAGGAGAACCTACAGATTGGGAGAAAATATTCGGCAATGACATATCTGATAAGGGACTTTTGTCTAGAATTTATAGAAACCCCATCACCTCAACAATAAAAAGACTAATAATCCAATTAAAAATGGGCAGAAGACATGAATAGACACTTCACCAAAGAGGATATTCAGGTGGCCAACAAACATATGAAGAAATGCTCACTATCATTAGCCATTGGATGGTGGTTGGCATGTGCCATTGAGTCGGACCTGACTCATAGTGACCCTTCCTTGGGTTTCCGAGGCGGTATCACGATGGAAGTAGATTGCCCCATCTTCCTTCTGAGGAGTGGCTGCTGGGTTTGAACAGCCAGCCTTCTGGCTAGCAGTCAAGTGCCTTAGGCACTACACTACCAGAGCTCCCTCTTCCTTTCATTAGAGAGATGCAAATCAAAATAACAATGAGATACCATCTTGCCCCAGCACTACTTCCAAAGTTCACTGAAACAGAAAATAAGAAATACTGGTGAGGATGATGGGAGATTAGGACTCTCATACACTGCTGTTGGGACTGTAAACTGATACAACACTGTGGAAAGCATTATGGCGATTCTTTAAAAAGAATTAGAAACACCGTTTGACCCAGCCATTCCATTACTAAATATGTATCCTAAAGATGTGAGAGCCAGGACAAGAACAGATATATGCGCATCCATGTTCATCACAGCACTATTTACAATGGCAAAAAATGGAAACAACCTAGGTGTCCATAAACTGAAGAATGGATAACAAACTATGGTACATACACACAATGCCACATTATGCAACCCTAAAGAATAACATAGCTTCTGCAAATCACCACTTAATGTGGATGAACTTGGAGGACGTTCTGCTGAGTGAAATGAGTCAATCACAGAAGGACAAATATTGTATTAGTCCATTATTGTAAAAAGTCAAGGAAAGTTTATATATGGAAGGAAATTTTCTTTGTTGGTTACCAGGGGTGGGAGGGGAGGTAAGGGAACTCTGTTAGATAGGTAGAGATAAGTGTCAATTTTGGTGAAGAGAAGGGCAATGTACCAAATGCTTATGTGATCAAAACAGTGGCATTGAGGAAGAGAAAGAGGAAGACAGAGAGAGGTACATAGGAGGTAAAGACAACAAAGATGAATACTTTGGCACATACAGGTCTGCGTTGACAGTGAAGGCAAACATGGTTATATGGGTGGATAGATTGGTGGATAGGCTGAACTATTAGGTATGTCTATGTAGGGGAGGTGTGCCCAAGACCATGTGTAGGGTTGGCAGACAATGGTCCTACAAGTGTATTTGTATGTTCTGTAAGAATTCCCAGGTGTATAGTAGAGCTGACAAGGTTGTAGTCACTTATTGGCTACAGCCAACTACCCAGAGGGACCAAGTAGTTGGACCTGTGAGCTTGGGACCATAGTCACAGGGGACATCAAGCTCTATCGGCATAACATACTACACAAAACATTGTTCCACTTCCTACTTTGGCAAGTAGCAAGTGGGATCTTAAAAGCTTGCAAGCAGCCATCTAGATGCAACAATGGGTCTCTCCTCATCCAGAGCAAAGAAGAATGAGAAAACCAAAGATTCATGGAAGGAATTAGCCCAAGTGACTGGTGCACCATGTGATCTTCAGTCAATATGACTGTTAGACCAGAAGAACTAAATGGTGCCAGCTACCACTGTCAACCACTCAGAAGGGGATCTATGTAGGAGATCCTGGATAAAGTGGGAGAACAATGTGGAACAAAACTCAAAATTATTTGAAAAAAAAAAAAAAAAAAAGGACCAGATTTGCAGGTCTGATAGAGCCAGATGGAACCACTGAGACTATGGCCCCTTGGTGCCGTTCAGGTCTGGAATTGAACCCACACCTGTGGCTTCCAGCCAAACAAAACACAGGCATACAAACTGAACATTTACACTAGGTAAATATACTCCTTGTAGAGAGCAATCATGGGAGAACTGAAGGACTGTGTATGCACAGGGAGACAGCTCAGGGGGAGGAGTGCATGGAGAGAAAAACACAGGGAAGAGGTAACTATGGGGAGGTAGTGGGAGGGGAGCTGTTGCATTGTGGTAAATTGTAGTCAATGTCATGAGACAAAGTGTATGTGAACTGCTGTATGGAAAGTGAATTTGCTCTGTGAACTTTCACCCAAATCACAATTAAAACACACACATACACACACACACACACACACCTGATCCTAACTATGTAAATTAAATAAATATAACATGTTCCTAATTATGTGGTGTAAGCATATGTTTACACATATGTATACATGCATTACATATGTTATTTTACTCACATATTGCTAATGGTGTGGGGAGGCAGCATCTTCTGACCTCCTCTAATTCACAAGATGAAGAAGGAATCACCATCACTACCCAAGGCCAGTTCCTATGAAGCCAGATATGCTGCCACCCCCAGCCCTCTTACCAACCTTAACACCAACTGTCCCTCCCATAGTACCCACCACCTCACTGCTCGGTTCGATGATTTGCTACAGTGGCCACACAGAACTCACAGATTATAGGTTTTATTAGGGAAGAAACAGGCTACAATTCAAATGCAGAATACAATTCTTTGGTCAGGACAGTCTCCCTTCTGATGTGCCCTTAGACACACATCTCTGGCCCTTGGCCTCTCATCCTTGCCTTTGCTTCTGTTGGCCAGGTAGGTCTGCCACTCTATCTCATGTCTCTTGGTCCCACTGCTGCTGTCTCTCTGCCAGGCATTTCTCTCAACCAGACATCTCTCTCTCAGCTGGGCATCTCTCCCTCAGCTAGGTCTCTCTCTCTCAGCACATGTCTCTCTCAGGAGTGTCTCTCTCAGCCAGTGCTCAGATTCCTTCTTCCTCTAGGAGGGCTCATTTTGAGCCTAGCACAGTGGCAAAACCAACCAATCCCAACATCAGAGTTCCAAACATGTGAGAGAGAGTGAACTTTCTCAGAAGATTGCTCCATGCTGCTCCAACAGAAATACCCCAAGTGGATGACTTGTTTCATTAGGAGTTTAAATTTTATGGTCCCACCCAGTAATCTGGTGGGAGTTACAGACTATGACTATAAAAGCCACATCGTATAATTTATTATACCACAGGCCACCCCCTGGCTTTTCTAACCATTATCCCTTTTATACTTCAAAAATTAACATCCCCTTCACCATCATTTTAAGAATAACCACAAACCCCAAAGCCTGTAAGCCAGCCACTTCATGATTTATCTCCCCCCATTTCAGATAGCCAATTTCTAATTTTCCCATCCCTATCAAACCAGCTTTTTTCTTTTCCCTGTTCCTGGTTGCAAAAAAAAATTTTTTCTTCTTCTTTTTTCTCATGGTTAACCTCATTCCTGGTTTTTCTTTTAGCATTTTTCCCATTTTTTTCTTCATTATTCCCATTCTCTGCCTTTTTTCTCTTATTGTCCTATCCCCAGATATTGCAGGTTTTCTTGGGTTTTTTTGCTGACCTTCTTGTTTGTCCGGAGAGCACAGCCATTTTGATTGTTTTCATGTGGCAGCCATTTTGGATATTTAAAGTGACTGAGGGCGCAGCCATTTTGAATGTTTACAAGTGGTTGCCATTTTGGATATTTAAAGTGACTGAGGGCGCAGCCATTTTGAATGTTTACAAGTGGTTGCCATTTTGGATATTTAAAGTGAATGAGGGCGCAGCCATTTGGAATGTTTATAAGTGGCAACCATTTTGGATTTTAAAGTGATAGCATTCTCATTTGGATTCCAGGGACCTAAGAACAGGCAGCCAGGTGGGAAACAGGGAGAAGACAAAAAAAGGGACCTAAGAACAGGCAGCAATGTGGGAAGTAGGGAGAGGACAAAAAAAAAAAAAAAGTAAAGGGGACTGGAACAGATTGAGGAGTCAGCCTCAGGGAGCCCGGTGAGGAGAGGGAACCCAGGCCACCCCCCACAAGCAGTGAGGTGGGAAGCAGGGAGAGGACAGAAAAGGCAAAGGGGACTGGAACAGATTGAGGAGTAAGCCGCAGCGATACAGATAAGGGTGGTTGGAGGGGTTTCCAACAGCTAAGGGAGACAAACTTGTCTGTCAGTTTGTCCTACTGTGGTGATGTCTTGCTGTGAGTCTGTCTTGAGGCTGTGCCACTGGTGTTTCAAACCCAGTGGGGTGCAACTCTTGCACAGGTATCAGCCTGGCTTGCAGACTGAGACAGACTAGGAAGAAGGAGGAGGCCATCCACTTCTCAAAGAATTGGCCAGGGAAAACCTTATGAATAGCAGAGAAACACTGTCTTATACATTACTGAGCAACTTTACGAATAGTCCAGAGACATTTTCCAATACAGAGGAGGAAGATGAGTCACTTAGCTTAGAAAGCTCTCAAAGTAGAATTGGGCAAGAGTTGCATTATCAGAGTAAAATCAGCCTTACTCATATGGATAAGGTAAAGCTTTTGAGACCTCCATTTGCTGACTCGGCACCACTCAAATTGAGGAGAAATAGCTGCAAACATCCATTAATAATCGGAACATGGAATGTATGCAGTATGAATCTAGGAAAATTAGAAGTTGTCAAAAATTAAATAGAACGCATAAAGATTGATATCCTAGGCATTAGTGAACTGAAATGGACTGGTTTGGGCCATTTTGAATCAGACAACCATATGATTTACTAAGCCAGGAACAACAGTTTAAAGAGGAATGGTGTGGCATTCATCATCACAAAGGATGTTTCAAGAACTGTCCTAAAGTACAATGCTGTCAGTGATAGCATAATATCCATATGCCTACAAGGAAGACCCGTTAATACAACTATTATCCAAATTTATGCACCAACCACCAAAGCCAAAGATGAGGAAATTGAAGATTTTTATCAACTTCTGCAGCCTGAAATTGACCAAACTTGCAATCAGGATGTGTTAATTATCACTGGTGACTGGAATACAAACGTTGGAAATGAAAAATCACCAGTAGTTGGAAAATTTGGCCTTGGTGACAGAAATAATGCTGGAACTCACATGGTAGAATTTTGCAAGACCAACGACTTGTTCATTGCAAACACCACCTTTCAACACCACAAACGGGGGCTCTACATGTGGACTTCCCCAGATGGAACACACAGGAATCAGATTGACTACATCTATGGCAAGAGGCTGTAGAAAAGCTCAATATCTTCAGCCAAAACCAGGCTAGGAGCTGATTGTGGAGTAGACCATCAACTGCTCATATGCAAGTTCAACTTGAAGTTAAAGACAATTAAAACAAGTCCACAACAGCCAAAATATGATCTAAAATATATCCCTCCTGAATTTAGAGACCATCTAAACCCACCAGCCACTCCTCTGAAGGAAGGTTGGGCAATCCTACTTCTGTAGTGATGTTGCCTCGGAAACCCAAGGAGGGGTCGCTATGAGTCAGGGTCGACTCGACGGCAAATAACAACAACAACAAAGAACAGATTTGATGCATTGAACACCAGTGACAGGAAAACCAGATGAATTGTTGGAGGATATCAAGAACATTATCCATGAAGAAAGCAAGAGATCACTAAAAAGACAACAAAAGAAGAGAAGAACAAAATGAATGACAGAAGAGACTCTGAAACTTGCCCTTGAGTAGAGAGTAGCTAAAGCAAATGGAAGAAATGACAAGAGAAAAGAATTGAACCAAAGATTTCAAAAAGCTGCTCAAGAAGACAAAGCCAATTACTATAATGAAATGTGCAAATACCCAGAGTTTGAAAAAGAAAAGGGAAGAACAGGCTCAGCATTTCTCAAGCTGAAAGAATAGAAGAAAAAATTTAAGCCTCGAGTTGCAATACTGAAAGATTCTAAGGACAAAACACTGAATGACTCAGGTAACATCAAAAGAAGATGGAAGGAATACACAGAGTCACTGTACAAAAAAGAACTGGTCGATCTTCATCCATTTCAGGAGGTGGCATAAGATGTAGAACCAATGGTACTGAAGGAGGAAGTCGAGGCTGCAATGAAAGAATTGGTGAAGAACAAGGCTCCGGGAATTGACAGAATACCCATTGAGATATTTCAACAAACGAATGTCGCACTAGAGGCACTCATTCGGTTACGCCAAGAGATTTGGAAGACAGCTACCTGACCAACTGACTGAAAAAGATCCATATTTGCATCCATTCCAAAGAAAGGTGATCCCACAGAATGCAGAAATTATAGAACAATATCATTAATATCACATGCAAATAAGATTTTACTGAAAATAATTCAAAAATGGTTGTAGCAGTATATTGATAGAGAACTTCCAGAGGTGCAAGCTGGATTCAGAAGAAGACCTGGAACAAGGGATATCATAGCTGCTGTCAGATGCATCTTGGCTCAAGGCAAAGAATACCAGAAAGATGTTTACTTGTGCTTTATTGACTATGCAAAGGCATTTAATTGTGTGGATCATGACAAATTATGGATAACATTGAGAACAATGGGAATTCCTGAAAACTTGATTGTACTCA
>NW_006921606.1:15751849-15759031 GCF_000298275.1 Orycteropus afer afer
GAACTGCTGTATGAAAAGTGAATTTACTCTGTAAATCTTCACCCAAATCCTAATAAAAAAAAATAAAAATAAAATAAAAAATTCACGTTGCTTGGTTCTACAATCGAGGCCAATAGAAGCAACAGGCAGCACATTAGATGACGTGTAGCACTGAGTAGGTCAGCTGCGAAGGAACTCTTTCAAGTGCTGAGGAGCAAGGATGTCTCCTTGAGGATTAAGGTGCGCCTGACACAGGCATGATATTTCCAATCACCTTGTATGCATGAGAGCTGGAAAATGAATAAGGGAGATCTAAGAAGAGTTGATGCTTTTGAGTTGTGGTGCTGGCAAAGAATTCTGAAGATACCATGGACTGCTAAAAGAACTAACAGATCTGTCCTGGAAGAAGTGCAGCCGAGATGCTCCTTGGAAGCGAGAATGGCCAGACTTTGTCTTTCCTACTTTGGTCATGTTGTCAGAGGGGACCACTCCCTGGAGAAGGATGTCATGCTTGGTAAGGTGGAGGATCGACAAAAGAAGGGAAGGTCTTCTACTAGATGGATTGACACGGTGGCTGCAACAATGGGCTCCAGTATAGCAAGAATCATGGAGTTTGTGTGGGATCGGGCAGTGTTCTGTTCTGCTGTGCATGGGATCACTATGCTGTGCATGGGGAAGCGACTCGAAGACACCTAACAACAACAACAACATCAAAGCAGTACTGAGGAGACATTCATGTTCCTTTCTCTCTGAAGAAAGTTCTGTTCTACTTGGAAACTTTGGCCATCTGCATTCATAAACAAGGAAAGTCCAGCCCAGAACAAGCCATCAAATTGCAGCAACTTAATACCAGCTCAGTATCAAACATCTTCCTCTTCATTTGATCGGGTTCTGATCAGCTCAGCCCTATCCATCCCAGTTAGTTCATGGGAATCAGCTGCAAGTTTGGGAGTCTCACTCCTCCCTTCACTTCAAACCAGCCAGCATCTTCTCTCTCATCCTTAGTCCTCAGGGACTTTTACAATGCCCATAGGCTCACAACTCCTTGCACTTCAGCCAGCCCTTCCTCTCACCTCCAGCCTCTGTCGGTTAGGTCAAAGAGTACCAAACTCAGCCCTCTTCCCCCTCTGCCACTCGTGGACCTAGGTGGCCACAAGGGAACAACATGCAAGGCTATCTACTCACTAGTTTCCTTTAACTTCCAGTCCTGGAAGGAGTTTTTCCCATGGGGCCATGACTTTCCTGCCTTGAATCACCCAAAGCCTAATGCTTGCTTGACATATTTTTCCTGCAGGTCCTGTCTTCAAATGCAAATCTTCTATTCTCTCAGTAGTTCTAGGTGGGTCTTTTCAACTGCAAATTTACTCACTCAGCAGGTACTGAATGAGGCTCAGGTTTTCTACCTAAGCCCCCTAGATTCTACACACAGGGTTTGAAACAAAAGCCTGTGTTTTTTCTGGGCAAATTCTGCTTTCCCTTTTAACATGTCCAATCAAGTATTGGGTGAAGGCAGACTTACATGCTCTCTATTATCCATAACCCATAATAACTTCTAACGTACAAGTAGGTAAGAGAACATTCAATACCTGTAGTACTTTCAGATAGACACATAATCTGAAACACATAATCCTATTGAAAATATTCCAGTTTCATCTCTTCACCTTGATAATCTTCCCATTCTATGTGTATGGCCTTGGGACTTTGCTGGTGTAACCAAAAGCCCTAGCCTCTGGATCAATTATCTCCTTTAATTGGCCTGGTTCTTGCCTCAGGCCTTTCTTCCCTCGGTTGCAGCATAATGTCTCTATATTCTGCCATCACAGGTGACACCAACAAAAGTAACCAGCTAAGAATCCAAAGTTTCACTTCCCAGATCCCCACCTTCTTTCTTTTACAAAGTCCCGTGCTTCTATGAGTCTGGAGCCACTGCAATGAATCCTACTCCTGATACCAAATGCTAAAGGGGCAGGGGTGTGGCATCTTTTGACCTCCTCTAACTTCACAAGATGAAGACAGAATCACCATCATCAGCCCAAGTCCTGTTCCTATCAGGCCAGATATGTCGCTACCCTCCAGACCTCTTACTAACCTTGACATCAACCATCCCTCCCGCGGACCCACCACCTCTCTGCTGGGTTCAAAAATTCACTGCAGTGGCCACACAGAACTCACAGCTTATGGAGTTTATTAGGGAAACGATAGGATACAATTAAAATTCAGGAATATGCTCAGGATACAGTTCATGACAGTCTCCCCTCTGCTCTGCCCTTAGACACACCTTTCTGGGTTGGCCTCAGCCTGGCCAACCAGGATACAGGTCATGACAGTCTCCCCTCTACTCTGCCCTTAGACACACCTTTCTGGGTTGGCCTCAGCCTGGCCTCTGCCTCTGTGGGCCAGGTAAGCCTGCCACGCTGTCTCATGCCTCTTGGTTTCACTGCCACTGTCTTTTAGCCAGGCAACTCTCTCTCAGCACATGTATCTCTCAGCAGCATATCTTCTCAGCCAGCAGTCAGATTCCTTCTGCCTCTAGGAGGGCTCATTTTGAGCCTGGCAGCGTGGCAAAACCAACCATCCCAACATCAACGTTATACACACCTGAGAGAGAGGAAACTTTCCCAGAAAATAACTTTGTTCTGCTTCAACAGAAAAATCTCAGGTGGATGACTTTAACAATCAGGATTTTAAATTGCGGTCCCACCCAGGAATCTGATGGGAGTTACAAAGACTGTGGCTAGAAAAGCCATACTATGTAATTTACTACACTGCACATATATAAGCATACATTTTTAATTACAAGCATGCATGCCAAATAATAATAGTGGTTACACATAGGTTATAGTTCAATTTTTATTTGCTTCTTAATTTTTTTATATATTCCTAGTTTTTTATAAAGTTCTTGTGAAATATTTCATGTTACTTTACTATAATATTAAATGAGTGCAAAATACAGCCTCTCTGGAAGGCTTCTTTGACTACACCCAACTTCATTGATATTCCCCATCTTTGAATGCTTACAGTACCCATTCATTCATACCTGGTATTCAGGTAAACAATTACTGTCTTCTCTTCCATCACACATTCCCCTTCTTGGCACAACTGTACCCTGATTCATGGATCCTGCCATTTCTTTACTTGTTCTGGAGGAATTGCTGCCACTTTCTGATGCCAGGGTTTCAACAGGTGAACTTGGTTATGTTAATCAAGCCATTTTATCCACAGAGATGTCTCCATTACCCAATTCAGGCAAATAACAGTCAACATATCTCAGTACCAGGCCTTTTGCTGTAATTATTAGAGAAGTGGACTCCTTCTATATTATTGACTTTGGAGCTAAACACTTGTAGCCCCAGGAGTGCTGGCAGTCATCTTGTAACTATGAATCAAGAGCCAAATGGAGTAATATCATGAATGGCAGGGCTTGAAATAAACAGAAACCAAGAAATTCTGACTCTTCTCTGAACTATTTTTTATTTAGTACCATTTTCTATAGATTGTTCTCTTTCATGAAGCAATACATTCCCTGTCCATTGTTAAAATTCATTGCTAGATTTTCTGTTGCTTACAACTAGTAGATTTCTGATAAAACCACAAAGTACCACAATGTTTGATTCATGTGTGCAATTTTATCTTTGCAATCAATTTTCCCTTCATTCAATAAACATTCATTAAGAGCCTTCACTGACAGACCCTTTGGAGATTCAAAGATAAGCTAGCCACTGTCTTATCCTTATAAGCTTAGAGGTCTTGACTACTTGTCTGGCATCCCCCTTGGAACAGGGTTAGATCCATTGTAGGTATTGATTAGATCTTGATAAGCATATGATAGCTCAAGGATCACCTTAAGAGTTCATTGAATAGGGATTGGAAATCATCTGGTTTGTTTTTCAAGGGTTGCTTTTCAAATATAGCTAATACATTTCTGTTTTACCATATGGTATACCATAAAAATCTTCTAGCTTTATGGATCAGCTCCATATTTCCTAAACATGTTTATTTCAGTATCTGATGGCATAAGTAGCATTTTAAATTTATATTTAAGATAATTATAAGGATCTATGCTGGTGCAGTGGTTAAGCACTCAGCTGCTAACCAAAAGGTTGGCAATTCAAGCCCACAGCCACTACATGAGAGAAAGACATAGCAATGTGCTTCTGTAAAGGTTGATTGCCTTGGAAACCCTATGGGGCAGTTTTACTAAGCCCTTTAGGATTGTTGAAGGAGCTCTGGTAGTGATGTGGTTAAAGCATTGTGCTGCTAACCAAAAAGCCCACAGTTCTAACCCACCAGCTGCTCCATGGGAGAAAGATGAGGCAGTCTGTTTCTGTAAAGATTTATGACTTTGGAAACCCTCTGTGGCGGTTCTATTCTGTCCTATAAGGTCACTATGAGTAGGAATTTACTTGATATCAGTAGTACAGGGTTACTGAGTCAGAACTGATTCCAAGGCAATGGATTAGGTTAGCTGCTTAAGATAAGTATAATATAGATTTTTTTTTGCAAATATTGACTTTTTGTTTTTTTTCAGGTTACTATTCTTTATTATGTTAGTGGCACTATTTGCCAAACAAGGGCACAAAGAGGAGGAGTGAAGAGTGACTGGCATCCACGGCCAGATAGCTTCAGTGAGAAAGGGGGAGATCTGGGAGCAAGCTCTGAAATCCCAGTGGCTTTTAGTGACTAAGGCACTTGACTGCTAACCAGAAGGCTGGTGGTTGAAACCCACCAGCCACTCCTTGGAAGGAAGGTTGGGCAATCTACTTCCATAGTGATACTGCCTCGGCAACACAAGGAGGGGTCACTATGAGTCGGATCCTACTCGATGGCACATAACAACAAACAACAACATGGTACAGATTACTATACTCTGAGTCATTGGCAGGGCTGGGATACTTACTATACTCCAACAGAGCAAGAGTCGTATTCACTTTGGTCAGTGCATAGCTGCCCTGTAACTGCAAACTAGACAGGGGTTTTCTTTTTCTCTTTACAGTTTATTGGCAAAGTATCAAATGTTTTATAGGGCAAATGCTGCCATCTGCCCAGCTGTACTCAGCAGTTACTGCCAGCAAGGATATTTCAGTTGGGACTCACACTAGGGGTAACTTCAGGTTTAAAAGCCTGACTCTGAATGCAACTCTTCATGCCCTTTAAAGATTGCAAATCAAAGAGGCTCACTGGGAGGCTTGGTGATTGGCAAACTTCCTACCCATCTTTTTTATTTATTTATTTTTACTTTTATTTTAAGAGCTTCTTCTTTTTTTTTTAATTGTAATTTGGGTGAAGATTTACAGAGCAAATTCACTCTCGATACAGCAGTTCACATATACTTTGTCTCATGTCATTGACCACAGTTTACCACAATGCAACAGCTCCCCTCCAACTTCCTCCCCATGGTACTACTTCCCAGTGTCCATCCCTCCATACTCTCCTGCCCCCTAAGCTGTCTCCCTGTGCCATGAGCTGCCCTTCCTTCTCGCAGGATTGTTCTCTCGAGGGCGTGTGTCTACTTGAGGTAAATGTTCAACTCACATGCCTGTACTTTGTTTGGCTGGAAACCGCAGGTGTGGGTTCAATTCCAGACCTGAAGGGTAGCTAGGGGCCATAGTCTCAGTGGTTCCACCAGGCTTTTAAGAGCTTCTTTTACATTACATTCAATGCTACGTGCACATTCAGTTTCATTTCCCGTGCTCCGTGTCCAACCCCAACCCAGTCTCCTCCCCTCCCTACTCTGCAACCCTCCTCCTGTGTCCCTCATATTCATGCACTCCTGTGTGTCTTTCATTTCCTCAATTTGAATGTTGTTCCTCTGGAGTCCCGTGGTCCATTGCTCCAATAGATGCATTACCATGGAGTATGTGGGTGCATCATCCTGGGTTGAGTTGTCTGCCTGTATATTTTGTTAACTATTGCACTTCATTCCAGGTACAGAATGTATTCCAGGGCCATAGAATAGGGGGTCTCACCAGGGGGTCAGTAATTCTGGTCATTATTGAGCTTTTGGATTTTGGATTTTGTTCCATGTTTTCCCTCCCACTCTATTCAGGACCTCCAGATTTGATCCTTTCCTAAGTGGTTGGTATTGGTAGCTGGGCACCATCTAGTTCTTCTGGTCTCAAGCACCATTGTGTCCAATGGTGGATTGGTTCCAAATGCCCTTTGTTGTTGTTGTTGTTTTGTTTTCTTGCATTCTTCTTTGCTTCCAGTGCTGGAAGACTGTCAGCTGCATCCAAGATGGCCACTTGAAAGCTTTTAAGACCCCAGTCACTACTCACCAATGTAGGATACGTAGCAAGACTTATGTATTTTGTTGTGCCAACTGAGTCTGGTGTTCCCCAGTACTATGGTCCTGAGATGGTAGATCTATGGGATCTCTCTCTCAAAGTGTCTGGTTGTCTGTGAGGGATTACTCTGTGTCTGTCTTCTATTGTTTCTGTAAGGAATGCAGGTATTTTGTATCACTGGTGTCTGTGCAAGATTAGCCTCAGATGAATCTATCATTGGTCTAGAGTATACTCCTGCCTTCTGACCCCCATCTGATACTCTCAACTGTTTATGTGCTTATCTGTAGCCTAGTGTTTGGTGTTAATGGCAATGCAATATTGTGGACACATTGGTTGGTATTAGCATCTGTCGTCTATCTCTTATGTGCACAATTTGGTGTCTTCCCATTTCCTAATGTTATCATGGTGGTCACAGATCTTTCCCATATATCCCTCCCCCTACCCACATCTGCGTGTTGGCCCTAACTAGCCCAAAATTAATCCCTCCCTTTCCCTCACCACCTCCGTAACCTACAAAGTGAGTTGCCTTTCCCAAGAAAATCCTTCTCTGTCTTTTAACAGTAATGGGCTCATACAGTACTTGTCTTTCTGTGATTGACTTATTTCACTCAGCATAATGTCCTCCAGGTTCATCCACATTGTGAGATGATTTGCGTATCCCTCATTGTTCTTCAAGGTAGCATTGTATTCCAATATATGCATGTATCATAATTTGATTATCCACTCATCCGTTGATGGGCATTTAGGTTGTTTTAATCTCTTTGCTATAGTGAATTGTGCTGCAATGAACATAGGTATACATATGTCTGTTCATGCACTATCTCTCACCTCTTTAGGATATATTCCTAGTAATGGAATTGCTGGGTCAAATGGTACTTCTATTTTCAATTTTTTAAGGAAATGCCATACCTTTTGCCAC
>NW_006921606.1:15759541-15787660 GCF_000298275.1 Orycteropus afer afer
AGCGACCCCTCCTTGGGTTTCCGAGGCAGTATCACTATGGAAGTAGATTGCCCCATCTTCCTTCCAAGGAGTGGCTGGTGGGTTTGAACTGCCAGCCTTCCAGGTAGCAGTCAAGTGCCTTAGGCACTATGCTACCAGAGCTTCTATACCATAAATTAGGGCTCCCAGATTTTTATCTTTGATGAATTTTATAGTTTTGGGTTTTGCATTTAAGTCTTTGATCCAGCTTGAGTTTGTTTTTGTATATGGGGTGAGGTATGGGTCTTGTGTCATTTTTGTACAGGTGGATATCCAGTTTTGCCAGCATGATTTGTTAAAGAGGTTGTCTCTTCCCCATTTAATGGGTTTTAGACCTTTGTCAAAGATCAGTTGACCATAGATGGATGGATCTATATCTAGACTTTCAATTCTGCTCCATGTGTCTATCAATCACTGTACCAATACCATGCTGTTTTGACTACTGTGGCTGTATACTAGTTCTTAAGATCCGGGAGTGTGAGACCTCCCACTTTGTTTTTCTTCTTCAGAAGTGCTCTGCTTATCTGAGGTCTCTTTCCTTTCCATATGAATTTAGTAATTGTTTTTTTCCATGTCCTTAAAATATTTTGTTGGAATCTGGAACAGGATTGTGTTAAATGTGTAGATTGCTTTAGGTAGTACTGACATTTTCACAATATTTAGTCTACCTATCCATGAACAAGGTATGTTCTTCCATTTATGTAGTGCTCTTGTTGTCTCTTGTAGTTTTATAGTTTTCTTTGTATAGGTCTTTTGTGTCTCTGGTGAGGTTCATTCCTAGATATTTTATCTTTTTAGTAGCTGTAGTAAATGATACCGTTTCCCTTATTTCTCTATTAGAGGGCTCTTTGTTGGTGTAGAGGAATCCAGCTGATTTTTGTATTTTGACTTTGTATCCTGCCACTTTGATGACCTTTTCTACTAGTTCCAGTAGGTTTTTTTTTTTTTTTCTTGAGTCTGTTGGGTTTTCTATGTATAGATCATATAGTGCGCAAATAGAGATAGTTTTACTTACTCTTTGCCAATTTATATGCCTTTTATTTCTCCTTCTTGCCTTATTGCCCTGGCCAGGACTTCCAATTCTACGTTAAATAGAAGTGGTGTTAGAGGGCATCACTGTCTGGTTCCCGTTCATAAGGGGAATGCCTTGAGTCTTTCTCCATTAATGAGGATGTTGGCCATTGGCTTTGCATATATACCCTTCATTATATTGAGGAATTTCCCTTCTACCCTTATTTTGCTGAGAGTTCTGAACAGGAATGAATGTTGGATTTTTATCAAATACCTTTTCTGCATTGATTTATATAATCATGTGATTCTTTTGTTTTGTTTTGTTTATGTGGTAGATTACATTGATTGTTTTTCTGATGCTGAACCACTCTTGTAAACCTGGTATGAATCCCACTTGGTCAGGGTGTATTAGTTTTTGATATGTTGTTGGATTGTGTTGGCTAGTATTTTGTTAAAGATTTTTGCATCTATGTTCATGAGGGATATTGGTCTGTAGTTTTCCTTTCTAGTAGTGTCTTTCCCTGGTTTTGCTATTAGTGTTGTGCTTGATTCATAAAAGGAATTTGGGAGTATCCCATCTTCTTCTATGTTCTGGAATAGCTTGAGTAGCATAGGTGTCAACTCTTCTCTGAATATTTGGTAAAATTCTCCAGTGAAGCCATCAGGGCCAGGACTTTTCTTTGTTGAAAGTTTTATTATTATTATTTTTTATGACCTGCTCAATTTCTTCTTTTGTTATAGATCTGTTTAAGTATTCTATCTCTGAATGGGATAGTTTAGGTAGGTCTTCCAGTAACTTTTCCATCTCTCAAATTTGTTGGAGTACAATTTTTCCATAACATTCTGTCACTGTCTTTTTAATTTCAGTTGGTTCTGTTGTGATGACACCCTTTTCATTTACAATTTGTGTGATTTGGATCTTCTTTCTTTTCTTTTTTTAGATTTGCCAATGGTTTATCTATTTTATTATTTTTTTCAAAGAATCAGCTTTTTGTTTTGCTGATTTTCTCTATTTTTTTTTTTTCTGTTTCACTTATTTCTGCTCTCATATTTATTATTTCCTTACTTCTAGATACTGTAGGAATCTTTTGTTGTTCTTTTTCTAGTTGTTGGAGTTGATGAGTCAGAGTTTCTATAAACTGTCCTATGAATACTGCTTTCACTTTGTCCCATAGGCTTTGGTATGATGTGTCTTCATTCTCATTTGTTTCTAGGAATTATTTATTTATTTATTTATTTATTTTATTACCCAGTAGTGATTTGTTCAGCTTCCACATATTTGATGTTTTTTCCCTTGATCTCCCTACTATTAATTTCTAATTTTATAGCATTGTGGTCCAAGAAGATGCTTTGTATTTCAATGCTTTTGAATATATTGAGGCTTGTTTTATGTCATAACATACGATCTATTCTGGAGAAAGATCCATGTGCAGTAGAGAAGAGCGTGAATTGTGCTTTTGTTGGGTGGAATGCTCTTGAGTTCATCTGTGTCTTTGTTGAGTTTTTTTTTTTTTTTTCCAGTTGATCTGTCCCTTTTTGAAAGTGGTGTGTTAAAGTCTTCTACCACTACTGTAGAGGTATCTACTGTCCATTTTAATCCAGTTAATATTTGGTTCATGTATTTTGGAGCACTTTCATTGGGTGCATAAATATTTATCATCATAATGTCTTCTTTGTCAATTGACCCTTTCAACATCATATAGTGTAATGTTCTTCTTTGTCTCCTATGATGTTTTCCACTTTAATGTCTATTTTATTAGAAATTAATATTTCCACTCCTGCTCTTTTTTGGTTTCCATTGTCTTGGTATATATTTTTTTTCCATCCCTTAACTCTTAATTTGTTTTTATCTTTGTGTCTAAAGTACGTCTCTTGTAGGCAGCATATCAATGGGTCTTCTTTTCTTATCCAGTCTGCCACTCTCTTTCTCTTGATACGTGCATGTAGTCCATTCACATTGAGTGTAAATAGTGATAGGTATGAATTGATTGTTGTCATTCTATTGTTTCTTTGTCATGTTGTCGGTGTTTCCTTGGTCCATATACTTTTCTGTGCTGAGTTTGGTTTGTTGGCTATTGCTTTCTCCTTTTTCTTCTTTATAGTTGATTTTGTGCTTATTAAACCCATATGTTTTCCTTCCTTCTGGATTTGCTTAGGGGGATTGTTACTTTTCTCTGTGGTTACCTTGGAGTATATTCTTGTTTCTACATTTTTAGAACAGTGCATACTGTGAAGACATTGTCCTGTTTCCCTCTCCATTTGGAAGTTTGTACCTAGAAGTTTTATTCCCTCTGATAGGTGGTTGTGTGCTCATTGACTTCCTTGGTTTTTAGAGTACAGTGTTTTATGGCCTTATTTTGAGTTTCTATTTCTGATTTGGTTTCAGTGTTGATGCCACATATCTTGATTTTGTTCATCTCTGTTGTGGGTTCTCTATTGGAAGAACTTCCTTAAACATTTCTTGTAGGGTTGGTATGGTTTTTACAAAATCCCTTAATTTCTGTTTGTCTGAGAATGCTTTGATTTTGCCCTTATATTTGATGGATAATTTGGCTGAATATAAGATTCTTGGTTGGAAGTTCTTTTCCTTCAGTGTTTTATATATGTCATCCCACTGTCTTCTTGCCTGCATGGTTTCTGCTGAGTAATCAGAACCCAGCTTGTTTGACTGTTATAAGTAATATTTCTTTTGTCCAGGCAGCTCTCAAAATTTTTTCTTTGTCTATGATTTTGGAGAGTTTGATTATAATATGCTGCAGTATTTTTCTCTTGGGAGCTACCTTGTGTGGGGTTCTAGCTTCTTGGACAAATATCTTTTATTCTTTCATAATATGGGGAAATTTTTCTCTTAGCAGGTCTTCTACAATTTTCTTGGTGTTTTTTTCACCTCTTCTTGTTCTAGAATTCCAATGAGTCTTATGTGGTTTCTCCTCATGTCATCCCATATAATTCTTAGGTTCTCTTCTTTCCTCTTAAATCTTTGTTCTGGTTTTTCTTCATACAGGCTGGTGTCCAGGGATTTGTCTTCTAGTTGGGATATGTATTCTTCAGGCAGTTCTAACCTACTCTTTTGTGCTTCTACTGTGTTGTGTAATTCTGTAGTTTTGGTATTCACCTTCTAGATTTCTAACTGCTGTTTTTGTATGAGTTCTGATTGTGCATTAATCTTATTGCTTTGGTCTTGAATGATTTTCTGGGTTCTTCCAGGGAACTGTCCGTGTTCTCTTTGTTTCTGTTTTAGGGTTTCCTTGAGCTCTTATAAAGCTCTATATGCATATCTTCTAAATTCCTTCTCAGAAAATTCTATTGCCTCCTCTTCCTCCATGAATAATGAGACCTTTGTTTGTGGTTTTGCTTCTAACGCCTTGTTCTGTTTTTTTTTTTTTCTTTGATTTGAGGTTACCTGTTGTTTCCTACATATTTTGAGGTTGTCTTTAAATGTTGGTTATGTATTGATTTGTTTTGTCTTGGTTTTATGGTTTAATATTTTAAAAAGGTGGAGCTGATGTATTTTGTTTTGTTAGTTATTAATTCAGGTATGCTGGGTTGCTCTACAGTTTTCTTTGTGATGGTGGAATCACTGTGTGGAATGTGGATAAGGGTTTCTGTTTGTTGTAAAGAGCATTTAGAGTTTGAACCAGGAGGTTTTATGGTGGCTGAATGTGGTTTCTTCTATTGAATGAGTGAAGTTATTGGCAGAGAAAGTGGGAATGGAAGAAGAAAATCTCTCTGTTGCTAGGGGTGGTTTCTAGGGCTTTCACTGGGCTGCTACTGATGATGCTGTATTGTTATTCACAGCCCCACAGCTGAATTTCGGCAAAGACTCCAGTTGTTAGGGGATCATCACTTTCTGCCAGGTTCAGACACATACAAAATCCCCTCTCCCGAGATCCCTTGGTGTCAAAAAGCAGACTTAACACAACTTTCTGGCTCTGCAGTCTGCTTCAGGGGTTTCTCTCTCTGGGCCTAACCACCCATGGTGCCAGCCCAAGTGGCCCAGACTGCGATCTGCCTCAGGAGTTCCTTTGTGGGTCTGCCCACCTGCAGCACTAAAGAGCCACTCGGTTTCAATGGCACTGGCATTGGGAGAGTGCCTGATAATAATCCATGGTCCTGATATTACTGATAAAGTCAAGAACAGGCCTCTCAGTGCCACTAAGCTGACCTAACCCTACTCAGTGACCCATTGTGGGGGTACCTCCCTGGGGCTGCCCTCCTGCAGCACCAATGGACTCTGCTCAGGTTTCAGCAGCACTGGACAATACATTTGCTCCTAGCTGACCCAAGTTACCAATAAAATCAGGTGCTGAAGGTAGATCCTTGGGGTGATAGCTGGTACGCTGGTATGGCTGCTGGTACGCTGGTATGGCTGCTGGTATGCTGGTGAGGTGTGTCTTCTTCCTTAACCCAAGGAGGTCTCTGATGGCCTTTCTCACCTACAGGTCGGCACTCCCGCAGGAAGGTCTCCAATAGCTTTTGTCAGCTTCCTATTGGTGCTCCACAGGGTAGATCTCCTGATCATGGTAGTTTTTCCTTGTCCCTTTCTACTTCTGCTCTTCTGAGTTTGGTGCACTATGACTCAGTGAGCTGTTCTGAGCACCAGAATCCCTAAGTCAAACTGCTGTACCTAGTTTTACAAACACTAAGATGTTAGAGGAAAATAGTGTGGTGATTACTGACGAGACTCCATTTTGAATCCACGAGTATTGACTGTTGAGTCCTTACATAATTCATTTCCATTCCAGTTAACTTCAAAAAAGAAGAAAGAAAGAAAAGAAGAAAAAGGACAAACTCTAATGATCCCAAATATAAAGGTGTCCATTAACCCACTACAAGAAATAATGACAAAAGTTGAAGTTAGGCTAGCAAATTCTGAAGCTAATTATTGGCAACAATGAATATTTTCAAGTTTACTTTTAACCTGAGAATCTTTACAACAAAAATAAGTCTAGGTTTGTAATAGAACTCAGTGATCATACCTCAAATTTACTAATCTTGGGAACTGAAAAAAAAAAATTATAGGCTAGAAGAAAACACATAAAGACACTCTTATTTGTAATTACTATAAGTGTAGATCAGAGAAAAAAAATCCCTACCAGTTTTCCAAGAACTCTTTCTTGTCAAGAGCACCTGAGGCTAAATTGTGGCTGACTCACAACGTGCTGCTCAACGAAACACAGGAACATAGCAGAAAATCCACCTTTGTAAATGTGTGGGTCTGAATCATTAAAACATTTCCCACATTCTCCAGCTACTTTCAAAGTCAGACTTCAAGTTTCATAGTGAAGAACATGGAAGGAGAGGGGAAGCTAATTTCAAGTGACTCCAAATTTACCCACTCTTAGTCCATTTACTCCAATAGTAGAGTACAGACATCTGTCAATTTGTCTTATTATTGTGGCTTACATGTTGCTATGATGCTGGAAGCTATGCCACTGGTATTTCAAGTATGAGAAGGGTAACCCATGGTTGACAGATTTCAGCAGATCTTCGGATTAAGACAGAATAGGAAGAAAGATCTGCTGATTTTACTTCTGAAAATTAGCCAGTGAAAACCCTATGGATACAACACAGTCTGATACAGTGCTATAGATAAGCCTCCTAGGTTAGAAAGCACTCAAAATACACACCAGCTGCAAAAGTAGACTTAAGCAGACCAGTGATTATGAAGATGACAGAGAATTGGCATTTCTCTCTGTTGTACATTGAGTTATCATGAGTTACTGTCTCCTCTATGGTGGCTAACAGCAACACAGTTATTTATTAGCCCTGGGCCTTTGAGGAACTCAACCATTCTCAGCCTCATTCTCTTGAATTGTCCACTGGAGAAGATATAAACTATCTCACAGATTTGTTGATTTATAGTATAAATAAATGATTTAATTTTTCTCCCACAAAGGAGAGTAAAGGTAGGCATTGTTGCTTCTAGAGGTTCTAAGTTCAAAATAAACTAAGTGGCCCATTTTTAAACTGGGGGATAAATATGAAAGATAATAGAAGGTTAAACTAATACCTGTATACTAACTATATTACATCTGTGTAATAAAACCCATTGCTGTTGAGTCAAATCTGACTCAAGTGACCCAATAGCACAGAGTAGAATTGCCTCATACATTTCCAAGGCTGTAAATTTTTATAGAAGCAAACAGCCATATCTTTCTCATGCAGAACAGCTGGTGGTTTTGGACTACCAAACTTTTGGTTGGCAGCTGAGCACTTAACCATTGTACCAGCAGGGCTCCTTATGATTAATAATATCTAAAATAAACATGAAGGTGCTCCAAACATTTCTCTGCTTAGTCATTCTGATAATGTTCTGCTGAGTCAGTCCCAACTCATACCAACTCCTCCTTGGGTTTCCGAGGCAGTATCACTATGGAAGTAAATTGCCCAACCTTCTTTCCAAGGTGGGTTTGAATTGCCAGCCTTCTGGTTAGCAGTCAAATACCTTAGGCACTACACTACCAGAGCTCCTATTCAGGAAACAGTGGGACAAAATTTAATTTAAGTAATTTGCTGTGACATTAGGATAAGGAAGGAGTTTAATGTTCCCTACTGAACATCAAGAAGCTCAGGTGGCACAGTGCATAGGGCATTTGACTGCTAACCAGAAGGCTGGTAGTTCAAGCTGCTCTACTGAAAGAAGATGGGAAAATCTGCTTCTGTAAAGATTTCCCACCTTGGAAACTGATTGAGGGTCACCATGAGTCTGAACCAACTCAATGGCAGTGAGTTTGGTTTTGGACAGAACATCAACTCATGTTGATGAGCATAAGCACATGTTATGCTAGGTGTAGTGAAAAGACACTTCACCCAAGAATATATATGGGGCAAACCATGGAAAGATGCCCAACATTATTTGTTATTAGGAAAATACAAATTAAAAGCACAATAACTCTTTCATAATTTCAATATATTTTTTTTTTTGCTTTAATGTGTTGGTAAGGTATTTTTCCATTAATGAAACGTATCTGGTCATTGAGTGTGTCTGAATTAAGTGTGTCTCTCTGGACTCCTGAACTCTGGGCATAGAGTTGGTGGAATGCATATGTTCCTCTGGACTCTGAGAGCTAAGATTTGTGGGATATATATGTCTCATTAGACTGTGGGACATATATGTCCCTATAGATTCTGTTACAGGTTGGTGGAATACATATGCTCCTACAGGATACACCAGGAACACCACCTCATACAATAACTTATAAAAACAGAAATTTGTGTCACACACCCATTTCTTAAATTTCAAACTGTTATTCAGGTCTCCTGATGGATGCACAATAAATCCTAATAGAAGGAAAATATAGATGGGCATGATATATCAAATGGCTAAGATATTACTGTGTAGTCAATAGTATAGCTGAACATAAAGACTGACAATACGAAATGTTGCTGAAGATGTGCAGGATCTGGAACTCTCATACATTGCTGGTAGTTATAGAAAATAGTATACTCACTTTGTTGTTGTTGTTGTTATGTGCTGTCAAGTCGGACCTGACTCACAGCGATCCTTCCATGGGTCTCTGAGGCAGTATCACTACAGAAGTAGATTGCACAACCTTCCTTCCGAGGAGTGGCTGGTGGGTTTGAACCACCAGCTTTCTGGTTAGCAGTCAAGTGCCTTAGGCATTACACTACCAGAGCTCCTGATTATACCCACTTATAAAACCAAAAAAAAACCAACCAAACCCATTGCGATTGAATAGATTCCAACTCATAGTGACCCCCATTGGGTTTCCAAGGTGGTAAATCTTTATGGAACTAGATTTCCCAGTCTTTCTTCCATGGAGTATATTGTTTTTATTAGGTGCTGTCGACTCACTTCCGACTCATAGCAACCCTAAGCACAGTAGAATGAAACACTGTCTGGTCCCATGACAGCTCCCTTGCAATATTCGAGCCCATCACTGTAGCCACTGTGTCAATCCATCTCATTGAGGGCCTCCCCTCCTTTAGCAACCGTCCACCTTATCAAGCATGATGTCCTTCTCCAGGGAATGGTCCCTTCTGACAATATGACCAAAGTAGGTAGATAGAGTCTGGCCATTCTTGCTTCCAAGGAGCATTCTGGCTGCACTTCCTCCAGAACAGATTTTTTAGATCTTTTAGCAGTCCATGGTACTCTCAGCATTCTTTGCCAGCACCACGACTCAAAAGCATCAACTCTTCTTCAGTCTTCCTTATTCATTGTCCAGCTCTCACATGCATACGAGACATCTGACAATATCATGGCTTTTGTCAGGTGCACCTTAGTCCTCAAGGGGATATCTTTGCTCTTCAGCACTTGAAAGAGGCCCTTTGCAGCTGCTTTGTCCAGTGCTATATGTCATCTGATGTCCTGACTGCTGCTTCCATTGGCATTGATTGTATAACCAAACAATGTTTGAAATTGAAGTCTTTGACAACTTTAATCTTTTTTCCATTCATCGTGATGCTACTTATGGGTCAAGTTGTCCAGTTGTCCAGTTGTAAAGATTTTTATTTTCTTTATATTGAGATGTAATCCATACTGCAGACTGTATTATTTAATCTTCGTTATTAATTGCTTTAAGTCATCCTCACTTCCAGCGAGCAAATTTGTGTTGTCAGTGTATCACAGGTTGTTAATGATTCTTCCTCCAATCCTGATGTCCATGGTGTATAGTACCCACAATATAGGTATCTGAAAAACCTATATGCTATGTTAAAGAATCCACATACATTCAGAGAACTCCATATATATGAAATTTTCAAAAAGATAAAACCATAGTGACAGGAAGTGATTGTAAAGAGCTAAAGGTTGTGGTAAGATCATGCATTACAAACAGGCACATGGAAGTTTTGGAGGGTGATGAAAATATTCTTATAATGATTGCGATGATGGTTATACAACTTTATACATTGGTAAAAATACCACTTATTTCTCATATTCTCTGATTTAATTTATAAGGTACTAAACACATTTTGGAGTCCCTCAGTGGTTCAAACCATTGAGTGCTCAACTACTGGCCAAAAAGTTGGCAGTTGGAACCACCCCCACACACCAGAGGATGCCTTAAAAGAAATTCCTGGTGATCTACTTCTGAAAAACTAGTCACTGAAAATCATATGGAGCAGAGTTCTATTCAGAATACATTGGTTTACCATGAGTTGGAATCAACTTAGCAACAACCACTGTTGTTGTTGTTATGTGCTGTCAAGTCGGACCTGACTCATAGCGACCCCACCTTGGGTCTCTGAGGCAGTATTAGTACGGAAGTAGATTGCCCCATCTTCCTTCCGAGGAATGACTGGTAGGTTTGAACCGCCAGCCTTCTGGTCAGCAGTCCAGTGCTTTAGGCACTACGCTACCAGAACTCCCTAGCGACAAGTAATAAGAAGCCCAAATTAAAGAGAAGGTACATGAAGAAGGTATAGGCATCACATCCAAATTTTTACCCAAATGAGAATATATATTAATTTTTCTTTAAATTGGCCTCTCCGTTCATAACCCTCCATGTTTATCCTTCTTCACTAAAACCAAAAAAAAAAAAAAAAAACAAACTCATTGCTGTGGAGTCGGATCTGACTCATAGCAACCCCTCCTTGGGTTTCTGAGACAGTATCACTATGGAAGTAGATTGCCCAACCTTCATTCTGAGGAGTGGCTGGTGGGTTTGAATCACCAGTCTTCTGGTTAGCAGTCAAAAGCCTTAGCACTATACCACCAGAGCTTCACTAGCACCTACTATATTATTACTATTATTGTTATTTTAAGAAATTATGGATGTATTTGCCTTCATGTCCATGAGTTAATGAACTCCTAGGATGGAAGTACAGGTCCTAGCCATGTTTCTACCCACAACATCAACACAGAACATTGCACATAATAGGATTCAATCAATGCATTTAAATGGAATTGACTGTTTTGCTACTTTTTACCCTTTACTCTTTCAGCCTTGCTCTTACACATGGGGGAGGAAATGTTTATTAAACTCTAGTCTTAGAGAATCACTACTCTTAAGTTTCTAAAATGCTACCCTTCTTTTTGGCATTTCTCTAAACAAAAATACTGACCAAATAAAGTCCTAGGGAAGATGAACTTTACAAAATCAATAGGGCAGACTGAACAAAAGTGTGTATAGGGGGATTAGCTAAGTTACCAAGATTTCTGGGCTTTATGCCTTATAATTCTAATAATGACATATGAGAGAAGAAGTGACTACATAATTATATAATCATAATAATAATTAAGATACAAATTACTATAGTACAACTTTGGTGTATATGTTGGGAGTTTGTATTTTGAGGGCACCATTATGTGGACACATTGCATCTTCTTTTCAATGGTATTAATATTATATCTTCACAACTGGACCAATAAGCAACATCATAATAAATGGAGAAAAGATTGAAGTTGCCAGGGATTTCATTTGACTTGGATCTACAATCAACATCCATGGAAGCAGCAGCAAAGAAATCAGAAGCGAAGATCTCACTTTGAAGACGAAGGTGCACCTAATCCAAGCCATGGTATTTTCAATCACCTCATTACGCGTGTGAATGCTGGACAGTGAATAAGGAAGATCAAAGAAGTTTGATGCTTTTGAATTGTGGTGTTGGCAAAAAAATACTGAAAATACCAATGACTTCCAGAACAACGAAAAAGCCTATCCTGGAAGAAGTGAAGCTGGAATGCTCCTTAGAAGTGAGAACGGCTAAGCTTCATCTCACTTACTTTGGTCATGTGGTCATAAGGGAGCAGTCCTTGGGGAAGGATATCATCCTTGGTAAAGTGGAGAGTCAGAGGAAAAGGGGAAGACCCTCAATGAGATTGATTGACCCAGTGGCTGCAACAATGGGCTCAAGTATAACAAGGATCATGAGGATGGCACAGGACAGGGCAGTGTTTCATTCTGTTGTACATAGGGTTGCTATGAGTGAGAATCAACTTGATGGCACCTGATAACAACAAAAATGTTATCTCCACTCAAAAAAATATAGAGATATAGGATTTTTATACCCACACATTCATTTAGAAAATGCTCCTTGAGGACAAGGATCATGTCTTATTTGTCATCATACCCTCCAGGCCTGTCATGGTATATGGTAGTAACTTTAAAATATTTTTCAAATAAATGAATGACTGTGTTAATATGGGAATGACCCACATGACTTATCCATGATGATCATCAGTCCCACCCTGTGTGTGTGTAAATCCTTAGACACTGAGATATGATGAGATTTACCATTTACTGTTCTGATACTGATATCTATAGATCTGTACATAGAATTCTGGCTAATGTGCATAAGGTAGAGATTGCAATGGTGTAAAGAAGAGATAGAAGGCTCAGGAAGAAGGAAGCTAGGACACACATCTTAATATTTATCTAGATGAGAATGTACTCTCATTTTTGCTAAGCTCAAACAAATACTTTTTGTATCTATTTGATTTTGCTACTAGAACAACACTGGGTTTCTGCTCTTTAACATCAAGAATAGGAAAAAAAATCATGCTGATACTAATTCTGATTACAGAACATCTACAACTAACCCACTCTGTGCCAGGTATCCAGTCTTCACAAGAGCCCTAGGAAGTAGATTCCCTTTGGTTTTTCTTTCTTCCCTACCGTCCATTTCCAAAATAATCAAACATACTGTAAAAATGGAATCAAAACAGTGATTTTTTTTTTTTTAAGGCAGAGGCAGACATTAAAAATTCAAAGCAACTTTCAATTCTAGAGGAGTGTTGAAGTTCATATTATATTTGTCACCAAAATCCCCTTAATCACTTCTGCAACTATCGACTTCTTTTCAATACCTTTTCATGGTTCGGTTCATCAGGATTCTTTTCTGTTTTCTTAGTTTACAAGGAAGGTGGCCCTCCCTAATGCGCAACTCCAGGGAATGCCATTCAAACCCAAGTTTATATGGATGGTGCAGCATGAAGTTATGCAGTGTGCAATGATGGCAAGCGCCCATGGAGGCCCTGTGTGACAGATTTGTACACACAATGGTGTTTTCATTTAAAAAAAAAAAAAAAAAAAGCATGAAATTGTTGTATTTTCCCATCTGATAATGTACTGTTGTTGTTATTTGCCGTCGAGTCAGCCGTGACTCATAGCAACCCCTCCATGGGTTTTCGAGGCAGTGTCACTACGGAAGTAGGATTGCCCAACCTTCCTTCCGAGGAGTGGCTGGTGGGTTTGAACCGCTAGCCTTCTGGTTAGCAGTCAAGTGCCTTAGGCACTATGCTACCAGTACTAGCAACTATAAATAAACTTTGATGATTGAACATTATGGATCAAGTACTAGGCTCTCATTATCTCATTTAATACTTTTAATAACTCCAGATATAAATATTATTGTTATTCTATTTTCACAGTTATGCAAACTAAGACATATGAGAATTAAGTAACCAGTTGTGAATAGTTATCAAATTCTCACATAGACACTACATAGTGAGTAGAATCAACATTGATTCTCAATCCCAATATGCTGATTTCAACTAATCAGGAATTAAGGCCAATATCATTGTGTTGCTAGTTGCTTTTGAATCACTTCCAACTCATATCAACTCTCTATATAATCTTCCATCCTCATATTGGTTGCTATGTTTGAGCCCATTGTTGCAGCCACTGTGTCAATCCATCCTATTGAGGGCTCTTCCTCTTTTTTGTTGATCCCCTATTTTACCAGGGAGCTCTGGTGGCATAGTGCCTAAGGCATTTGACTGCTAACCAGAAAGGTTGTGGTTCATACCCACCAGCCACTGCTCAGAAGGAAGGTTGGGTAATCTACTTCTGTAGATATACCACCTGGGAAATCCAAGTAAGGGTAGCTATGAGTTGGCACCCACTCAACAGAATTGAGTTTGGTTTGGTTTTGGTATTTACTCTACCAAGCAGGATAATCCTTGCTGTTGACATTAATTTTTCTTCCATATCCTTAAAAAATGTTGATGGAATCTGGATTGGGGTTGCATTGAATGTATAGATTGCTTTGGGTAGAATTGACCTTCCCACAGTGTTCAATCTTTCTATCCACGATCATGGTATGTTCTTCCATTTGTGTAGATCTCTGTGGTGGTTATGTTTGTGTGTCAACTTGGCTGGGCCTGATTGAGTGGCTGGGCAGCTAGTGGTAATTTTTCCTTATGATGAGACTGGTAGTCAACTCCATGGCGGGATCTACCACAAGTAACTGAGTAGCTGCTTTGGGTATGTGGTCTGCTTCTTGTATAAGAAGCAGCTTTGGGAACGGTCTCTAGCTTATGGCACCTTGAACCCTGCATATAGCCTTGTTGTTGTTCAGCAGCCTGTCATGTTCTGCCAACCTTAAGACTTACAATGGACTTGAATTAATGGCCTGCTGTGTAATTTGGTAACATTGGGACTGTGCCTTTTTGCTTGTCAACCTTGGGGTTGGCAGCCTCAGAAGCCAGCAGCTGTCTGAGTGAAGAAAAGCCTTTAGCTTCAGTGGGCTGGGAGCTGGAGGCAGAGCTGAAGCCCAAGGTCGAGAGGCTTTCAAGCATCCCTTAGAGCCTAGGACTTTGAACTTGGACTTAATGCCTCCAAACTGTAAGAGAATAAACTTGTTTGTTCAAGCCATCTCATTTGTGGTATATTCCTGTCAGAGAGGCACTAGGTAACCAGAAAAATATCTTATGGCTCCTTGAATTTCAATTTTTATTTCTTCTCTTACCCAGTCATTTTTAAGAAGGGTGTTGTTCAGTTTCCATGTGTTTGCTCTTTTTCTGTTGATATTCCTATTGTTGATGTCTTATTTGATAGCATTGTGATCTGAGAAGATACTTTGCAGTATTTCAATGTTTTAAAATTTCTTAAGGCTTGCTTTATGGCCTAACATATGGTCTATCATATGGTCTATCATGGAGAATGTTCCATGTGTATTGGAAAAGAATGTATATTGTGCTGTTGTTTGGTGAAGTGCTCTGTAGATGTCCATAAGGTCAAGTTTGTGAATTGGATTCTACTGTTCTGCATCTTTGCTGAGTTTCTTTCCAGTTGTCCTATCTTTCTTTCAAAGTGGCATATTAAAGTCTCCCACTATGACTGTGGAGTCATCTATTTGGCTTTTCAGCTCTTTTAAAGTCTGATTTATATATGTTGGGGCTCTTTCATTGGGTCCATAGATATTTATTATGGTTATATCTTCATGTTCAATTGATCCTTTAATCATTATATAATGTCCTTCCTTGTTTTGTATGGTGATTTTTGTCTTAAATTTGATCGGAAAATAATATTGCCATTCCTGCTCTTTTATGGTTGCCATTTGCTTGATATATATCTTTTTGCAACCTTTGATTTTTAATCTATGTTGTTTTTGTCTCTAAGGTGTGTCTCTTGTAGACAGCATTTTGATGGGTTTTGTTTTTTTATCCAATCTGCAACTCTCCGTATCTTGAGTGGTGCATTTAATCCATTAACATTCAGTGTAATTATTGACAAGTATGAATTGGTTGCTGTCATTTTGTTATGTGTTTTTTTGTGGTGTCACTGGTTTCTTTGTTCCATATTATTTTCTGTGCTGAGCACATTATGTTTATGAATCATTATCATTTCCGTTGTTGCTGTTGTTTTAGTATTTCCTGAATATTTGTGTTTGTCCTCTTTTTTATTGTGATGTGAAGGTTTATCATTTTTCTTTGATGTTACCCTGTGATTTATCATTTTTCTCTCTGAGTTTAGAACAGTCCATTCTATTTTGCAACTCTTTTGACTTCTTCACCATTTAGAAGTTCTGTAACTAAAATATTTTTTCCCCTCTTTTTGGTTTTTATTTGTCTTCATTTGCCAATTGATGACTCTGGTTCCCTGCTTAAAATCTTGTAAGCTTATTCTACTTTGGATACTTCCATAGCTGGGTTGGTATCTGGGTTATGTCATCTTGTGTATTAATGGTCAGTTGTTTGTTATTATTGGTTGTCTGTTCAAAGGACTCCCTTTAGCATCTCTTGTAAGGTTGTTCTGGTTTTAACAAATTCCCTTACTTTCTACTTATCTGGAAATCTTCTAAATATTTGAGGGACAATTTTGCTGCTTATATAGTGCTTGATTGGAAATTTTTCTTTCAGGGTTGCATATATACCATCCCATTCCCTTCTCATTTGCATGGTTTCTGCTGAGAAATCGAGCTTATTCTTATTGGTTGTCCATTGTAAGTAACTTTTCATTTTTCCTCTGCTGTTTCAGGATTCTCTCTTTGTCTTTGGTTTTGGTGAGTTTGATGATGATATGGCTTCGTGATTTTCTTTTGGGGTCTATCCTGTTTGGGGTTTGTTGGACTTCTTGAATGTATATATTCTCATCTTTCATCATATCAGGGAAGTTCTCCTCCAACAAATCTTGGACAATTTTCTCAACAGTTTTTTCTTTTTCTCTTCCTGTTGTGGAATTCTGATTAAACATAGCTGTTCCTTTTGATGGCATCTCACATGAACCTTAGACTTTCTTCATTTTGATCTTTTTTTCTGATTGATCCCTTCCCAAAGAAGTATTCAACTATTTGTTTTCAATTTCACTAATTATGTCTTCCATTGATTCAATTCTACTCTATTGCCCTTTCAATGTGTTACCTATTTCTGAAAATTTAGTGTTAATCTTCTGTATTTCTATCTGTAGATTTTGTATCATTTCTAATTTTTTTCATTTATTTTGTTATTTTTGTTCTTGTATTTTCTTCTGAAATTGTTTTAGGGTTTTGTCTGTGTTTTCCTTAATTTGGTCATTGTTTTCCTTGGTCTTTCCTTAATTCTTTGAAGATACCTAAATATAATTCTTTTGAGTTTCTTTGCAGGGAGTTCCAATGCTGCTTCTTCCTCGGGGATGTGTTCTGAGTCTGTATCCTGCTCCCTTGTTTCTATCACTTTATCTTGCCTCTTTGTGTGGACTGTGATGGTCTGTTGTCTCCCAGGTATTGTGACATTTTTTTATTTAGATCTCTGTTAACTGTTTGTGAAGAGCAGCTAAGGGTGTGTCAGGCTCTTCTTGGTGGTTGCTTATCATTGGCCAGTTGGTGGAGATGGAAGTGGTGGCTCTCATTCATTAAATGAAGCTGCAGGAGGTGTGGGTATGATTGTGTCATATGGGCACTGTTGCTGTCTCTCAGTTAGACAAAAACAACAATGAAATAACCTTAAAAAAAATTAAAAGCAAGTGGACAAAAAACACACCATGTAAACATGCAGGAACAATAACCAAAAAAAGGAAAAAAAAAAAAAAAAAAAAAAAAAAAACCTGCAATATCTGGGAGAGAGCAATAAGAGGAAAAAGGTAGAGTAGGAGAAAAATGAAGAAAAAAATGTGAAAAATGCCAAAAGAAAAACAAGGAATGGTGTTAGCCATGAGAAAGAAAATTAAAAATGCAAACCAGGAACAGAGAAGAGAGAAAAAGCTGAAAACTAGAACTTGGGAAGGAAAGATTAAATAATAATAATAATAATAAAAGAACAATATTAATAATAATAGCAATATTAAAGTATGCAAAAACAAATAAACTGAAAAAAAAGGGGAGAGGGTGTAGATCTTGGCATGGCAGGGCAGGGTACCCAGGCTCCATTCAAGCACACAGACTGGGATGGAATTCCTGCCAGCCCAGAAGGTGGATGGGAGTGAGAGATAGCTGCACCTCCATTCACCAAGAGGGTATGGGATATGAGAGTAACAAGAGAATATTGCACCTTTCCAGTTGTTGGCATCCAGAATGTCCTTGTGGTTCCCTGCAAGTGGAGCCTATTCTAAGTCCCTGGAATCTAGGAGAATGCTGTCACTTTAAATATCCAAAATGGTCAAACTGCTTGGAAACATTCAAACTGTCTTCACCCTCCAGACAGGCAAAAATCCACAGCTTAACCTGCCTTCCTATTCACTGTTTCCCCTTTTATTCACCAGCCACCAGTGTAGTCCTCCGGGCAGCCCCAGGCTAGCAGGGCTGATTATTAGGTTAATTCTCAGGTGTTAATCCTAATACTCCTTGGCAATATCCAAGCTGTCTGTGCCTTCAGGATTGCTGACAGATCACAACTCCATATGTCTCCTTTTTTGGGGTTTTCGTGCAAGTTCTTCTACTAGTTGTAGTTTAGTCCACTTCTATATCCTTCCCTTCAAACCTCAGGGCTCCAGGATTATCTTCTGTATCTGCGTTAACTGGTTTCCCTTTTCTTTGTTGAAGAGGGTTTGTGCAGTCTGTCTGCCCATTCCGTCATCTTACTAGAACTCTGACATTTATTTTTCTTTATGCCTTTTCTTAGATTGCTTAAGTCATTCACTCAGGTTGCAGTGAAGGAGTTACTGGGAGCTAGTTCCTCCCTTTGTGCTGTTCTCTTTAAAAAAAAAAAAAAATCATCCTAAGGTGAGTGAAGAGGTTTCTAGGACATTAGAACTAGAAGAGGTTATCATGAGCCCAAACCAATAAAGCACAAGAAGGAAGTTTGGGGCCTATGAGCTAAGCCTTCAATAATGATATGAAATTTTCATGTGAAGCAAGCACAGTGCTCAGTAGAAAAGATTCACCTCCAGACACCTGAAAAAGTTCCTCTACCCACTTATCCTTGGCAAGGCTCCAAGTCTTTTCCATGACTTGGTACCTGCCTCTCTTGTTAATTTATCAAATATTTCACCTCAACTTACAAATATGACTAACACTGGAAAGTCCTCTCTTTCTTCTCTTTTCAGTGTTTCATTTTAAGTCAGTTTTTTTTGGTCCCTTTTATGTTAAATTTAGTTTATTAGTCAATTCATGTTACATTTATAAGGGGTGAATTCATGCCTCTGTGGTATTTTTCTTTTTGTGCCTCTACAACTCTAGTGTTCCAGGCTGTGGACATTGTCAAAATACATGACCTAGAAAAACGATCAAGGCAATGCACTATCCTGCTGGTTGAGGTCAGGGTGATAAATTACACCAAGCATTCTTATTTTGCTTCTAGGACTCAGTGTTTCAGGCAGAAACTGGCTTCCTTCCCCTGCTACTGGCAAAGGAAATTAAAGAGGATGATACAGCTCAAGGCATACTCTTACTTCTTAAGTGTATTTTCTAAGTTATTTTATATAATCAAAGCCATAGAAGTATCTTTCTATGCCAAACAAATTAGAGTTAAATAAGGCTGTACAATAACTGGAACTGTAACTTGGAAATGCAGTAACACAACTTAGAAATTTTCTTCTACTCAATCAAGCACTGTATATGAATTTTTATAACATCCAAAATTTTTCTCAAATGCTACATCTAAACCCATAACAGTGCTTGAATCGACACAGCATTATTTTGGGTACTACTTGCACATAGTCTGGCTTTTTATTACAGGACTGGGAGCTCTGGTGGTGTAGTGCATAAGACATTTGACTGCCATCCAGAAGGCTGTTGGTTAAAACCCACCAGCCACTCCTCAGAAGCAAGACTGGGCAATCTACTTCCGTGCAGATACCTCCTCAGAAACCCAAGAAAAGGTCACTATGAACTGGAACTGACTCAACGGCTATGTGTTTGGTTTTTTGAAGGGTCTCAAACTAGCTACATAAGGGCCAAATCCCACTTAATAGTAAAACCTAGCCTACAAGCATACTATGATTTGCCCACACAGCTTTTATTTTTAATAGACAGACTTATATAAATCTGGAAATTGCATATAAATTTGAGTTTCCCACTTAAAAAAAAAAAAAAAAAAACTGGAAAACTTATTAGAATTGGATAACATTATTGCATTCTGCATTCATTCATTCAACAAATGTTTCTTGAGTACACCCTATTTCCAAGGTACTAAGTTCTAAGTAGGGAGTTTTGCTGGTTTTGTGGTTAAGGCATTTGGCTGCTAACCAAAAGGTTGGTGGTCCAAACCCACCAGCTGCTTCATGAAAGAAATATGAGGCAGTCTGTTTCCATAAAGATTTACAGTCTTGGAAACCAAGTGGAAGTTGAGTTTGCTTTGGTTTTGGAAGTTCTAAGTGTCAGGAAAAAAACCTGTGAAGGAAATCATTGTAAACAAAAAATCCCTGTCCTCTTGGAGCTTCTACTCCAGTGGCCATTTCTCAAGAGCCAGAAAGCAGTTTTTCATTTAGATGAGTCATTTTTTCTTCATTTCATTGTATAGTCACAAATATATATATATATATATATATATATATATATATATGTATAGTCATACAAGTATAGGTAGGTACAGGTGTATACATGTGTATGCACAGATATTGTTGTTGTTAAGTACAGTTGAATTGATTCTGATTCATAGCAGCCTATGAACAACAAAAGGAAACACCACCCTTTCTTGCACCATCCTCAGAATCATTACTATGTTTGAGCCCATTGTTAGAGGGAAGTCTTCTTCTTATACACTGATCCTCTGATTTACTAAACATGATGTCCTTCTCCAGGGTCTTGTCCCTTCTGATTACATGTGCAAAGTATGTAAGACACAATTTCACCATCCTCATTTCTAATGAGCATTCCAACTGTACTTCTTCCAAGACAGATATTTTCATTCTTATGGAAGTCCATGGTATATTCAATATTCTCACCTCTGTCATAACGTGAATGTATCAGTTCTTCTCTGGTATTCTTTATTCATTGTGCAGTTTTTGCACACATATGAGGCAATTTAAAATACCAAGACTCGGATCAGACTCACTTTTTTTTCTTAAAGTGACTTTTTTGCTTTTTAACACTTTGAATAGGTTCTTTTGCACCAGATTTGCCAAATGCAATACCATGTTTGAATTCTTGCCTACTACTCCCATGGGCATTGATGTGGTTCTAAGTAAAATGAAATCTTTGGCAACTTCAAATTTTCTCTGTTTATTATGATGTTGTCTACTGGTCCCTTTGTGAGCATTTTTCTTTTCTTTAAGTTAGAGGGTAACCCTTACTGAAGGTTTTAGTTTTTGAACTTCATCAGCAAATTCTTCAAGTCCTCTTTTTGGTAAGCAGGTTTGTGTCACCTGGATATCACGATTGTTAATGGGTCTTCCTCCTATCCTGGCACCATATTCTTCTTCATATAGTCCAGCTTCTCAGATTATTTGTTCAGCATATACATTGAATAAGTATGGTGAAAGGATGGAACCCTGTCACATACCTTTTCTGATTCCAAACCACTCAGGAGTTCCTTGTTTTATTTTTGTGCACAAAAAGAAGTATCATATGTAGGTGGAAGTACAGATATTTTTGTGCAGGCACACATATTTTTAGAAGACACAATTACAGATATTTCTAAGACATAACAAAACACCCCAAAAGAATGATTTTTTTTTTTTTTCATTTGAAGGCTTAAGACCTCAATTTCAAGGGAGAACTCAGTCAATTTGTATAACATAGTTCATGAAGCTCATGTTCTGCATCCTAGTGAAGCAAGCAATGTGTGGGGACTTGAAAGCTTGCAAGCAGCTATCTGAGATATAACTATTTATCTCTATTTGTCAGGTGCAAAAGAGTAAGAGGAAAATGAAAGTCAGAGAAAAAGCTGGTCTATAGGGCTTGTAGGCTACCTGAGCCATGGTCTCATCTGTCCTGAGACTAGAGGAATGACATGGTGTCTAGCCACCACTACTGACCATTTTGATTAGGGTCACAATACAAAGACCCTGAGAGAGAAAAACACAGAACAGAATTTAAATTCTTAAAAATTCCAGCCTTGCTGGACCTGTTGAGACTGGAGGACACTCTGAGAATATTGCCCTGAGATACTCTTAAACTTTGAAATGAAACAATCCTCTGAGATCAGTTTTAGCAAAATAACAGAGTGTTACACAAAATAAAGGATATTGCCCATAAGTACAGTACTCTATTAAAAAAAAAAATTCATATGAGACCAAAGGTTCAACAATTATTCTAAAGTAAAGGCGAGGAGTGGTAGGGAAACTAGGGTACTAGAAACAAAAGAAACAGAACACGTATGAGGAGAATGTTAACACTTTGTGAAAAGAGTAACCAGCAGTACTGAAAATTTTGTATAGAAATATTCTAATAAGAACCTCATTTGCTGTGTAAACATTCACCAAAAACACAGTAAAGTGTTATTTTTAAAAAAAGAAAAAAATAATTCCAGGAAAGTTTTACACAGGGAAGGAAATTTTCTCTGTAGGTTACCAGGAAAAAGAGGAGTGGGGAGAGGAAATTGTTGGCTAGTTAAGAGACAGGTGTTGATTTGGGTGCAAGGAAAGGCAATATAACAAAAGTGTGTGCCCAATACACTTAGCACAGTATCACTAAGGAAAAGGAAGACATGGAGAAGCGCACAAGATGTACAGACAATTAAAAAAAAAAAAACCTCAGTGCCATTCAGTCGAATCTGACTCATAGCAACCCCTCCTAGTGTTTTTGAGGCAGTATCACTACAGAAGTAGATTGACCAATCTTCTTTCCAAGGAGAAAGAAGGTTGTTTTGAACCTCCAGCCTTCTGTTTAGCAGTCAAATGCCTTAGGCCATATGCTGCAGACAATAAAGGTAAATACTATTATGTACATAATACTTCATTATTAGTAATAACAAACATTAAGGGTGGATACACAGGTAAAAAGATCAGGTATGGGAAAACCAAAGAGAATAATCCCATGACCGAATATAGGTTTGGCAGTCAGTATTCCTACATATGCTTTTATTTGTGGTATAAAAACATCCACATATTTTATAGAGCTAACAGGACAAAGAGTAACTTCTTAGCCACAACCAAGCACCTTGAGGCAGCGAGTCGGTATACCTGTGGGCTTGGGACCATAGTCACAGAGGACACCAAACTTAATTGACACAATATATTACGTCATAATATATTGTGGTATATTAAAGACATTACCACCCTGCTTTGGTGAGTAGCAACTATGATCTTAAAATCTTGTGAGTAGATATCTAAGATGTAACTATTTGTCTATCCTCATCTGGAGCAAAGAAGAGTGAGGAAAATCAAAGATACATGTAAACAATCCATCCAAGGAACTACATGACCCTGAGAGCAGAAGAATTAGATGGTGCCCAGATACCAATAGCAACCACTCAGAAATGGATAAAAATTGGAGATTCTGGATGTGGAAAAAAATTCAAAAGCATGAAAAGGACAAAGATTACTGCTCAAATAGATACTGGTGCAACCCCTGACACTATGGGCCTTAGAGACCATTCAGACTGGAAACAGGACACAGTCAGAAAGAATAGACAGGCCTATGAACTGAACAAAACACTAGGGAGATGCACTCCTTAGAACAATCAACCATTGGAGAGCAGAAGGGCAGCATTTGCACAGGGAGAAAGCTAGCGAGGCATAGATAAGAAGGATACAGGCAAAAAACAACCACAGGAAGGAAGTGAGAAGAGAGCTGTTACAGTGTGGGGATTATAATCAGTGTCATAATACAAAAGGTATATGAACTGTTGAATAGAAAATGAAATCTGCTCTGTAAAATTTCACCCAAATAACAATAATTTTTTTTTTTTCCTTTTCCTGGTGGGGGAAAATATATATATACATACATATACATATACATATACATATATATTCTTTTTTTTATAAAGCTATTAATTCCCTCATAATTTAAGTCAGGAAGGATAACCCTGATTGGTCACACTGAATATGTAAAAGTTTCATTTGTAAATTCAATAATGTCAATATACACTAATTTTATATGCCTACTTATTTGGTATTCTAAGGTCTGGTTGTGTAGTGCGTAAGGCATTTGACTGCTAACCAGAAGGCTGGAAGTTCAAACCCACTAGCCATTCCTCAGAAGGAATATTTGGCAATCTATTTCCATAGAGATATTGCCTCAGAAACCCAAGGAGGGGTTGCTATGAATCCTATCCGACTCGACAGCAGTGAGGTTTTTTTTTTTTTTCTTACAACCAGCAGTGGAAGGTGGGTATTTGGTGCACCCTTGGGGCAGGGTGCATAACAGGCTTGGGAGATCAGGAAGTGAGTGGAGTGGTTTGGAACAATTAAGAGAAACAAACTTGTCTGTCAGCTTGTCATACTGTGGTGGATTGAGTGTTGCTGTGATGCTGGAGGCTATTCCATTGATGTTTCAAATGGCAGAAGAGTTGCCTACGGTGAACAGGTTTCAGTGGAGCTTTCAGACTAAGACAGACTTGGAAGAAGGAAGAGACCATCCACTTCTCAAAGAACTGGCCAGTGAAAACCTTATGAGTTGCAGTGAAACACTGTCTGATACATTACTGGAAAACTTTATAAATAGCTCTGAAACATTGTCCAAGATAGTGCTGGAACATGAACCCCTCAGGTCAGAAGGCACTCGAAGTACTACTGGGAAAGAAATGCTTACTCAGAGTGGAGCTGACCTAAATGATGTGGATAGAGTAAAGTTTTCAGGACCTACATTGGCGGATAAGGCATGTATCAAGATGAGAAGAAACAACTGCAACCATCCACTAATAATCAGAGCATTCAATGTACAAAGTATGAGTTTAGGAAAATTGGTAGTTGTCAAAAATGAAATGGAACACATAAAAATCAATATCCTAGGCATTAGTGAACTGACATGGACTGGTTTGGGCCATTGTATATCAGATAATCATAAATCGCCTATGCTAGGAATGACAAATTGAAGAGGAATGAGGTGGCATTCATCATCACAAAGAATGTGTCAAGATCTATCCTGAAGTACAATGCTGGCAGTGATAGGATAATATCCATACACCTACAAGGAAGATTGGGAGCTCTGGTGGCATAGTGCTTAAGGCATTTGACTGCTAACCACAAGTTGGTGGTTCAAACCCACCAGACACTCCCTGGAAAGAAGGTTGGGCAATCTACTTCCATAGTGATACTGCCTCGGAAACCCAAGGAGGGGTCGCTATGAGTAGGATCCAACTCAACGGCAGAGTGGTGTGTTTGTTGGTATAAGGAAGACCAGTTAATACCACTATTATTCAAATTTACACGTCAAAGCCAAGATGAGGAAATTGAAGAGTTTTACCAACTTATGCAGTATGAAATTGACTGAACATGCAATCCAGATATGTTAATTATCACTGGTGATTAGAATGCAAAAGTTGGAAATAAAGAGGAATCACCAGTAGTTGGAAAATATGGCCTTGGTGATAGGAATGACACTGGAGATTGTAAGACAGAATTTTGCAATATCAACAATTTATTCACTACAAATATGTTTTATCAACAACAAAAAAATGGTGGCCATATATGTGGACTTTGCCAGATGGAGTACACAGGATTCATATTGACTACATCTGTGGCAAGAGGCAATGGAGAAGCTCAATATCTTCAGCTAATACAAGGCTAGGAGTTGATTGTGGAACAGACCATCAACTGCTCATATGCAAGTTCAAGTTGAAGCTAAAGACAATTAAAACAAGTCTACAAGAGTCAAAACTTGACTTTGATTATATCCCTCCTTAATTTAGAGACTATCTAAAGAATAGATTTGATGCATTGAACACCAGTGACTAAAAACCAGAGGAATTGTGGGAGGATATCAAGAATATCATCCATGAAGAAAACAAAAGGTCATTTAAAACATGGGAAAAGAAGAAAAGACCAAAGTGGATGTCAGAAGAGGCTCTGAAACTAGCCCTTGATTGAAGAGTAGTGAAAGCAAGTGGGAGAATCGACAGGATAAAAGAGCTGAACAGAAGTTTTCAAAAAGCACTTCGAGAAGACAAAGTCAATTATTTTAATGAAATGTGCAAAGACCTAGAGTTAGAAAACTAAAAGGAACAGTCTCAACATTTAAGCCTCAAGTTGCAATATTGAAAGTTTCTATGGACAATATATTGAAAGATGTGGAAAATATCAAAAGAAGATGGAAGGAATACACAGAGTCATTATACCAAAAGGAAATGGTCGATGTCCATCCATTTCAGGAGGTAGCATATGATCAAGAATCAATGGTATGGAAGGATGAGGTCAAAGATGCACTGAAGGATTTGGCAAAAAACAAGGTTCCAGGAATTCACTGAATACCCTTTGAGATGTTTCAACAAATGGATGCTGTGCTGGAGATACTCACTCAGCTATGCCAACTACCTTGCCAAATGACTGAAGAGATCTATATTTGTACCCATTCCAAAGACAGGTGATCCCACAGAATGTAGAAATTATCAAACAATATCATTGATATCACACACAAGTAAAATATTACTGAAGATAATTCAAAAATGGTGACAGCAGTATATTGACAGAGAACTTCCAGAATTGCAAGCTGGATTCAGAAGAGGATGTGGAATGAAGGATATCACAGCTCATGGCAGAAGGATCTTTTCATGGCTGAAAGCAAAGAATACCAGAAAGATGTTTACTTGTGTTTTATTAACTATGTAAAAAATGTTTGATTGTGTGGATCATAACAAGTTATGGATAACATTGAGAAGAATTGGGTTTCCAGAACACTTAATTGTACTCATGAGGAAGCTGTACATAGACCCAAAGGCTCTCATTTGAACAGAATAAGGAGATATTGCTTGGTTTAAAATCAAGAAGGGAGTGTGTCAGGGTTGTATCCTTTCACCATATTTATTCAATCTGTATGTCGAGTAAATAATCTGAGAAGCTTGAATATATGAAGAAGAATGTGGCATCAGGATTAGAGGAAGGCTCATTAACAACCTGAGATACACAGATAATACAACTTTGCTTGCTCAAAGTGAGGATGACTTGAAGCACTTACTGATGAAGATTCAAGATTACAGTCTACAGTATGGATTACACCTCAACAAGAATCCTCACAACTGGGACAATAAGCAGCATCACAAAAAGTGGAGAAAAGATTGAAGCTGTCAAAGACTTCATATTACTTGGTTCTATAATCAACACCAATGCAAGCAGCAGTCAAGACATCAGAAGACATATTTCATTGGGCAAATCTGCCCCAAAAGACCTCTTTCAAATGCTGAAGAGCGAAGATGTCTTCTTGAAGACTAAGGTGTGCTTAACCCAAGCCATGGTATTTTCAATGGCCTCATATGCATTTGAGAGCTGGACAATAAATAAGGAAGACCAAAGAAGAATTGATGGTTTTGAGTTATGGTGTTGATGAAGAATACTGAAAGTATCATGGACTGTTAAAAGAACTGACAAATCTGTCCTGGAAGAAGTACAGCTGGAATGCTCCTTGCAAGAGAGAATGGCCAGACTTTGTCTCACCTACTTTGGTCATGTTGTCAGAAGGGACCATTTTCTGCAGAGGGATATCATGCTTGATAAAGTGGAGGGTGAGCAAAAAAGGGGAAGGACCTCAAGGAGATGGATTGACACGGTAGCTGCAATGATGAGCTTGGGTATAGCAGTGATAATGAGGATGGTGCAGGACTGGGCAGGTTTCGTTCTGTTGTACATAACATCGCTATGAGTAGGAGACGACTCAATGGGACCTAACAACATATCAATTTAAGCTAATTGCAAGCATCATAATGAGCCTGTTTAATCCTTATAAAACACTTTGATGTGAGTTTTAGAGGCAAAGAGAATAAAGATCATGTAGGTAGGAAACTGATTGTCTCACAATCTCGCAGCTAATAATGGCAAGACCAAGAATGGTATTCTCAATCAACCATATGCTTCAACCTATTCCATCCACTAACAAATACATCCTCCATTATATTTTCCCTTTGAAAAAATAGGATTTTTAATTAAATCAAAAGAACCAGCAAATAAGATTAGGGGAAAAAAAAAACAATACTAGCCCTGTGGTTTGGAAGCATCAAATCACAGCTTCAAATACATGTTCAGCTAGTTCTCAAATAGCAATGATCAGTTCATTATAACATAAATAATTTAAAAATCAATTTGGCATATCCTCCTTTGTTATGATTGTGCCAGATTCAATTCCACCTTCGTATGCCTTTCTCATACCAAGCAGGCAATCCTGTTGGAAGCAAATTGAAAAGTAATGGTTCCATCACCAAACCTTTGCAAACAATAATGAAAGTTTACTTTAGTTTATTGCTATCTATGTTGCTTACTCACTGATCTGCACTGAACACTTTCCCTTTTTACCCTCCCGAGAGGGACCAGGTCTCCGGGAGCTAGGTAAGCACGGGCGGGCTTGTGCTTAGTCCCTGGGAGTGAGGTAAGCACGGGCAGGCTTGTGCTTAGTCCCCAGGAGCAAGGTAAGCACAGGCGGGCTTGTGCTTACTCACTGATCTGCACTGAGCACTTT
>NW_006921606.1:15790960-15798879 GCF_000298275.1 Orycteropus afer afer
CGAGTATAGCAGGGATTGTGGGGCTGGTGCGGAATCGGGCAGTGTTTCGTTCTGCTGTGCATGGGGTCGCTATGAGTCGGAAACGACTCGACGGCACTTAGCAACATGTTGCTTTCAAAGAGATTTTGCGTATGTTTTCTTATTGGATCCCTGAAACTTCAACTTACCACAGATAGGACAGTAACATTTGATAGATGAGAAAATGGAGAGGAAATGAGGCCAAAGCACGTGGTAGTGCAGGCCAATTGATCCCAATTCTACTACTGCTTTATCAAATGTTGTTTCGACATCACAACAAAAAGCCGATTCTATAGGTGCTTGGTAAAACTTTTGACACTGGCATTTAATATGAGGCCATTTGGATTGTGTAAGGCAGACCCACATCATTTGATGGATTTGGGTTAAGCCTGAGTGCCTGTTTCCTGTATCTTTACCACTCTGTCTCATGCCTGTCTCAAGTCTTGATTTTTGGCCTTTGTTTCTCAGCTGTACCTCAGATACTGCCACTCCTTATTGAATTACAAGGAACACACAGTATTTAACATTAACTTCATCCTGTAGCATCCCCCACTCTGAGGCATGGACTGAATCTTAAACCTGTTTCTTTGGCCTAGGCCCCTACCTCTCCTAATTGCGGAGCTATCTCTTGCTCTGAACTGAACACCACACTTTACATCTCCGTGTGTGAAATATCTTCTCCCAGCCTTGGCGCTTAATCATGACCTTTGCCTACCATAGTGTTCTAAAGTTGCACTCTGTAATATCGATCATTCTAAGAGAGCAGAAGTAACCTTCCTAGTTACTTGATGACTGTCATATGGGTGAACAATAGTAGCCCTTCCAGCTTTGGAGTTGGGGCTGGTAAATGGTTGGTGATTAATTAAGAAATTTAGTCACAGCAAATAATTATTAAAAAGAAACACTATATATTAAACTTTTTATTTGAAAACATACAAAATGTATCTTTAACTTGTCAACCTTTTGATGTTCAGCTGAAACTTCCTCTCTGAATATGGGCTCTACATCGTCATTCTGCATAAATCACACCCATTAAGCAACATCCATGATTTTTGTTTCAGTTTCTACAAAATGGAGCAAGAACTAAAGACTTGCAGAGCAATCTCAGAAGAGAATCCATCTAAATTTTAATGATCTTTCTCAATCTTATACATTTGTCTAACTCACACCTAATTTAACAGCAATTACTTTTCAGCAAATCGCCTTCATCAAATCTCTCCAAAGCATTCAACTTAGTTTCCGTAGACACAACATCTTGCTTTCTTCTAACACTAATATTTCACCAGTTTACATAAAGTTTAATGAAACTAAGCAATTACAGTAACAGATGCAACTGGTTTAAATAGAAATGGGGACAAATACACCTGGTTCTTGGAAAGCATCCAACTCCATGGAAAGAAGCAGAAACCTTAGGGATTCTAGTAAGCAGCATACTTCCTGATGGGGGTATCTCTATGCATCATGGACATTGGTGGAAATATAAAGGAACAGTCAGTAGGGTGAGTTGCAAAAGTGGAGGCTGATATCAGAGGCAAATAACTATGGACATGGGTATCTGTTTCTATTAAAGAATCAGAAAACTTCAGAATTAGAAAGAAGACTTCAAACAACTTATGTAATTCAGATTTCATAAAAGTCCTGAAGAAATCCATAGCAAGTACTTTTCCAACTTCTTCAAGTATGCACTCAGGGACAGGGGACTCACTACCTAATAAAACAGCCTATTTCATAATTGGATAGGTCCAGTAATGAAAAACTTTCCCTGATGGAGTATTAAGCATTCTGGATCACAATAGTCTGATTCAATTCTGCATGAGTCAGATAACAACTGGACAGCAGCTGACAACAAAGAAGCTATAACACGCACTTAAATAGTGAGAGACCAGAAGAAGTACATGGTGCCCAGGTACAACTACTGACCATTCAAATCAGGATCACAATAGGTGGGCCTCATAGAAAAGGAAAAAAACTTGAAACAGAACTCAAATTCTCTTAAAAAGTCCAGAATCCCTGGACCACTTGAGACTGGAGGATTCCCTGAGAATTTTGCCTTGAATAAACTGATCTGAAACTATCCCCCGAGGTCATCTTTTAGTGAAATAAAAGAGTTGCACACAAAATAAAGGATATTACCTGTAAGCACAGGACTCCATTAAAGGAAACATCTATATGACAGCAAAAGTTCAACAGTTACTCTAAAGCAAAATGAGGAGACAAGGGGGAGCAGGGAAACTAGAGTACTAGAAACAGAACTTATTAATGAGAATATTGATACACTGTGCAAAATATAACCAATGTCACTGAAAAATCTGTGTAGAAATTATTAAATAAGAACCTAATTTGCTGTAAAACTTTCTGTGAAAATAAAATAAATTTTATTTTAAAAATATATAGTGAGTCAAGATTTTCCCCTCTGTAATGTCTTGGGGTAGTTAAGGTTGTGTGTCAACTTGGCAGCTGAATGTAGTTATTCCTCATGATGAAACTGTACTTACCTCCATGGTGGAATCTGCTGTAAGATGTTAATCGGTGGAAAGGGAGCTGCATTTGGGGTGTGGCCTGCTTCGAGTATATAAGGAGGAGCTTTGGGAAAGGTCTCTCTAGCTGTTTAGCACATTTTGGATTCTGCCTTTGGCCAACTCTTCACTCCAGTTCCCAGACTTGAACTAGTGGCCTGCCATGTTGCCTACTGATCTTGGGATTGGTACTGGACTTGAACCAGTGATCTACCATGTTGCCTGCTAATCTTGGAACTATTTCTTTCACAGTGATTGTACCATTTTATCTGTTCACCTTGAGTTTGTCAGCCTCAACATCCAGCAGCTGTGTGAGTTAGAAGAAGCCTCTAGCTTCAGTGGGCCTGGAACAAGAAGCACAGCTGAAGCCCAAGGCTGAGGGGCTTCACCCAGCCCTTAGAGCCAGCACTCTGAAATCAGACTTCCAGCCTCCTGAACTAAGAAAATAAATCCTTGTTTCTTAAGCCATTAACTTTTGTATTTCAGTTATAGCAGCAGCACTAGAAAACTAAGACATGTCTCTAGAATAAAATTCCTTGTTTACATAAAAAAAAAAAAAGAAAGAAGAGAAAATTACCAGTTGCCATTGAGTTAACTGTGACTCATGGTGACTGTGGTAGTTAAGTTTGTGTGTCAACTTGCTTGGGCTATGATTTTGAGTAGCTTGGCAGATGGATGTGGTTATCCCCCATAAAGAGATTGAATGTGGTATAATCCCCTAATCCCCTCCATGGTGGAACCTGCTGTGGACAGTTAATCAGTTGAAGGGGAGTTGCCTTCAGATCGTGTCCTGCTTCCAGTATACACACACACACACACACACACACATATACATAGAGAGAGAGAGAGAGAGCTCTGGTGATGTAAAGGCATTTGACTGCTAACCAGAAGGTTGGTGGTTCAAACCCACCAACTACTCCACAGAAGGAAGATAGGGCAATCTACTTCTGTAAAGATTTTCTGTTTCAGAAACCCAATGGGGGTCGCTATGAGTCAGAATCAACTTGATGGCAGTGAGTGGCCTGCCATATTACCTGGCAATCTTGGGATTGTTGCCTTCATAGCTTGTGAGTCAACAGTCTGCTATTTTACCTGCCTGTCTTGGATTTGTCAACCTTGGCAGCCAATTTTGAGTTCATCAGTCCCTATAGTTGTGTGAGTCACAACTATAGAGAAGCTTCCAGCTTTCTCCAGTGGACTTGGAAGGCAGAGCCAAAGCACAAGGTTGAGAGGCCTCCACTCTAGAGCCAGCACTCTGAACTCGGACATCTATGGTAGACTTCCCCTAAAGCCAGCACTTTAAAAAAAAAAAAAAAAAGAAAGAAAATGAATAACAATTGTTTGTTATGCGTGATAGTTAAGGCTGCACCTGGTTGAGTGGCTGGGCAGTTGGATGTAGTCATTCCCCATGGTGAGATGGGCATTCAGTTCTATGGTGAAATCTACTGGAGCACCTGAGTAGCTGTTTTAGGGATGTGGGCTACTTCCAGTGTATAAGAAGCAACTTTGCGGGGAGTCTCCAGTTTATGGCACTCTTGAACCCTGCATGTCCTGAGTCATTGTTTAGTAGCCTGCCATGTTACCCTGCCAATCCTGGGACTTTTTCAGGATTTGAATCAATGGCTTTCCATGTGGTTTAGTGTTATCGGGATAGTGCCATTTTACTTGTTGACCTTGGGCTTGTCAGCCTCAGCAGCTAGCAGCTGCCTGAGTGAAGAAAAGCCTCCAAGTTCAGTGGGCCAGGAGCAAGAGGCAGAGCTGAAGCCCAAGGTTGAGGGACTTTCACCCATCCCCTAGATCCTGGCACTTTGAATTTGGACTTTTAGCTTCCAAAACCGTAAGAGAATAAACTCCTGTCTGTTAAAGCAACCCATTTGTGGTATTTCTGTTAGAGTGGCACTAAGTAACCAAAACATTATGATTTGAGTGAATGTTCTACATCCTACTTTAATGGTACTGACTGGGTCCTTAGAAGCTTGAGAATGGTCATCTAAGGTGTAAGAATGTGTGTCTCCTTACCCAGAGCAAAGAAGAGTGATGAAAATCAAAGACATGAGGAAGTAATTGGTCTAAAGGACTAATGGACCACATGAATCCCATCCTCTATAACCCTGAGACAAGGAGAACTAGGTGCTCCCTGACTACCACTGCCAATACTCAGAAAAGAATTACAATAGGAGATCCTGGAAAGTGGACAAAAATGTGGAACAAAACTCAACATCAAAAAAAAAAAAAAGGCAAAACTTACTGGTTTGATAGAGACTGATGGAACCCCTGAAAGTATGGTTCTCAGACACCCTTCAAGCTTCATAGGGTTTTCATGGCTGATTTTTCAGAAGTAGATCCCCAGGTTTTTCTTCTGAGGTGGCTCTGGTGTACTCAAATATTCACCCTTCTGATTAGCATTCCAATGTGTTAACCATTTGCACCACATGGGAACTCCAAGTATTCCTTAAATAGAGTGGTTGCTAGACCACCTTCTCCTTCTGTTCTCTCCTATGAACACACTGAAGCTCTGGTAGCATAGTGCCTAAGGCACTTGACTGCTAACCAGAAGGCTGGCGGTTCAAACCCACCAGCCACTCCTTAGAAGGAAGGTTGGGCAATCTACTTCTATAGTGATACTGCCTCGGAAACCCAAGGGGAGGTCGCTATAAGTCAGGTCTGACTTGACGGCACTTAACAACAACAACAACATGGACACATTCCAATATGTTGCTGTTGTTGTTTCTAGGTGCCATTGAGTCAGTTCCAACTCATAGCAGCTCTGAGTACAAGCAAACAAAATATTGTGTGGTCCTATGCCATCCACATAATCATTGCTATGCTTGAGCAAAGTATGAATAAGGAAGCCTACAGATTAATTGATGCATCTGTATTGTGGTGTTGCTGAAGAATAATGAATGTACCATGGACTGCTAGAAGAATGAACAAATCTATCTTGGAGAAAGTATACCCAGAATGCTCTTTGAATTAAGAATGGCCATACTCCATATTTTGTGCTTTGGTCATTCTAGTTGGGGGTTTATAACTTCCCCCTTATAGTTCATTGCCCAGAAATAAAACCAATTGGCTCAGATGTGTTCAAAAAGAGCAGAAGGCAGAGGACTCTTAAGACATTTACCTTATATCCATGTGTCTTATTATTATATTTCCTTACCTTTTTAAAATAATGACAGCAGATGTTTGGTTCATATTTAGTTTATGATCAGTCCAAAACCAAGATCATCTTTATTTGAATTACTGCCAAATTACTACTTTTTTTTCTTACTCATTTTTCTTTTTTCTTTATTCTTACTGCTTTTTAACCAGAAGTTTTCTCTTTGTTTATCCTAGCTGTCCAGTTTGGGTATTCATTTTTCTTGCAACTGTTACTAGGGAGAGCTGATATTGAGTGATTACTATGTATCAGGCACTGTCCCAAGCATTGTTCAAATATCACTTGATCTTCATAACAATTTTGTAAGGTAAATTCTATTTAATCTATCGATTTCCCAGTTGAGGAAATGAAAATAAAGTGGGTTTAAATCTATGCTCATGGCTACCCATATAGTAACTGGTAGGCTTGAGATACAAAACCAAACAAAGTAGTTCTAAAGACAGGGCTCTTAATCACTACACTGTATTGAATCCTGACCCTTTCATTGTATTGAGTCTTGAATCACTCTTGCTTCACTCTTGATACACTCTTGACTTATTCCTGCTCTTACATAGGGATGGTATTGTTTATGGAATCAAAGAAGTTGTCAAGTACCTTAAATTCCTTTAGTCAAGAAATCAATACACGTTTTCCAAACATATATTTGTGCTTATTCTATCTCCCCCATTTTCTTTGGCTTTTTTTTTTTTTTTTAAATAATATTTGTGGGTTCCATTGTCTTATTTTTACTGGATGCTTATTTGGAAAGGAGACTACAGAGAGTAAGCTCTGGGGTTAGAAAGACTAGGATTCTGGCCCTACCACTTCCTCACTGTGTGAGCTTCTCTCCTTACTTTGCTGAGCCTCAACTTCTTTATTTGCAGACTATGGAAAACAATATCAATCAGATAGGTATTTTGTGAGAATCATATGAGATCATATGTGCTTAAAACAATTAGCTAAAAACAGCCACTCTAATCAAGACTAGTGCCCTACACTTCTCCTTTTCTAATAACAAACTACATCCTCAAAGAAAATATTCTCACAACTGTGAATTTTCAAGACATGTAAGTTATGCTTTGGAGAAAGTCTGTATGAGTTATGAGAAAGTGATACCACAAACACTTCTCTGGAGGACAAAGGTAGCTTCCTGTGTCCTGGTGGCTGCTCTGAGGGGAGAATGGGGTTGTAGGCCTGGCTGGGCCTGGGCAGCTGGGCCCACCAGGGTGGGCTAGCTCCTCCTCTGAAGTCAGCCTGCTGGTGAGCAGAAGAGAAAGGAAACACTTGTGTAAGACTCAGAGGAATAATTAATCATCTTGGCAATCACTTCAGTCTCAAATCAGTGTCCTACTGAGCTCCTTGATACCACCTCTCTTAATTTCCTGGGACCAGCGGTTCTTCTTCCCATCTTCAGGAGGCCACCAACCAGGAAAGTAAATTAAGGATATCTGCCTATAACCCACTTGAATAGATTTTATTCAAAGAAAATGACAATATTAATAGGTAACTGCTTTTTCACTAATGACAAAAGCCTCCTGCCAAGAATTTGGTTTGTGTCCAATAATGTAGTATATATACTACAATGTGTGTGTGTGTGTTTGTGTGTGTTGGGGGGTAGATTTCTTTTTTCCCTGTGTGTAGCAATTGGATAAAGTCCCTGAGTGATACAAAGTGTTAAGAATTCATCTACTAAGGTTGAGATTTTCAATCTACCCAGAGGCACCTCAGAAGAAAGGCCTGGTGACTTGCTTCTGAAAGGGCACAACCTTGAAAAGTCTATGGAGTGTATTTTTACCATGAGTTAGAACCAACTTGGCAGCAATTGATTTTACTACATAGCAATTAGATTACTGTAAACAGTAATACCTTGAGCTTAGACACATACTTCATTTAAACATCATGGGAGACACTGAAGCTTATGAATGTCTGAGGACAAGATGGAATAAGTGTTAGGAATTTGTGCCCAAGCTTATTGTTTTGAATCAAGTCATCTCTCCCAGGGCCACGTGGTTTGCAGCCAGGAAAAGGGAATAGTGCACACCTTAGTTTCTCTTGAGGTATCAACTCTGGTTTCTTTCAGACTTTTCACTCTGCATGGTTTATGTAGTTCTGTCATGTTCATCTCTTAGATGTGAAGATTGAATTGGCTGGCTGCAAAAACGACAAGGAGGCCACATGTTCTGACCTCCTCTAACCCTACAAGGGGAAGGCAGGATTACCAGCAGTAACCCAAGGCCTATTACTGC
>NW_006921606.1:15801548-15802864 GCF_000298275.1 Orycteropus afer afer
TCCCAGAACATTGTATTGTGCCACACCCAACAGAAATAACCCAGGTGGGCGACTTTAAAATCTGGATCTCCTCCGTAGCTAATAGCAATTCCCACCTTAGAGTTTACAAAGACTTATGGGTAGAAAAGCCACACTAAGTAATTTACTACACCGCACTGGCTCTGTTTAGAACTGCAGGCTTATTTCTTGGACACCACTTTGTATTCACATTTGAATTCCTTCTACACCTCCAGACTCTTCAGGCCAACACAGCCTCCATATTCTAATTTCATAATTTGCATGCTGATAGGCCATGCTGGGCCATCCTGGATACCCTCCTGCTGGTGGCAGCCCACAAGTTTTTATTGTTTATTTCTGCATGTATATTTGAAAGATTTCTGCTGCTTCTCTTGAAACAATTAACAGATATATTGTATGAAAGGTTCTTTACCAATCTTTTGTTTTATTCCAGTTTCAGTATCTTTCACCTCAAATCAAATTTTTAAAAAGTATAGAAAAATATCAGAAAAATCCTCTTCTATTCCTAATTTCCTTTCTAGTCTGAGTTTATAGTAACACATACCAAGATTTCTGTTCAGAAAGTGGAGCCTGGGAAACAGTAAGAGCAGAAATCATTAAATAATCAGTCAAGTTCTGCTTACTATGGTTATTGAAACAAGGAAGTGGATTTATCCACTTAAGAAACTTTTTTAATAATAATGTCAGTTAAACAAAAGGCAGTTTCTTCTTGATTATCAATCAGACAAACAAACAAAAATCCCCACTTACTGGAAGAGTTCCATTTCCTAAGCATTCCAGTTTATTAAGATTCCTTACTATGTATAAGGGTACATCATGAGTCCCAGTAGGGAAATGCAGAGAATTATAAAATTATATATATCCACTTCAACTACCTGTGAATTTTATGAGATAAATTTTATTATTGTTTTCTGTCTCAGTGTGAAAAACTGTCTTGCTCTAAATGCTTTTGATAGAAACACTTTCCTGGTAATTGTGTTGTTGTTGTAATATGCTGTCGAGTTCGACTCCTAGTGACCCCTCCTTTGGTTTCTGAGGCAGTATCACTATGGAAGTAGATTGTCCCATCTTCCTTCTGAGGAGTGGCTGGTGGGTTTGAACCACCAGTTTTCTCATTAGCAGTCAAGTGCCTTAGGCACTATGCTACCAGAGCTCCTTCCTGGTTGCTGTTGTTGTTGTTTTGTTGTTATGTGCCGTCGAGTTGGTCCTGACTCATAGCGACCCCTCCTTGGGTTTCCAAGGCAGTATCACTACGGAAGTAGGATTGCCCAACCTTCCTTCCGAGGAGTGGCTGGTGG
>NW_006921606.1:15803249-15809444 GCF_000298275.1 Orycteropus afer afer
ATCTCCAAAGCCCAATTCTTGCCACTCATTCATCCAGTTGTTTCTCTGTCTCACATTTTCCACTACAATGCAATATAGTGAATTATATTATTATATATTAGTGGTCTGACTTAGTGAAAATCTCTTTATAAGGCTCTGTTTTCTCCTACCTACTACCTACCTCATGAGGTTTTTTTTTAGGAGGATTAAGTGAGATGATACATATGAAATATTTAGCAGAGTATCTAGCACATAAAAACCAAACTCACTGCCACTGAGTCAGACCCGACTCATAGTGACTTTTCCTTGGGTTTCCAAGACAGTATCACTAGGAAGTAGACTGCCCAACTTTCATTCCAAGGAGTGGCTGGTGGGTTTAAACCTCCAGCCTTCTGGTTAGCAGTCAAATGCCTTAGGCACTGCTAACCAGAGCTCTTATGGTAAGTGCATAATAAATGTTAGTGGTTATCATTAATAAACGGGTTATAAATTTAAGGGTTTGAAGACAGATTAAGCTAGAGCATAACACAAGGTGTGGGAGTAAGAGTAGAAGAAAAGAAAGGAAAACTTTCAACAAAGGCATCAAACAGAGTAGAAATGTTCATGGTAGCCTAATTTATCCATTCACCTTACTGGCAATAATAATAACAACAATAACAATAGCTATCATTTTGTAGCCCTTGCTAGGTGCCAGCAGAGAGAGGCTTGTGGCCACTGTGCTTAAGCACTCAGCTGCTAACTGATAGGTTGGCTTGAATCCCTCAACCACTCCACTAGAGAAAGATGAGGCAATCTGCGTCAGAAAAGATTACAGCATTGGAAACCTTATGGGGCACTTCTACTGTGTCCTCTAGGGTGATTATGGTTTAGAATTGATTCAATGTGCCGACTAGAACTGCTTCATAGGCTTGTCTTCACTATAATCTTTCAGGAAACAGATCACCAGATCTTTCTTTTGTATCTACTGAGTGGATTTGAACTGCCAAATTGTTTGCACAACACTTGCGTTTGCCATGAGTCAGAGTCAACGGAAACAGGCTTAGTTTTGGTTTATGTCCCTAGTAGCACTTGAGTGGTACAAACAATTAACATGGTTGCTGCTCACTGAAAGGTTGGAGGTTCAAGTTTACCAAGAGGAACTTTAGACAAAAGGCCAGATAATCTGTTTCTGAAAAATCAGCCACTGAAAACTCCTTAAAACACAATTCTACTCTGACACATATGGGGCAGCCATGAATCAGAATTGACTCAATGACAATAAATGTTTGTTTTTGTTTTGTTTCCTTATGCCAAGAACTTTTCTTTTAAATCACTTTACATATATTCCTTTTGTTTTTTATTCTTCAGAAGAACTTTATGCATTAGTCTGCAAAAGGCAGAGGTGTCATTTATTAAAACTAAAGTTAACATGCAGTAAGAAGACTGTGAGTACTTTGTTCAATCATTATCTTTGTTTAAAACATATATCTATAAAATGGTACCTTGAAGGAAATAATCACCTTGGAATAGAGAGCAAAGAGGTCAGATTAAAGTACATTTGAACCACTTGAAAATAAAGAAAATGCCATAGTACTTTTCACAAGTAAATCTCTCCCTGATAAATGACCTCGGACAGAGAGGCAATGAAGCTTCTGACTTGGTAGATGAAGTGAACAGAAGACAGAAACTGCCACTGAATCTGGAGTTCAGATTAAGTTCTGATCAAGGTCTTTTCTTAAGGTCCTGTAACACCTGCCAGCAAGGGCATTTCATCTGATGTCACTGCCAGTGTAGCCCAGGACTCAATGCCAAGGGAATGAGAAAGCTTTAAAAGAGATTTGTTGAAATTCTGTCACAGGGCCCTATAAACAATTCCTGTCTCCTTCCTGTATCCTGTTATAAATTATAATCTATATTTTACTTACTGTACAAATATCATTATCCTTTTGTATAGTATTCTCAATATCTCTGCTTGATTGCTTTTAAATACCTTTTAGATTTTTATTATGTCTTATCTTTTTTATTTATCTGGCATGGTGGCACCTTTCCCTTTCAGGAATTAGATGACTTCCTTACCCTTTGAGTCACCTCTTTTAATCCTATCAGCTGATATCTTAAGAAGGTTCCCTATTTAATAAGAGAAGAATGTGAATCTGTTATAGATTTTTATAAGATTTGAATGAAAATCAAGAAAACAATAATAAAAACAACAAATGTGCACTAGATAATGGTGACGTATTTGTATTAATGATTACTTGTTTGTTTGTTTTCAATTTTGAAAATGGCTCTATTAGTTGGAAACGTATACCCTAATTATATGATATTACACTCCTGTTTGATAGTAAGAATAATAAACATTATTTTTCAGATATGAAAAAGGCAAAATATAAGGCAGGAAAACAAAAGTAATTCACTGTAGCTTCTCATATTTTATACTTTAACCTCTGTCTTCAGTGTTGCCAGCGCACCACTTTTTTATTGAGCATTATCAAAAGTATTGGCCTCAACATAAAAGACAATTAGGATGTATCTTTCAGGATGCTAAGGTATGAGGATGAAAGTGAATCAGCTCAATGGATTTTCTAACAGATGCCAAGCAAGGAAATGGTTGGAAATAACCCTAATGTTTGGTGTCATAGAAACAAAACAATCGGTTGGCAATTCAGTTTTTCATTTATCATGTTTTGGCATCATAGAGATCCTCCCAAAATCAACTTTTTCTCTACAGTGGCCCTTAAGCTATGATTCTAGCTGTCAGTAACTTTTCAGGTTGGCCTTAAGAAGTTTGTAAACCTAGAGCTCTCTTTGAACAAGTTGGCAAACCTCAGAAGTCTAACATAGCATGTCCTTCCTGGAATACACCTGAGGATTTTACCTATTGCCTACACACATACACACACATACACACATGTACACCAACACTCCCACTCATACTTAGGCACGTATACACATATATGCACACATTTAAACTTACACACATATAAGTCATCACAATTTCTACCTAACCATTACTTTATGGATAAAAACAAAAGCAAAATTCAGTTGCCGTTGAATTTACTCTGACTCATGGCATCCTCATGTGTGCAGAGTAGCACTGTGTTCCACAGTGTTTTCATGGCTGTGACCTTTTGGAAGCAAATCCAGGCCTTCCTTCAAAGACTTCACATTTAACTACACCAACCAGAGATTCCACTTAATGTAAGTAGTCAATATTAAATGATTTGATTCAGGTTCTCATTGTGGAAGATGTCCCTTAGAGAATTCAGAGAAAGATTCCACAGGAGACCATTTTCTGGGGTTATGGCTTGGATGAGCTCAAGCCTCTTAATGGTTGTGCCCTGTAGGGTTCCAAAGCAGAGCAATGGTTTCATTAGTCTTTCTCAAACCAAAACAAGGAAAAAAATATCCAAACTCACTGCCATCGAGTCAGTCCCGACTCATAGCTACTCCCTGGATTTCTGAGGTGATATCTCTATGGAGATGGATTGCACAGTCTTCCTTTTGAGGATTGGCTGGTGGGTTTGAACCACATTAGTCTTGCAAACCAAAAAAATCCAAACTCACTGCCGTGGAGTCGGATCTGACTCATAGCAAACCCTCCTTGGGTTTCCGAGGCAGTATCACTATGGAAGTAGATTGCCCAACCTTCCTTCCAAGGAGTGGCTGGTGGGTTTGAACTGCCAGCCTTCTGGTTGGCAATCAAATGCCTTAGGCACTATGCCACCAGAACTCGCTAATCCAAGCAGGCCACAGAGAAGTTATTTTGCACTTGCACCCACCATACCTTCATCTTTTGAGAGAGCCTTTACTCTTATCAACCTGATCCATAGTTCACTTCCTCCCTCAGGATTCAACCTCAGAGACCCTGTGGAAGCACCTCTACTTCTGGTACTATGTAGGTGGACTGCCTTTACTGCCAAAAACTTTCTGGTTGTGATATATCTGCCTTGTTTTGGAATTCCTTCTTGACCCTTACAGACTATGAACTATTTGCAGCAAGAGAGCTGTCTCTTTTTTATCTTTGTAATCTCAAAAATTAGGGCAGCATTTGACAATTGTTGTTGTTGTTGTTATGTGTCGTTGAGTCGGACCCGACTCATAGCGACCCTTCCTTGGGTTTTACAAGGTGGTATCACTACAGAAGTAGATTGCCTAACCTTCCTTCAGAGGAGTGGCTAGTGGGTTTGAACCACCAGCCTTCTGATTAGCACTCAAGTGCCTTAGGTATTACACTACCAGAGCTCCCATTTGATAACTAGTCCAGTCTTAATAAGTGCTTCTTAAATGAATGTTTTCCTATTCTAAAGCTAATACACTTACTTCATAAGTAAATTCCAACATTTGATGCCTAATTATGTTCATATGTGTTCCTGCATATTATACTTACTGAGTAAAATCTCTGTACTTTCTGGCCCAGTCAAGAATTTCTTAAAGAGTTCCTCAATTCTCAGAGATATGGGTTTACAAAAAATTACCGGAAGAACACAGGGTAATCAGTGGCCATAGTTTCTGAACATAGCTATGGAAAGCTCTTGATAGATTGCAATATACATCTCCTTTTCCAAATCCCTAAGGAAGGACTTTAGCATCATCTTTTATTCACTCATTGAACAAATAATTTGAGCATCTACAGTACACTTGGCACCAGGCCAGGTACTCAGACAACAATAATGAGCAGCACAAAGAGAAGATAATAGTCTAGGGATATAGTATGTAATAAATTACAATACAACTTTTGTAAAAGCTGTAGAGAAAAGATAGCAAGGCAAGGTGCAATAGGAAGGGATTATATTTTGAGCTGCCCTGAACTGATGTTTGAGCTGAGAACTGAGAGATGAGAAGGAGTTCACTGGAGAAAGAGTAAGCTCAGCCATTTTGTTCCAGGTGAGAAATGGAGGCAAGACGGGAAAAGATATATATGTGAATGTGCTGGGGGTGGGTGGGAAAATGAGTGCAAGGTCCTTTAAAATGACAAGTTCACTCTGAAGCTTTGTTCTCCAGCAGAGGAAAACATATAGTCAGAAATACTGGATCTAAAATGCCTTTGGACAAAACTTTCTACGTGATGTTGTTGTTATTGTTATATGCTGTCGAGTCAGACCCAACTCATAGAGACCCCTCCTTGCATTTCCAAGGCAGTATCACTACAGAAGTAGATTGCCCCATCTTCTTTCTGAGTAGTGGCTGGGGGGTTTGAACCACCAGCCTTCTGGTTAGCAGTCAGGTGCCTTAGGCACTACGCTACCAGAGCTCCCTCTACATGATGAGCACCCTCTAAAACTTTATTGATCATTTAACTTACATTTAGAACTTTCCCAAGCAATAGTTTCTGCCTAAGTTTCCATTAATGTTTAGGGACAAGTTGAGCTCTTTTGAGTGAAGCCCACTACAGCTCTATATTGATAACATAGTCCTGCATGTATTACTTTTGTATCTGAACTTGCAAGTAAAGGAGTTTTCAGTGTTAACTACAAATCCCACCTTGTTTAGAAGATAGCATGAAACAAGGACCACAGTATGAAAGAGTATGAACTGAAATTAGGAGATGGGGTTTCTTTCATAAATGTGACCGGGATGCAGTTAGGGTTCCACATGTTCCCATAGAGCACAAGGCGATCTCTCCTTGAAAACAAAGCCAGGCTGGTGCTGACTTTAATGGCCTTTTCCATTTCTCTCTCAACAAAGGTTAAAGTTTAGAGTGCTGCTTTCCAATCTTATTAAACACTAAGTGGCCCCTGTCAGAAATTTCAGGAAATGAGGGACATAGCATCCAACACAGTACAAATTCGTTTGTGCTGCTTCTTCCGTGTAAGGGTGAGTTAGGCCTTCAAAAAGGGGATGAGGCAGCTTTAATAATATAGAAAAAAAAAAAAAAAATGAAAGGAGAAGGAAAGAAAGGTGCCTCAGTTGTCTCGGCAGCTGATCAACAAAGGAGCAGTCGTGAGCTGTAACCTCTTGAAGCTGCAGTCTGGAACATGACACATGTCAGCCTATGATAAATGGTGCAGAGTGTGTGCAATTTCAAGCGCAATGCCCTTGAGATGCGCAGGACCTGGATCGCAAATGTTATTGTTAAATTAAACCTTAAAGGAAGGATTGGAAAGGGTGGGGGCTGGAGTGGTGTGTGTGTGTGTCTGTGTGTATGAATTATATATATATATATATATATATATGAATCTTGTATATGTATATATATAAATATATATAATTTATATAGCACACACACACACACACACA
>NW_006921606.1:15809544-15819082 GCF_000298275.1 Orycteropus afer afer
CACACACACACACACACACATATATAAAATAAGAAATGCACAAAAGGAGGAAATAAAAGGCAAAGAAATAAAACTTCTTGTTTTTCAACCAACTGGATTAAACACACACAAAAAAAAGCATACCCTCAAAACTGTTTAAGATTTCAGACTTTGGCTTACTTTTCTCTCATTCAATATTTTAAAGGACTTTAATAGGCTTAGCTAACTTATACTTTCTCATATATATATATTTTATTTTTTTCCCCCTCCTCTATGGTCATCCTGACGGTGCTGGTAGTCCATTTCTGCATCTTGTGTGTGTATGCACAAGTGATATCTCTGTGTTTGTATATGTGTGTCTTAATTATCTAGTGCTGCCATAACAGAAATACTATAAGTGGATGCCTTTAACAAACAGCATTCCCTCACAGTTTAGGAGGTTAGTAGCTCAAATTCAGGGTGCCAGTTCTAGGGGAAAGCTTTCTCTCCCTATAAACTCACACTCCTTATCTCTTTTCAACATCTCAGGCCCAGTGTTCTTTGGAGATCTCCATGTGTCTTGGCATCAATCTTCCCTTGATTTAGGAGTTTCTCAGTAGAGGGACCTGGGTCAAAATGATGTACTCCACTCCCAACTCTTCTTGGTGATACTGAGGTCTCCTATCTCCACTTGTTTCTCTCTCCTCTTATCTCTTATAAGATAAAAGGTGATGCAGTTCATATCCCAGGAAAACTCCTCTTAAATAGGGTCAATGCTGTGCCATGAGTAAAGGTGTTACAGCTCACCCTAATCCTGACTCATTAACATAACAAGCATAACCTAATTTTTTTTAACATCAACTAATCCTGCCTCATTTGCCACACTCAGAGATTCAGATTTACAACATATAGGCCAATTATATCAGATCACAAAATGGAGAACAACCACAGAATACTAGGAATTATAGCCTAGCCAAGTTGACACATATTTTGGGGGAACGCGATTGAATCCATGACAATCTGTGCATTGTGTATTTATCTAGCACTAAAATCTGAAAATGTCTTTCTCCCACCCATCCTGTATTAATACATCTCCACCCCTAGGATAATTAATTTAATGCTGGAAACATTGGGTTGGATGATATGAGGCAGAGGAGAGGTGAGAATATTGGAGGAAAGGGCATGGGTCTGAAAACTCCACAGCTATAATGTCAAAGTAATCAAGAGACGTGAGTGACATGAAAAATTAGCTAGAGAGATAGCAATGGGAAATCAACAGAAATAAATTAATATCTAGATAATCAAATGTTAAGATTGAATTTGTGTTCATGAACATTAAAGGATAAAAAAAATAAGTGGGCTAACTGAGCATTTTTGTCACATGAACATATTTGCCAATCACAACCAAGAATTCCTCCCATGGATCAAAGTGAAAACACTGGTCTAGAAGTGACATAAGCAAAGGGATTGGCTAGTAAGTAGAAGTATGTAATCATGTTCTGGATAGAGTTCATACTCAAGGAATTTATTTATTTTCCCTCTCCACCACACATTTAGATGAAAGAATGTTTAATAGAGGGAAAAAAATCCAAATTATCAACGAAAGGGCACTCAAGGCTTGTTTTGTGCATTTTGGCCATGGTTGCCTAGCATATTTGAAAAATAAAATATTCTTTTGGTCTTTTGGAAAAGTTCACCCAGGTTTCTTGTTATTAAAGAAAATAAACATCAGACAAAATAGGACTTTATCAAAACTATAAATAATTCAATACAGATGGATTTAAAAACCAAGCAGATTTTCAGAGTGTGAGCGCTGCAGGGTTTGGGTGGAAACAGAGAGGAAATATAAACAGAAAAAAAGAAAGGAAATTATGAACTTGTTGTAGAAAATAAATAGACACATAATGCTAATTGAAAAGAAAATAAAGAGAGAAAAGTTGGAACACAAGGCAATCTTCCCAGGGTTCTGTGCAGTGGCAGCTTCCTACTCTATTGACTAAAGAAATTACCTCTGAATGATGCTGCTGAGGTCAGTCTCCAGACCACCAAGGAAAGAAAGGAGAGATCCCTCATTTTAAGTAGGGGAGAATGAATTTCAGTAAGGTTGTCTCTGGTTCTAGTAAGTGGCAATGCTGCTATTAAAGCCCGGTGGTCTGAATTCTTGGTCCAGTGATTTTTTCTCCTATGTGGCACCAGGAATGAAGGTAATCACTACATAAAACCAAACCAAACTAGTTGCCATCAAGTCCATTACAACTCATGGCAACACTTTGTGTGTTAGAGTAGAATTCTACACCAAGGCGTATTCCATAACTGATGTTTCAGAAGTAGATAGCTCATACTTTTCCGTAGTCCTCTGGATGGATTCAAACCACCAACCTTCATAGCACCTGCACTAAACATAAAGACCTCTCACTCTGAACCTGGTACCAATTCTGCAAGCAATAAAACAAATTTCTTCAATGTAGCAGCTCCTTTGTTCCCCCAAAACAACACTACAGGAAATTCCAGAAACCAAAGGAAACTGAATCATGTATTTAAATCAATATTTCTGGAAAATATCAAGGAGGAGCCTGGAAGTCTGATGATATTGGAAAAATGTTATTATTATGAGTTTAGAGGCGAGGTCACACTCTCTGAATTACCAAGGAAAAACTCCCAGCAGCCACAAGGTTGGAAATTTTCCTGTCAAACTACCTCAGTTCCATTGATAAGGTGTGTGCTAGACTGGTTCTCTAGAGAAACAAAACCAGTAAAGCTTATATAAAGAGATAAAGAGAAATTTATCTTAGGAAAATGGCTCACACACTTATAGAAGCTGGCAAGTCCAAGTTCTTGGATCAAACATCAAGCTGGAGGCTTTTCCCAACTCACGCAATTGCAGGGGCTGGGGAGCTTAAGGTTAGCAAGCAGTGTACTGGTGGTTGACTCCAATGAATGATGAATCCAAGATCTCCAGGCCAAATGGTGGATTGATTTCTCATGGACAGTTAGTTGTAGGCAGCACAACAGAATCCTGATTCACAGAAGAATGTTTCTTTTCCCAGGATGTCCATAAATATATTGGAAGCAGGTCACACCCCTAGGGAAACTCCCTTTCAATGGATTTGCTGATCAAAACATATACTTCTGATCCCATCATTGGAACAACCCACATCACAGTTGCTTGAATCACACAGAATTGTGGTCCAGCCAAGTTGACACACAACTCCAACTATCACAGTCCACCCCTTGTCAACTTGGCAGCTATACACGTCTTCTTAATCATATATAATCTCTAAATAAAGACAATTATGAAGTCATATTTGAGTCTAACATGATGTGCTAACACACACAGAACTGAAATGCATTAACCTTATTTACATTTCAGTTCATAACAGAAGGAACCAAAAATATTTGATGCACATATACAATGAAGAAATATAACAATCACAGTCCTTGTTTCTGCAACTGATCATGTGGTCATAGCTAATGTTCAGAACTACCTTTTTCCACCACCCATTCTGTATTTCCCTTGCCCTCAGCAAGCACCTCAGCTGGTCATGGTTCTTTTTCTGGTGGGATGACGCAAACCTTCATTCCTGAAGGGTCTGGGCCATTAGTAGTCATATCAGAATTGGGTTGCTGTGGTTTTCCATTGACTTTAATCACAGGACATGGCAGCACTAAGAGATGTCCTAAAGAATCTCCTGTATTCCAGACATATTCTTCTTTATCTCCATTATGTAATGTCAATTCAATTTCCCCTTGGTAATGAGGATCTATCACACCAGATAGTACAGTAATGCCCTTCTTTGTCTCTTGATCCAGAGGCATGAGGAAGCCAAAATGGCTGGGTGGCATTCTTAATTTCAAATTCAATGCAATCAGTATTGTGTCTTTAGGTGGGAGTGTTCCTCCCTTTGGGACTAAGATCTCTAGACCTGCAAAGCATAGAGTAGTAGTAGTAGAGACAGGAAGCAAAAATTTTTTGAGTGGGTTACTAGGGGTAATAGTAAGTGGTACCACTCCCGTTTCCACCTCTTGGTTCCTGGACCCATGAATCCTGGCTATTGGAGAAACAGAACCACATATTGGATGCTGGTTCAGAGCATATACAGCCTCCTGGAGAACATTGCCCCAACCCTTCATGGTATTGCCACCTAGCTGGTGCCATAATTGTGTTTTCAGTAGGCCATTCAATTGTTCTATCAAGCCATCTGTTTCAGGATGATGGGGAACATGGTAAGACCAGTGAATTCCATGAACATAGGCCCATTGCCGCACTTAATTTGCTGTGAAGTGAGTCCCTTGATCTGAAGCAATGCTGTGTGGGATATGATGATGGTGGATAAGGCATTCTGTAAATCAATGGATGGTAGTTTGGGCAGAAGCATTGCATGCAGGGAAGGTGAGTCCATATCCAGAATAAGTATCTATTCCAGTAAGAACAAAATGCAGTCCTTTCCATGATGGAAGTGGTACAATGTAATCAACCTGCCACCAGATTGCTGGCTGATCACCCCAAGGAATGGTTCCAAATCACAGACGCAGCGTTGGTCTCTGCTGCTGGCAGATTGGGCAGTCAGCAGTGGTAGTAGCCAACCAGCTGTGGTAAGTGGGAGTCCATGTTGCTGAGCCCATGTATAACCTCCATCCCTGCCACCATGGCCACTTTGTTCATGAGCCCATTGAGCAATGACAGGAGTAGCTGGGGAAAAAGGATGGCTGGTTTCCACTGAACATGTCATCCTATCCACCTGATTGTTAAAGTCCTCTTCTGCCGAGGTGGCCTTTTTGTGGGCATTCACATGAGACACAAATATCGCTACTCCTTTGGCCCATTCCGAGAGCTCTATCCACATACCTCTTCCCCATACCTCCTTGCCACCAATTTTCCAATCATGCTCCTTCTCAGTCCCAGACCATACAGCCAAGCCATTAGCCACAGCCCATAAATTCGTATATAATTGCCCATCTAGCCATTTCTTATTCCATGCAAAGTGAACAGCCATATGCATGGCTTGAAGTTCTGTTCATTGGGAGGATTTCCCTTCACCACTGTCCTTCAAGGAAGGCCCAGAAGGGGGCTTCAGTGTTGCTGTTGTCCACTTTCGAATGGTGCCTGCATATTGTGCAGAACCATCAGTAAACTAGGCACGAGTTTTCTCTTCCTCAGTCAACTGATCTTAAGGAAGTCCGCATGAGGCCATAGGTGCAGACTAGGAGAGGGAAGGTAATGTGACTGGAGTGGAGACTATAGGCATTTGGGCCACTTCCTCATGCAACTTACTTGTGCCTTCAGGCCCTGCTTGAGCCTGATCTCTGACATAACACTTCCATTTAATGATGGAGTGCTGCTGTGCATGTCCAACTTTATGACTCTGTGGGTCAGACAACACCCAGTTCATGATGGGCAGCTCAGGTCTCATAGTGACTTGGTGGCCCGTGGTTAGGCATTCAGTCTCTACTAAAGCCCAGTAACAAGCCAAAAGCTGTTTCTCAAAAGGATAGTAGTTATCTACAGAGAATGGCAGGGATTTGCTCAAAAATCCCAAGGGTCTGTGTTGCGATTCACCAGTAGGGACCTGCCAAAGACTCCAAACAGCAACTCTATCTACTACAGACACTTCAAGCACCATTGAATCAGTGGGATTATATGGCCCAAGTGGCAGAGCAGTCTGCACAGCAGCCTGAACTTGTTGCAGAGCCTTATGTTGTTCTGGGCTCCACTCAAAGCCAGAAGCTTTCCAAGTCACTTGATAAATAGGCCTCAGCAACACATCCAAATGAGGGATATGTTGCCTTGAAAATCCAAAGAGCCCCAGGAGACATTGTGCTTCTTTTTAGTTGTGGGGGAAGCAAGATACAATAACCTATCCCTCACTTTAGTAGGAATATCTCGACATGCCCCACACCATTGGACCTCTAGATATTTCACTGAGTTGGAAGGTGCCTGAATTTTTGTTGGGTTAATTTCCCAACCTCTAGCATGTATAAGTCTCAACAATAAGTCAAGAGCCATTGATACTTCTTCCTCACCAGGTCCAGTCAGCATGATGTCATCAATATATTGGACCAGTATGATGTCTTGTGGAAGGGAAGGGTGATCAAGATCCCTATGGACTAAATTATGAGATAGTTCTGGGGAGCTGATATACGGCTGAGGAAGCACTGTGAAAGTATACTGTTGACTTTGCCAGCTGAAGACAAACTGCTTCTGATGGTCCTTTGAAATTGGTATTGAGAAAAAGGCATTGGCCAGACCAATAGCTGCATACCAAGTACCAGGAGATGTACTAATTTGCTCAAGCAATGAAACCACATCAGGAACAGCAGCTGCAATTGGAGTCACCACCTGATTAAGTTTACAATAATCTACTGTCATTCTCTAAGGTCCATCTGTTTTTTTGCACAGGCCAAATACATGAATTAAATGGGGATGTGGTGGAAATCACCATGGTTGCATCCTTCAAGTCCTTGATGGTGGCAGTAATCTCTGCAACCCCTGCATACCCAAGGATGTGGTATTTCTTTTGGTTTACTATTTTTGTAGATGGTGGCAGTTTTAATGGCTTCCACTTGGCTTTTCCTACTGTAAAAGCCATTACTCCACATGTCAGTGACCCAATCGGGAATTCTACCAATTGCTCAGTATATCTAATCCAGTTATGTATTCTGGAACTGGGGAAATCACTACAGGATGGGTTTGGGAACCCGCTGGACCCACTATGAGACATACCTTATCTAAGACTCCATCAATAACTTGATCTTCATATGTCCCCACTCTGACTTGTTGGCCACAATGATGCTTTGGATCTCCTGGAATCAGTGTTAGTTCAGAGCCAGTGTCCAGTAATCCCTGAAAAGTCTGCTTGTTTCCTTTTCCCTAATGAACAGTCACTTCTGTAAAAGGCATCAGATCCCTTTGGGGAGGGCTGGAGAGAGACTGACATTATAATTTTTTGGCAATGTAATGCGGTCCTTCCTCAAAAGTACCCAGCCTCCCCTTTATTCAAGGGGTTGTGGGTCTGTAAACTGACTCAAGTCTGGGAATTGATTGAGAGCCCTTGACTCGGTATTCTGGTGATTCAGTCTAGCCTGCTGTTCATGTGACCTAGAATTCTTCCCTCTATACAGATCAAGTAAATATTTAGTAGGCTTGCCATGTATTTCACTACCAGGAACACCATGCACAAGTAGCCAATGCCATGATTCCACACAAGTCAGACTATTCTGATTACTGTTTCGACTCTGCTGTCCATTATGATAACCATGCCCACCTTGCCTTTGTCAATTAACTGCTGCCACTTGGGCCCTACTACCACAGGGTCTAATCAGCCCCATTGCAGTTAACTGTCTTAGTTCTTAGGGCAGTTCCCACTGTCAAATCCGACTTACATAAAATTGCAATCACAGCAGTATTCAAGGATGCTGGAGCTCCTTTCACAAATTTATTCCTCACCATACTGGTGAAAGGTGTGTCTTCTGGACTCTCCATTTTTGGCTCTAGGGGTCTAATCTGATAAATCCATTCTAATAGGCCAATTTCCCTAAGTCTGTGGATACCTTCTTCTACATTATACCAAGGCAGATCTGGTACTTCAGCTTGACTTAAGGTAGGCCACCTCATAATCCATGCTTCAGTAAGCCAACCAAATAAACCATTAGATCCTTTCCTAACCTCTTTTTTTTTTTTTCTTTTTGTACTTTTATTTATTTATTTATTTTACTTTGATTTGGATGAAAATTTACAGAGCAAATTCACTTTCCATACAGCAGTTCACATACACTTTGTCTCATGATATTGACCATAATTTACCACAATGCAACAGCTCCACTCCCACTTCCTTCCTATAGTTACCTCTTCCCTGTGTCCATCCCTCCATGCACTCCTGCCCCTTGAGCTGTGTCCCTTTGCATAAGCAGCCCTTCTCTCTCCCAAGATTGTCCTCTCCAAGGAGTGTATCTACCTCAGGGAAATGTTCAACTCCTATACCTGTCTATTGTTGGCTGGAAGCCACAGGCATGGGTTCACTTCCAGAATTGAAGGGCAGCTAGAGGCTATAGTCTCAGTGGTTCCACAAGGCTCTATTGGAACAGCAAACCTGGTCCCTCCCCCCTTTTTTTTTTCTCCAAATGGTTTTGAGTTTTGTCCCACATTGTTCTCCCTCTCTCTCCAGGATCTCCTTCATGGATAAACTTCCAAGTGGTTGACATTGGTATCCGGGTACCATGTAGTTCTTCTGGTCTCATAGTCATATAGGCTGAAGATCAGATGGTGTACCAGTCACTAGGACTAATTGTTTCCATGAATTTTTGGTTTTCTTCATTCTTCTTTGCTCTGGTCAAGGAGACACTCATAGTTGCATCTAGATGGCAGCTTGTTAACTTTTAAGATCCCAGTCGCTACTTGCCAAAGTAGGAGATGGAACAATTTTTTGTGTACTATGTTATGCCAATTGAGCTCGATGTCCCCTGTGACTATGGGCCCGAGTTCACAGGTTCAACTACTCAGTCCCTCTTGGTAGCTGGTAGTGACCAAGCAGTAACTAAAACTTTGCCCCTTGTCAGCTCTACTATACACCTGGGAATTCAGATCATACACATAAACTTATAGGACCATTGCCTGCCAACCTTATACATGTTCTTGGGTACACTCCCTGCTTCATAGAGATACCTACTAGTTCAGCCTGTCCACCCATCTATCTACCAATATACCCATGTTTGCCTTCACTGACAATGCTGTACTATATGTGCAAAAGGGTTCATCTTTGTTGTCTGCACCTCCCACGTACCTCTCTATGTCTTTCTCTTCCTCAATGCCACTATAATGACCACTCACATTTGGTACATTGCCCTTCTCTTCATCCAAATCAATACTTCTCTCTATCTATCTAACAGTGTTCCCTCCCCTCCCCTCCCACCCTTGGTAACCAACAAAGAACATGTCCTTGCATAGATAAACATTTCCTTGACATTTACAATAACAGACTAATACAACATTTGTCCTTTTGTGATTGACTTATTGCACTCAGCATAATATCCTCCAAGTTCATGCATGGTATATGGTGTTTTTCAGATTCTACGTTATGCTTTAGTATTGCATAGTATTCTATTGTGTGTGTATTCCATAGTTTGGTTATCCATTGCTCAGTTGATGCACACCTAGGTTGTTTCCATCTTTTGGCTATTGTAAACAGTGCCGCAATGAACATGGGTATGCAAATGTCTGTTCTTGTCATGGTTCTCACTTCTTTAAGATATATACCTAGTAATGGAATAGCTGGGTCAAATGGTATTTCTAGTTCCAACTTTTGAAGGAACTGCCATACTGCTTTCTACAATGGTTGTACCATTTTACATTCCAACCAGCAGTGTATGAGAGTTCTGATCTCTCCACAACCTCGCCAGCATTTGTAATTTTCTGTCTGTTGAACTTTACTACTAGTGCTGGAGCAAGATGGTATCTCATTGTTGTTTTGATTTGCATCTCTCTAATACCTAATGATCATGAGCATTTCTTCATATGTTTGTTGGCCACTTGAATATCCTCCTTGGTGAAGTGTCTATTCATGTCTTCTGCCCATTTTTTAATTGG
>NW_006921606.1:15820753-15821397 GCF_000298275.1 Orycteropus afer afer
GATATTGGTCTGTAGTTTTCCTTTTGAGTGATGTCTTTGCCTGGTTTTGGTATCAAGGTTATGGTTGCTTCATAAAATGAGTTAGGGAGGATTCAATCCTTCTCTATGTTTTAGAATAGTTTGAGTAGAATTGGTATCAGTCCTTCTCTGAATGTTTCATAGAATTCTCCAGTGAAACCGTCTGGGCCAGGACTTTTTTTAGTTGGTAATTTTTTGATGATTTGTTCAATTTCTTCTTTTGTGATGGGCCTGTTCAACTTTTCCACATCAATCTGTGTTAGTTTAGGTAAGTGGTGTGTTTTCTAGAAATTTGTCCATTTCTTCCACATTTTCTAATTGGTTGGAGTACAGTTCTTCCTAGTATCATGATATTATACTTTTTATTTTAGTTGGTTCTGTTGTGATGTCACCCATATCATTTCTTATTCATGTTATTTGTATTCTCTCCCTCTTTTCCTTTATAAAATTTGCCAGTTGTTTGTCAATTTTATTGATCTTTTCAAAAACAGAACTTCTGGTCTTGTTGATTTTTTTCTATTGCTCTTCTACTTTCTGTTTCATTGATTTCTGCTCAAATCTTGATTATTTCCTTTCTTCTGGTGACTGTGGGCTTTTCTTGTTGTTCTTTTTCTAATTGTTGGAGA
>NW_006921606.1:15822064-15830660 GCF_000298275.1 Orycteropus afer afer
CTTAGTTTCTGCTTATCTGGAAATCTCCTAATTTCACCATCATCTTTGAGGGACAATTTTGCCAGGTATACAATTCTTGGTTGAAAATTTTTCTCTTTCAGGGTTTTATATATACCATCCCATTGCCTTCTTGCTTGCATGGTTTCTGCTAATAAATCAGAGCTTACTCTTACTGGCTTTCCTTTTTAGGTAACTTTTTGTTTTCCTGTGCTGCTTTCAGGATTCTGTCTTTGTCTCTGGTTTTGATGAGTTTGATGATGATGGGTCTTGGTGATTTTCTTTTGGGGTTTATCCTATTTGGGGTTCGTTGGACTTCTTGAATGGATATATTGTCATCTTTCATCATATCAGGGAAGTTCTCCTCCAGCAAATCTTGGACAATTTCCTCAGTGGTTTTATTTTTCTCTTCCTGTTCTGAAATTCCAATGACACGTAAATTATTCCTTTTGATGGTATCCCATGTGAACCTTAGGCTTTCTTCATTTTGTTTTGATGTTTTTTCTGATTGATCCCTTTCCAAAGAAGTATTCAGGTATTTGTCTTCAATCTCATTAATTTTGTCTTCCATCACTTCAATTCTACTCCTTTGCCCTTCCAATGTTTTATCTATTTTTGACAATTTAGTATTAATCTTCTGGATTTCTCTCTGTAGATTTAGAGTCATTTCTAATTTTTCATTTATTTTGTCATTTTGTTCTTGTATTTTCTTCCAAAATTCTTCTAAGGTTTTTTTCTGTGTTTTCTTTGATCTGTCTCTCAATCTTTTGAAGATACCTAAAGATAATTCTTTTGAATTTCTTATCAGAGAGTTCTAATGCTGCTTCTTCCTCACTGGTGTGTTCTGGGTCTGTATCTTGCTCCCTTGTTTCTACCACTTTATCCTGCTTCTTTGTGTGCATTGTGATGGTCTATTGTTTCCAAGTCATTGTGGCATTGTTGTATTTAGATCTCTGTTAACTGTTTGTGAAGAGCAGCTAAGGGTGATTCAGGCTCTTCTTGGTGGTTTTTTATCATTGGTCCATTGGTCGAGAAGGAGGTAGTGGCTCTTGCTCAGTAAGTGAAATCGTAGGAGTTGTCGGTGTAGTTGTGTCTTACGGGGATTGTTGCTGTCTCCCACTCAGTTAGACAAAAATTACAATTAAGTAATGATCAAAAAACTAAAAGCACATGGACAAAATACACACCATGTAGTCATACAGTAACAATAACCAAAAAAGGGAAAAAGAAGAAGGAAAAACAAGAAAACATGCAATATCTGGGGATAGTGCACTAAGGGAAAAACAGTAGAGAAGGAGAATAATGAAGAAAAAATATGGGAAAAATGCAAAAAGTAAAACAAGGAATGGGGTTAACTATGAAAAAAAGGGGGGGGGAAATTAAATTAAAAAAAAAAAAATACAGGAACAGGGAAAAGAAAAAATACCTGACAACTAGGACCTGGGAGGGGAAGACTAAAGAATAATAGTAAAAAGGACAAAAGTATTAATAATAATGGTAGTTTCAAAACAGACAAATGTAATCAAACTAAACACCAGAAAAAATAAAGTGAAAAAGAAAAAAATTAAAATAAAAAAAGAGAAAAAAAATCAGTGGAGGACAGGGCAGGGCACCCAGTTTCCATCTGAACACACAGACTGGTATGGAGTTCCTGTGGGCCCAGAAGGTGGGTGGGAGTGGGGGATGGCCTCACCTCTGTTCACCAAGTGGGTGTGGGGTGTAAGTGTAACAGGAGGAATGTCACACCTTTTCAGTCCTGCAGGTCCGGAGTGTCCTTGGGTTTGTTGGCAAGCAGTACCTGTTCGTAAGACCCTGGAATCTGGCAGAGCACTATGAACATTCAAAATGGCAGTGTCCTCCAGACAGGCAAAAGTCCACAGCTCAGCCCGCCTTTCTCTTCACCTTCTCTATTTATTCCCCAGTGACCAGAGCAGTTCTTCATGCTGTCCCTGCCTAGCAGGCTGATTTTTAGGTTAATTCTTAGGTCCTACCAGCACTCAGCAATCTCCAAACTGTCTGTGCCATCAGGATCACTCAGGATCACTGCCAGACTGCAGCTCTGTATGTCTACTTTTTTGGTATTTTCATGCAAATTCTTCTGCTAATTGGGGTTTAGTCCACTTCTATATCCTTCCTTCAAGGCTTAGGGGTCCAAGATTATCTTTTGTGTTTGTTAATTGGTTTACTTTTTCTTTGTTGAAGAGGGTCTGTTGCAGTCTTTCTGCCTAGTCTGCCATTTTACTGAAAATCTCAAATCCCCTTTCCTAACCTCTTGAGCTGAAATATTGAATGAGGAATCCATACTTAGTGGGCCTAAATCACTCAACTCAGATTGATCCAATGTTACATTCCTTGCACCATTATCCCACACTCTCAGTAACCATTCTCATACATAATCTCCAGGTTTCTGTCTGTACATGTTAGAAAAATCAAGTATGTCCTTTAGGGTGTAGCATACCACCTCCTCAGTCACACTTTGTATTTCACCTTTCAGGGATTTCTTGGACTTAACTTTAGCTATAGATCTAGCAGCAACAATGGGTGGTTGGGACAGCTCCTGAGAACATTCAGCAATGTCTTCTACAGCCTCTGCTTCAGGCAATGACCCAGCAGGAACAGCCGGGTTAAACCCATCAAACAGAGGTGGAGGTGATGATGGTTTTACAGTAATCCCTTCAGATTGGAGAGATTCAACAGAATTTACATGCTCCATATCCTCATCTTCCTGATTTCTGCCCATATGTCCCTATTCCAGGTTTCAGGATCCCATTTTTTCCCAATCAATGCCCTCACTTCAACTTTAAACACCATTCTGGGTTGGTAATTTAATTGGCGCTGTAATTCAGCCACCCTTCGATAAGACTCTGGGTTTGGTTTTCAGCAATATCAGCTGTTACTAGAAGAAATAAGGATTTCTTTCAGAGCACAACTGGAAATATTGAGATCTTTTACGTGGCACTTAAGCTGTGACTCAACAGCCCTGAGCTCATCTTGCTCTTTCACCACTTTGTGTAGTATAAGTAGGACCAATCAACCAGCTTCCTTATACTCTTCATGCTGACAAAATTGCAGAAAGGTATCAAATATGCGATTACCCAGGGCCTCACTTCTCAAAAGTACTTGACATATTGGCGGTGGTATTTTGCATATTAATGTTGCCACCTCACACCACGAATTAGCAGGGCCCTCTTTACTAACAGAGGCAGGGTCACCAGTGCCCTTATGATTAAGAAAATTGGAGAACCAATTTACAAAGCCCATCCTTATGATTTTGTCTCTCTAGACCCCACTCTCAGTACCAAATGTGTTAGATTGTGTTCTATAGAGAAACAAAACCAGTAAAACTTAAACATAGAGAGAAAGAGAAATTTATCTTAGGAAAATGGCTCACACACTTATAGAGGCTGGCAAATCCCAAGTTCTTGGATCAAACATCAAGCTGGAGGCTTTTCCCAACTCATGCAGCTGCAGGGGATGAGGAGCTCAAGGTTGGCAGGCAGTATACTTACTGTTGACTCCAACGAATGACGAATCCAAGATGTCCAGGCAGAATGGTTGATTGAGATCTCGTGGACAGTTGTAGGCAGCACAACAGAATCCTGATCCACAGAAAAATGTCTCTTTTCCCAGGATGTCCATAAATACCCTGGAAGCATGCCACACCCCTAAGGGAACTCTCTTTCAATGTGTTGGCTGCTCAAAACATATACATTTGATCCCATCTTTGGAACAATCCATATCACAATTGTTTAAATGACAGAGAATTGTTTTCTAGTCAAGTTGACACACAGCTCCAACTGTCACAAGGTGCAAAGATAATAAGTGAAATAAGCAGGCTGTAACCTTCTTTCCCAGGTAAAGGAAAAGATCATTTCCAATTGCTGCCACATGACTTGATGCCCAAAACTTGGTCATTGGTGGATACCTTTTTACCTCTTTTGCACTAGCCCTTGCAGACATATAAAGCTAACTGACAGTTCTTTACTGATTTATTAAAGAAGAATTCATTTCATCAAGCCTTAGGTTGAGTTATGTGTGCCAGGTAACAGCAGAAATTTTTTTTTTTTTTTTTTTTTTAATTTTCCTGGCCATGATAATAAATTTTCAGTGGAAGTCATGAAGTGGATGAAATGTATTTACAAAACATGTAGAACCAGTTCTTAGTCAGTCAACAGACACATTCAACATACCTAGTGTAGAAATATTCCTTTGCAAGCCTCTGGAGGTGGAAAATTACACATTCCTATGAGAATCTTCTTTGGACCATGCAGCTATGTGCAGTGGTCACCTAGTATGAACATGAACACTTGTTGTTGTTAGTTGCCATTGAGTCAATTCTGACTCATAGCAACCTCACGTGCTTCAGAGTAGAACTGCTCCATAGGATTTTCTTGGCTATAATCTTTAACTCAATTAGATCATCAGGCCTTTCTTGCACAGTGCCACTGGGTGGGTTTGAAGCAGTTTAATAGTCCAGCCAAACCATTTGTATCACCTTAGGATCTTTTATAACACTTAATGTTGACTAGAATCTATGTCACAAAATTTTCTTTCTTTAAATTTCTCTGTTTACCATTGTTTTTGCAAACATGATATGATCAATGTGAGTTGACAACAGAACCAAAAAACTGTCTACTGAAATTAATTAGCACTTTCCTCCTTCTTTCCCTTGAAAAATCAAAGGCTGAAACCTGTAAGTACTATGAGACATCATCAACAATGATCTGAAGGATGCTTTTGCATCCTTACTGCCATTGAGTCAATTCTGATTCATAGTGACCCCCATTGGGTTTCTAAGGCTTTAAATCTTTACAGAAGTAGATTGCCTCATCTTCTTCCCACAGAGCAGCTGGTGTATTTGAACTGCCAATCTTCTGGTGAGCAGCCAAATGCCTTACCCATTATACCAGCATCCTCGGGGGCAGGGTAAACTGTTTTTCCCTCAGATCAATCATGTCATTTTACTTTGTTTCACAAATAAATCATTTCTTTTCCAGTACCATAAGAATTTGGTAATGGACCCCTCCTTGGGTTTCTGAAGAAGCATCACTACAGAAGTAAATTGCCCAACTTTCCTTCTGAAGAGTGGCTGGTGGGTTTGAATGCCAGCCTTTTGGTTAGCAATCAAGTGCCTTATGCACTATGCTACCAGAGCTCCTAACATAAGAATAAGCAAACTAAATACCACTAATATAAAAACAGTAAAGTCCATATCACGATTCCTGTTCACTTGGCATGCATAATCTCCACTCCTACCCTTGTAGGCGTTTCAATATCCTACACCTGGAATCTCATTTCCAGCCATTCAGGAAAGCCAGCACCTTGAGAGGGTATCCTTTCTTCAGTAAGTGACTTGGGTAATTGCTACTAGAGTGTTTTTAAAGTATACATTTGATATTGAACTCCAATTTCAAATTACTCTAGTAAGCAGCCCTACTTTAAAACAATTTAGAAAGTCTGATATTACTAACATTTATATATACTGTTTGAGGCAGGAGGAATTAGGAGACTTCACCAAAAAAAGTTATGACATGGTCATGATTAGAATACCATCCACACTGAATGAAGACAATATATAAAAAACAAAGGTTTTTTTTTGTGTTCTATTTTTTCTGAATTTATATATTAGCTTCAGTCTTGCCTTCTGCACTGCCAATCCTGCTAATTAAATCTAAGGCCAGTCTGAATTCTAACCGCTTGAATCCTCACCCCGCTAAAATTGTTCTCTTTTATGATAATAGGAGCTCAGTTCTCAAGTGAAAGAATCAACTCTGATAAACAACAATGCATTTCAGAATAGTTTTTTTTTTACTGGGTCTCCAGGCTTCAAGATCACCACTTGATTGTTATTCTTACTTCCTGTAAGTGAATGCTCTGAACTTTTAGCATTGCTCATAAGAATCTTCATACGTTAGTTTTTTCAACCTCATCTGTCAGCATTCATTACCAGCTTGATGCATTAGCTACCATGAACTTCTTGCTTTATAAAGGCTGTGATCTATCTAGTCCCTATTTCCTAGAACAGTATGGTCTTTTTGGACTCTTCCCTTCTGCTCCTCTTCTACAAAAAGAAATTCAAGTTATCTATTGAGGACCTTCAAGATTTAATGTGGTTTTTTTTTTTTTTTTTTACTTATGCCTTTCTGCATGCCTCCCTCCCACAATATTTATTTAGCAACTACTATGTTCCAAGTATAGTGCTAGACAATGTACATACTGATTAGAAGAAAGATATGACTTTTACCTCATGAAACTTGCAGTCATCTTTGCTTCACTCCTCTCTCCCCAGTGCCGTTTTAGTTGGGTCATACTATACATCAAATTACAGTTATTTATGGCCACATCTGGACTGCTTTGGTGGTACAAACAGTGCTAACTAGAAGGTAGTGCTTAAGGTTCACTCAGAGACACCTTAGAGAAAAAGCCTGGCAATCTACTTCTGAAAAATCAGTCATGGGAGAGGAAACAGCCCAAAATGGCAGCTGAGTCAGAAACACCATGCTGTCCCCTATAACAAAGACCAAAGTAATCAAGTGAAACAGATGCAGTTGACAATCTGGCAACCCTGAGCTGTAAACAGAAGGACAAGAATTAGATTGAACACTGAATGGAAGATGAAGCAGAATGAAAAGAGTGAATGAGGAGATTTAAGGACTGTAGGCACCCTGCCAGCTGGTTTGGTACAGTATGGTTATCTTGAGACAAAGACAGTAGCATTCACAGGTGAGGAGCACAGGAAGCCAATTTCACAGAATTCCCAATGGAAAACAGAGCTAGTGTGTAAACAAACTGGGACTGAAGTAAGGTGAACAGATCATGCACTGGATCTTAGGAGGAAAAATGCTAGAAGAAGAGCAACAGCTGTAGGGATCCAGGTGGCCACAGAACTGGGAAGAAGACAGAATATAGGGAAAGAACTACTGATCAGCAGCAGTCCCTGATCATTTGGGCAGGTAGCACCCAAGGGGTAAACGATCCATAGAGAAGCAGTTGTAGATCCCCAACCAGCCCCAGCTCTGGACACACCCTATGCCACCATATTTGGTCAGAGCCAGGTCCAGATCACTGGCTGCACTCTATGGGGAGTGCTCCAGAGCCTCTGTCAGTGACTAGAAGACAATACTTCCACCCTCACCCTCTACCCTCCCAGTGATCAGTGGTGTGCCCCCCCCCAGGTTGCCCAGTGACTGTAAGCCTAAGCCCACCCATCCCACTTGTAACCTGCATCACACACCTGTCCTGTGCACCTGGCAACCCATGACTCTCCCTGTCATCCAATCCCCATATGACAATCCCACCAACCCACTCATCCAAAGATCAGTGGTGCACATTCCTGCACCACAGCATTGGCAACCAGAGCCATATATGCTTTGTACCTGCCCTACTTTGCTGCCCCACTCCAATAGCATACATCACTGACAACAGGCAGTGTATGATCATGCACCACCACATCCATGCCACTAGACTGACAAGTAACAGTACACATTCATATGCCATTGGTATAGTCCCACAAGTGTCCTTGCTCCATTCCCCACCCACCCAATGACTGGCAGAGAGTGCTCCCATGCCATCCACCTGTGAACAGTGATGCAGGCCCTCTCTGCCTGGCAAATGACAGTGAGAGCTCTGATGTCAATCACCTAGTGACTGGTGACCTGAGGACCCCCACCCTTACGACTCTGCAACCAGAAATGAACACTCACAGCACCTATAACCCAGCAATTGGCAAGAATGTTCCTTGCACCCATACCTGGTGACCAAACATGCAAGCACATTACCTTATCAACAATCCCCATCACATTCTGACAGTCCATCTGCACCTCTGCCAAATGACAAGCAGGAGATCCTAGCAAATTTATCCAACATCTTGTCAGTTGCAGTATTACATATCCCACACCCAGAGCAGGCTGACTGCACATACACTGAAACCCCTTGATCACCCACCACTACTTACATGCCAATTCATAGACACACAGACAGGATAGACCCTCTCCACTTGTCTAGTACTCCCTAATACCAGCTACAAAGACTTCCTACCCAGACATCTAAAGGACAAACTAACTGCTAGCCTGAATCTGGAAGGACTCCATGGTTCCACCAGGGCTGAGGAGAGACCCTGACTACCCAATACTTGCCATCATATATCAGGGAAAGAACCTGCTCTCCCACCTCCACCAAGTCAATTATGGGAAGATACATAAGCCTAATCACAGAGAACTCACACAAGAGTGAAAGGAAACCACATATAGCCAATTGACACCACAAATGTCACATATAAACCAGTACCACAAAACAACAACAATTAAAATAATGCAAAGGAAAAAAAAAAAGATAGTCTAAGAGATACAGAAGAAAAAAAGCTTCTGATATATCAAAATAAAAATAAACAATTAGGAACAATTACTTAATTTATTAACATCTTAATGCCTCAGAGAGAGCAGACAATAACAAATCATATGAGAAAACAAGATAAGATGGCTCAAGCAAGTGAGAAAAATAAAAGGACAGAAAAAATGTCCTGATAAGGAAATGTTAATGGAACCACCTGATAAGAAATTGCAAAAGATATATATATATATATATATATATATATATATAT
>NW_006921606.1:15830848-15838758 GCF_000298275.1 Orycteropus afer afer
ATATATATATATATATATATCTAGGATCCTCAAAGAGTTCAAAGAAAACACAGGCAAAATCATAAAAGAATTCAGGAAAAAAATACAAGAACAAAAAGACAAAATAGGCAATTAGAAACCATAACACAACTAGAACTTCAGAAGATTTATTACAAAATATCAGAAATAGATAATTCAATGGAAGGATATAGAAACAGAATTGAATTAATGGAAGAAAAAGTCATTGAAAAAGAGGACAAATACTTGCATAGCAATTTTTTGAGAAGCAATTAGGAAAAAGAATGAAGAAAAATGAAAAAAAAACTAAGCATAATATGAGGGACCATCAAGAGACATAGTGCATGCATAACAGAAATTCCCAGCACCAGAAGAGAAAGCTAAAAAAGTATAAGGGTAATTTTTTAACACATATTGGTGGAAAACTTCCCAAATACCATGAAAGCCAAGAAGGTTTCCAACGGATAAGCTCAACGAAACCCATGCAGGATAGACCCAAAAGAAATTCACAAGAACAAATCATAATCAAACTTTCCAAAGGTAAGACCAAGAAAGCATTAAAGAGAAGCACAAGAAAAATGAAATATTACTTACAAAGGGGCACCAATAAAACTAAGTTCTGATTTTTCATCAGAAACCATGCAGGCAAGAAGGTAATGGGATGTCATATATAAAATTTTGAAAGAGAATAATTGTCAGCCAAGAATCATATAACCAGCAAAACTGTCATCAAAAAATGATGGCATAACTAGAACATTCCAAGATAAGAGGAAATTAAGAGAATCTGTAAAAAGTAACCAGCCTTAAAAGACAGAGAACCAAGGACATCAGGGAACAAACTGAGATAAAGACATATGATAGCATCACTCAGATACCAACCCAGATAAAGACTTCACAAAAGTAAAATAAAGCTGTAAACATGAAAACATGGAACAGAGATGTTAAATTACAAACAATAAGATATTCAAAACAGAAAGGAGGAATGATGTTATAGAACTTCCATGCAGAGCAGAAGTCAAGATTAAATCAAGACACAACAGACTGTCCTCAATTTAAGAAGATAAAGGTAATTTTCAGAGTAACCACAAAGAAAATAAATCTACTCAACAAAATCAAGAAGAAGAAAACAAAAGACTCAGTAAACATAAAACAATGATGAAAGATAAGAAAAAGAAGATCTATATACAAAAAGAACTCAGCACAGCAAATTAAGTGGAATAAAGAAACCATTGCAAAAAAAAATTACTGTTAAGTATATTCCAAAGCATAATGAACCTTTAGAACAAAGCAGAACTGCCTCACAGGGTTCCCAAGGCTTTGTGGAATCAGACTGCCACATCTTTCTCCTGAGGATTGACTGTGAGTTCAAACAACTGACCTTTAGATTAGCAGACTACCACTCATTAGTGCTCCTAAGGAAACCATTAACACCACACACACACACACACAAAGGCATAATAAAATGACAGCAGTGAATTGATATCATTTGGCTCAAGTTCAGCAAGGATTGTGAAGCCAGTGCAGGATTGGGCAGTATTTCATTCTGTTGTATGTAGGATCTCCATGAGTTGGATCCAACTTGACAACAGCAAACAAAAAGGACAACATCCCTTATGAATAAATACACAACAATTCTCAATTAAATTCTAGCCCGTGGAATTTAACAGCATATTAAATAATGGTCATAATAATGCACCATGATCAAGTGGGAGTCATATCAAGAATGCAAGGATGGTTCAATTTTAGAAAATCAATCAATATAATTCACCACATAAATAAAACAAAGATAAAGAATCACATAATCACCTAAATCAATGAAGAGAAGGCTCATGATAGAATCCAACACCATTTCCTAATAAAAGCACTCAGCAAAATAGTGTCCTCAACATAATTAAGAGGATATATACAAAACCAACAGACAACATTTTTCGCAACAGAGAGAGATTAAGACTATTTCTCCTTGAGAATGATAAAGAGAAATGATGCCCGTTATCCACACTCTTGTTCAATATTGTCCTAGAAATCCTAGCAAGTATAATTAGACAAGAAAAGGAAATAAATGGTATCTAAACTGGAATGGAAGACATAAATATGCCCTTATTCACAAATGACATAACCCTATACATGAAAGATCCCAGACTCCACAAGAAAGTTATTGGAACTAATGAGAGAATTCAGTTAAGTGCCATGGTATGAGATTAGCACATAAAAATAAGTTGGATTCCTCTATGCTAACAAGGAGAACCCCAAAAACAAAATCAAGAAAACAGTATCATTTACAATAGCTCCCAGAAGGGAAAAATACCTAGGAATAAATTTAACCAGGGATGTAAAGGACTTACACAAAGAAAGCTATAAAACACTACTGCAAGGAAATGAAAGACCTACATAATTAGAAAAACATTTTATGCTCATGGATTGGAAGACATAACCTTGTGAAAATATCGATATCATCCAAAGTGTTCTACACATATAATCTCAGTCCAAATATCAACAACATTCTTTAATGAAATGGAAAAACTAATCTCCAATTTTACATGGAAAGGGAAGAGGCCTATATAGCTAAAGCAATGATGAAAAAGAGAAAAAGTAGGAGGCATCACACTTCCTGATCTCAAAACCTATTGTACAGCCACAATAATCAATCAAAATAGCCTGTTACTGGTTCAGTGATAGACAGATAGACCAAGGGAATAGGTTGAGAATCCAGAAGTAAATTCATCCATCTGTGGGCAGTTGATCTTCAACAAAGAGTTAAAGTCCATTCAATGGGGAAGAAACAGTCTCATTAACAGATGATGCTGGAAAAATTGGATATCCATTTGCAGAAAAATGAAACAGGATCCATACCCCACATCATGCACAAAAAATAAGTCAAAATGGATCAAAGGCTGAAAAGTTAAAGCTAAAACTATAAAATTCCTGGAAGATAGCATAGGGACAAAACTAAGGGATCTAATTTTTGGCATAAATAGCTTATCAAGCATAATGAAAAATGAATGAACAACACAAATAAATTAGATAATTTTGGACCACCTAAAAAATAAATATTTATGCTGATCAAAGTCTTCTCCAAAAGAGTAAAAAGAGAATATGGGAAAAAGTCTTTGGTAATGATATATCTGACAAGCATTTAATCTCTAAACTATATAGAAAACTTCAACAACTAAGCAAGAAAAAAACAAATAGTACAATAAAAGAAAAATAGGTTAAGTATATGAACAGACAATTACCACAACAGACAACCAGGCAGCCAGAAAATAGATGAAAAGATGCTCATGATTATTAGCCATTGTTGTTGTTGTTATGTGCCCTCAAGTTGGACCTGACATAGCGACCCCTCCTTAGGTTTCCAAGGACATATCACTACAGAAGTAGTTTGTCCAACTGGTGGGTTTGAACTGCCAGCCTTCTGGCCATCAAGTGCCTTAGGCACTACACTACCAGAGCTCCTTATTAGCCATTAGAGAGATGCAAATCAAAATATAATGAGATATCATCTCACCTCTGTAAAATGACAATGATCAGAAAACAGAAAACAAAAAATTTTGGCAAGGTTTTGGGAAGAATGGAGCCCTTATACACTGCTGATGGGATTGTAAAATCGTACCACCACTATGGCACTTCCTCAAAAAGCTAGAAATAGAAATATCTTATGATCTAGAAATCCCACTCCTAAGAATATAGCTAAGATATATTAGAGTATTAATACAAATAGACATATGAACACTTATTTTCACTGCAACATAATTTGCAAGAACAAAAAGCTAGAAACAAACTAAGTGCCCATCAACAGATGAATGGATAAACAAATTGTGGTACATACATATAGCAGAATACTGTGCAACCATAAAGAATAATGAAAAGTCCAGAAAATATAACATGGATGAATCTGGAGGATATTATGCTGAGTGAAAACAATCTAGTACAAAACAACAAACATTGTATGATACCAATTTTATCAAAAATGAAGAAAAATATACTCACAGAAAGCAACATTCTTTGATGATGATAGGGAGGGTGGGCAGGGAGGGAAAATCACTTTCTAGATAGTAAACACTTGTTATTTTTGGTGATGGTAAAGGTAATATCAAATATGGATGAAGCCTGCAAAACTTGACCAAGGCAAGTGAAGTCACTTAGAAGTACACAAGAAAAAAGGAACAATGCCTGGGACAAGAGTCAATTGGCATAACATAGTTGAGAAAGATAACATTCCACATCCTAGTTTGGTAAGTAATGTCTAGGGTCTTAAAAGCTTGTCAACAGCCATCTAAGATACAGCTATTTGTCTCTACTTGTCTGGAACAAGAGATAATGAAAGAAACCAAAAACTCAAAAAAGAAACTAGTCTATAGGACTAATAGCCAACAGGAATCACAGACTCTTTTAACCTGAGACCAGAAGAACTAAATGGAACCTGGCTACCACTACCAAACTTTCTGACCAGGGTCATAATAGAAGATCCCAGATAGAATGAGAGAAAAATGTAAAATAAAAGGCCATATCTACTTGACAGATAAAGACTAGAGAAACCCTTGAGACTATCACCCTACAACACCCTTTGAACTTGGAACTGGAGCAAGTTCTGGAGGTCACCTTTCAGGCAAATAAGAGATTGTTTTTTTAACACACATGATTAACATGTTCCCTTAAATAATCAACTATATTAGACCATATGGTCATTTTCTGGAAAGCAAAGATGAGATGGCAAAGAGGGGAAGGAAAACTAGATTAATGGAAACATAACAGAAGAATGGAAATAGTGAAAATGCTGACACATTGTGAAAATTGTAACAAATGTCATAGAACAATTTGTATAAAAATTGTTAAATGGGAACCTAACTTAGGTAAACTTTCATCTAAAACACAGTAAAATATTTTAAAAAAGAAAAGAAAACCTTATGGAACACAGTTCTACACTGACACTTGGGGTTGCCATGTTCTGAAACGGACTTGAGAGCAACTGGTTATGCCCACATATATATTCATAACATATGGTGTGTATGTATGCCTACATACATACATACATACACACCATATGTTATGCATAAAGAAGACAAAAATCCTCACAACTGGACCAATAAGCAGCATCACGATAAATGGAGAAAAGATGGAGGTTGTCAAGGAGTTCACGTTGCTTGGTTCTACAATCGAGGTTAATGGAATCAGCAGTCAGGACATTAGACGACATGTAGCACTGGGCAGGTCAGCTGTGAAGGAACTCTTTCAAGTGCTGAGGAGCAAGGATGTCTCCTTGAGGACTGAGGTGCGCCTGACACAACCATGATATTTCCGATCACCTGGTATGCATGTGAGAGCTGGACAATGAATAAGGAAGACCGAAGAAGAATTGATGCTTTTGAGTTGTGGAGCTGGTGAAGAATGCTGAAGGTACCATAGACTGCCAAAAGAACTAATAAGTTCTGGAAGCAGTGCAGTCAAGATGCTCCTTGGAAGTGAGGATGGCCAGACTTTGTCTCACCTACTTTGGTCATGTTGTCAGAGGGGACCATTCCCTGGAGAAGGATGTCATACTTGGTAAGGTGGAGGGTTGACGAAAGAGGAGAAGGCCTTCGATGAGATGGATTGACACAGTGGCTGCGATGATGGTCTTAAGTATAGCAAGGATCATGGAGCTGGCGCGGGATCTGGCAGTGTTTCGTTCTGCTGTGCATGGGGTCACTATGAGTCGGAAGCAACTCGATGGCACCTAACAACAACAACAACATATTCATAACACAGAGTAGACATTGCATGAACCTAAATTATGCTTTATTCTACTCCATATCTTTAATACTTAGCACATCAGTCAATAAAGATTTGTTCAACTAAGATTTTTTAAAATCAAGATAGAAAAGGTGGGTCTCATTTTTAATTAATAAAAAGGAAGGTAAGTCCTAAGCAGGATGATGGACAATAAGCTTCAAATAATTAACTGGCCACTAAGTGTTCCAGATTCTTCTCAGGATCAAGCTCTTATTTTCTGATACATGGATGGCTTCACACACCAAGAGGGGCTCCAGATGCTTTGGCTCATCTTCATAAACTCAGCTCATTCCTGTTCCTCTGCTCTGCTGCTGATGGCCTTACATTTTTAGTGTTGACTTTCAATTAGTGTCAGTTTTCTACAAATAATATTTTCAGGAAGCTTCTGTTCAGATTCCAAAGCAGCTTGCCACTGAGATGAAAATGTTCGAAGAGATTCTAACCACCCTCAAAGGAAAAGATGTGGTGAAAGTAAACAAGCAAAAGGAAAAGCAATACACATCTTTCCCTCTTAGCATTAAAAATAATGACAATAAATGTAGGTTTTTTCCCTCATCTCAATGAAAATATGGAGCCAAAATTGGTTTATTTACTTGATTCCATATCCTGATTTTGTAAAGCTTTAGATATGATGGTATGAAATGACAGCCCCATTTAGACAAAAGAAATTCTATCTAAATTGGGTCAAGAGAGAAACATAAGCTTATTTTGGTTAAAGAAACAGCTGAGATATTCTTTTCACATGGAGTGCATAATCATTGAAAATTCAAGAGAAATTTAAGTGAAGATCCATATGGAGGATAAAGGAAAGAAGAAAAAGTGTGTGTGTGTATAATATATGCATATATATATAAACACATAAAATATACATACACATACATAGACATATGCATACATACACACATAAATAATCATGTACACACATATGGTGTCTTGTTGTTGTTAGGTGTCATCGAATCAGGTCCAACTCATAGGGACTCTAGGAAGAACAGAATGAAACATTGCCTGGTCCTGTGGCATCCTTAAAATTGTCACTATGGTTGAGTCCACTGTCGTAGCCACTGTGTCAATCCATCTCCCTTAAGTGTCTTCCTCTCTTTTGCTGTACCTCTACTTTACCACTCATGATATCCTTCTCAAGGGACTGGTCTCACCTGATAACATGACCAAAGTATAAAAGATGAAGTCTCGCCATCCTTACTCCTAAGGAGCATTCCGGCTGTACTTCTTCCAAGACGGATTTGTTCATTCTTCTGGCAGTCCGTGGTATATTCAATATTCTCCACCAACACCACAATCCAAAGGCATCAGTTCTTCTCTTGTCTTCTTATTCATTGTCCAGGTTTCAGCTTCATATGAAGTGATTCATATATGTATGAGTGAGATAGATTGATAGTCAGACAGCAGACAGATAGATGATAGAGATAGATAAATAATTCCATCCAACAAATGAATGTAAATACATGTATCAATTTTACTTTAAAATATTTTAGAGAGATACAGCAAATCTGTTGGATAAACTATAAAGGAACTATTTTATTTTCCTAATGCTTACAAATATGTACATTAATTTTAAACATGATATTAGCTTCTGATAAGGTGATTAAATATAACTCTTCAGTGACTGGGAGCTCTGGTGGGTTGTGCCTAAGGCATTTGACTGCTCACCAGAAGACTAGCCGTTCAAACCCCCCAGCCACTCCTTGGAAGGAATGTTGGGCAATCTACTTCGGTAGTGATACCACCTTGAACGCCCAAGGAGAGGTCACTATGAGTCAGATCTGACTGATAGCAGTGTTTCATTTTTTTGGCTTTGGGTTGTGTGACTAGATGCACGTACATAAAGTTTGAAATTGAAAAAGCTGGATTTTTACCTCCTCTACTATATAGATATTCTATCATAAATTTTATATAAGCTTCTAAAAGAAAAAATGTTATTGCTCTATCTTATATATTGTTTCTTCTTATAAAACTTTATTATAAATAATAATTTATTTAAAATGATTTCCATGAAGAATATATAATGATATATATATAGAACATGAGCTCACCCATGCTCAAAAGCAGGACATGGGGATCTTAGTTCTACCCTTGGCAGTGAGAGTCTAGAGTCTATTTAATCATAGTGACTCTTGATCTCTCTT
>NW_006921606.1:15839252-15850781 GCF_000298275.1 Orycteropus afer afer
GAAGTAGGATTGCCCAACCTTCCTTCCGAGGAGTGGCTAGTGGGTTTGAACCGCCAGCCGTCTGGTTAGCAGTCAAGTGCCTTAGCCACTATGCTATTTGCTTGCTATGGTGACACAGCTTGAAAGTAATCATAGATAAAATTTGACATTATGACTATTTGATGGCAGAGCCTGGACTCTCCAACATTAGCCCAGCCTACTTTGGGAGGAAAAAAAAAAAAAAGCACACCTTTTAAAGCATTTTGAAAAATTAAAGCATTACATAACACATACAATAAGCTTCAGCAATCCCACAATCTCTCTTCGTCCATTTGGTTTAGTGTCACCAGAAGACAACGTTATATATTACGTCAAATGCTTTTCTTTTACAGTGAAAATGATTCCTCGTCTATTTAGCCACATTTGGAGCCATATCTCATCTTATAAAAGATGTCTGCAGAACATCTTTTAAGGTGAGACTTTACTTTGACTATGGAAAGCACAGCTAAAAATCAAAAGGTAAAAAAAGGCTGCATTTTAGATACTCTTGATTTCCTGCACTTTTGGCATCTCAGAATGAGTTGATTGAAGTTTCTGGACTTTAATTCTGAATTCAAAGACTTTCTCTTTGATGGGAATCATGGAAGAGGGAATTAAGTGCGCGATTTTAAGGATACAAGACCATGCCACTTGTTCTTCTGTGCATTTCCAAATCCCATGTTGCTGGACATGAGTGCAGTCTAAAAGAGTATTTGACTTGGGTTATTCTGTTTGGATCCTATGGAGAACAAGCCCTCTTGCTCTGTGGATCTAAAAAAAAGTGGATGTATCAACTCTGACTCTTGACTGAATGCGGGTCAAATTAGAATTGTGCTCCCTAGATTTTCAGTGGCTGATTTCCACCTTCCCCCAACAGCTATTTTTTCAGAAGTAGATTGCCAGGCCTTTCTTCTGAAGCTCCTCTGGATGGATTCAAACCATCTACCTTTAGGTTAAAAATACAGCCTCCATGGACTCTACCCAGCAGACACATTAGTGTTGTTCCATGGTTGGAATATACTTCATGTTAGCTTCTGGTTCAATTCCTATTATTTCACTCACTCTAACCTCACCATCCCCTTTTATTACCTGTCCTAGTGCAACACCCCAAATTCCTCATTTTGTACTTATGATTCCAGATTCTAAAGAAGGAGAAAAATATAGATTCAAAGTTTTTTAGAAGCATAACCCTAACTAAAATGTATTTTTAGAAATGACTTCACAGCTACCAGTTCTGTCCTCATTTCACCAAATGAAACTCTAGTACACAAATGTTTCTCTAAAACAGACCTCTTTATGAAATTTTGAAAAATAATCTCTTCACAAACTTCATCTTTGCAAGTTTTATGATGTTGTTGTTACGGGCCATCAAGTTGGTTCCGACTCATAACAACCCTCTGTACAGCTGAACAAAACACTGTCTGGTGTTGTGCCATCCTCACAATCACTGCTGTGTTTTAACCCATTGTTATAGCCACTGTGTCAATTCATCTTGCTGAGGATCTTCCTCTTTTGTGCTGATCCTCTACTTTACTAAGCATGACGTCCTTCTCCAGGGACTTGTCTTTCCAGGTAACATGTCCAGAATACATGAGACAAAGTCTTGGGATTTTTGCTTCTAAGGAGAATTCTGGCTGTACTTTTTCTAAGACAGATATGTTCACTCTTCTGTCAGTCTGTGGTATATTCAATACTCTTTGCAAACACCCTAATTCAAAAGCATCATTTCTTCTTCATTCTTTCTTATTCATTGTTCAGCTTTCTTTCACATGCATATGAGATGATTACAAACACCATGTCTTGGTTCAGATGCACCTTAGTCCTCAAAGGATGTCTTTGCTTTTTAACACTATAAAGATCTTTTGCAGCAGATCTGCCCAGTGCAATACATCATTTGATTTTTTTCACTGCTGCTTCCATTGTCATTGATTGTGGATCCAAGTAAAATGAAATCCTTGACAAGTTCCATCTTTTCTTCATTTATCATGATATTGCTTATTGATCCTTCCCCCAACCCAATGTTGAGATGTAATCCAAACTGAAGGCTTTAGCTTTGATCTTCATCAGGAAATGCTTCGTTCTCTTTGCTTTCAATAAGCAAGGTTGGGTTGCCCGTGTATCGCAAGTTGTTAATGAGTCTTTCTCCAATCCTGATGCCATGTTCTTCTTCATATATAGTCCAACTTCTCAGATTATTTGCTCAGCATATAGATTGAGTAAGTATAGTGAAAGGATACAACCCTGACACACACCTTTCTTGATTTTAAGCCACACAGTATCCCATTGTCTTGTTTGAAATTCATGTTATTATAGGACTTTTTTCCCCCCTGTTTAGATTTCTTCCAATTATTATATGTCAGAAGAGTCCTAGACATTTGGGAACTTTGGCATATCTATATGTCAACTGCTTGTGCTGATGTTTAGCTCTGTTTGAATGTGTATGCTTGTCCAAATGTGGTGTTTACTTGAGAAATAACTTTCTCCCTAGAATTTTCTTATAATGTGATTTGGTTCTATACTTTAGGGTTAGGCCTTCCTTGTATGCTTTTAAAATGACCTTCATCATGTCTGAAGTCTAATAAAATTAAAAAGAACTTTTTCATGAATAAAAGAGTAATCAACATAGAAGGGATGAGAGACCTTTATGCAAATATCTATTTTTAAAAACTCAAGGATGATTTTCTCGGTTCAGATTGCTCTTTCAAACCTCAACCACAACACATATTTTTTACGCTAATGTTTGAAATACTTTTCTATGAAAACTTTCTAGGGTGCTGTGGGATCAGTATCCAATATTCTCTGGAAAATTCTTTAAAAATTAAACTGTTAAATATTTATTGAAACTATTCTGATTGTTAATCAAATTTCATCCATACATCTTTCTTCCTTTCTTTTTATTTTTCTAATCAATCGTCTATCTAGCTCTTTTCTACAATGTATGTGTGTGTGGTTTTTTTTATTTCATTTTAATTTTTTACAACGAAAACTCTAGCTATAGTAAATAATGTACCAAGGAAAACTTTCCTGTTGCCAACAGTTTCTTTTAAGTCAGAGGACCTCTATTGTCTTTCCTCTGGTAATAAATGATAATAATTAAAGGCAAATACACAATAATTAGTCACACTAGGTTTATCCATCTGGTGTACCTGTAGCCTATCATTGTGTCTTTGAAACAGATGACAAGCAGCATATTGCAGCACATCCTGCTAATGGATCTAAGTGGAAAATGAGAAGGTAAAAGGGTCATTGAAAAAAAGTTTAGCCACACAGAAAAAGAGCATTTTTTTTTAAGTGGTCATTGACGATATAGCTCTGGATCCTCTACCAACATATTTGCTTGCACAAGAGAGAAGCAAACGGCAGAAGCTCACCAGGCCTAGACAAGTCAGTAGATATTGTTAATTTCATTGCTGTTTAAATCACCATCACCATGAATATCATTAAGCTGTATTGATGTCTACTATTTACCAGGTTCTGTGTTCCATTTTAAAATTCTTTTTCACTACTTCTGACAGTCTTGCAAGATATATGTTAAAGTCACCCTCAGTGTATAGATGAGAAAATTGAGTCATGAAGAGATTAACTAAATTCTCCAAAACCACAGAACTAACAAGTACTGAACTGAAGATTAAGGAAAAATTAAGATACTTCCAGAAGATTTAACAAAGTGCACTGGTAACAGTCTGTCAATTCTGTTAGTTGAAAGATAACTTTAAAATAGCTTAAAATTATTTTGGCCAACTTTTCATGCACAGTAGACTTTCAGAGCTGAAGTTAATATGGCCATCAAGATATTTTAAAGGTATAATGTCAAAACTAAGCATATGAAATAAGTTTTGTGAATGAAATAAGTTTTCTTGCATTCCACCAGATAAAACCGTTAAAAGGAGTTCCAAATAATTCTTTCCCCACAAAGATAAGAGAAATGGTTATTCATAAGGGCTTTTGTACCTCATATGTATTTTTCAGGGAAGAGGAACATATTATTCATTGTTGCAGCTTCTTGTATGAGCTGAGAAAGACCTACAATATCTCTTCTAATCTACCCAGCATCTTCTGTAGTCAGTTCATGTAACTTCAACCTCTATTCATGTTGTTAAGGTTAGAAATGTCCTCAATACACACATTCACATATACAAGATGGGCTGTCACTTGTCACTCCATCTGTTCACACACTCTGAATTTGTCATTAACTTCTCACAACTAAAAATGGAGGTTGTTATTGGCTTTTTTTGTTTTTTCCAAAGGAGAAGATTAGGCATTTCCAGATTTTTAAAGATACTCATATTGTATAACCAGTGTTACTCGGGAAGAATATTCTTTCTTCATTGTTGTAAGGAGCCCAGCACATTGTAAGAAGTTTATAGGATGAGAAGGAAATAAAAAGATGTGGTTGGAGATAAGCCTTCCTGGGTAGAAAAAAAATCATTAGTGCATCTTTAAAATAGCTGGAATGAGAAATAGTACCTACACTTGCTCAATATTAAAGGGAAATATGAGAAACACAAGATCAGGGTTTTGCAATCAGTGTAAATTGTTATTCGTCAACCATTTTGGAGTCTTAGCTAGTCTTTTGAAACACAGGGTTCTACAAAGAAGGCAGCACCTGTTGCTGACTGTGCAGTAACAGCCTCACCAAGTAATCAAGGCATACCCATCTGTGGTGAAATTTCCCAATTTTTCTTTTAAAGATCAGATCCTTCACTGCTAATGAGCTACTAACGGGAGGAGGGAAATGTCTTACTCAATTCTATGGCTACAATATAAAGCAGTGGGAATTAAAAATCAAATTCAGCTGAAGTTTTTCCCAGCTTCCAAGTCTGATATTTCCCTCTTTTCTTAACCTCTTCTGTTGTTGTTGTTATTGGGTGTCAAGGAGTTGATTCCAATTCATCGTGACATTGTAGGACAGAGTAGCACTCTCCCATAGGGTTTCCTAGGCTGTAATCTTTATGGGAGCAGATGAGCAGGTCTTTCTCCCACAGAACCACTGGGTGGGTTCCAACCACCAACCTTGACCTTTCAATTAGCAGTCAAATTCTTAACTGTTGTGCCACCAGGGCTCCTTACCTCCTGTGCATTGCACAATTTTTCAAGGTTTCTTTCAAATCAGTACATTAGGCCTATTGTTTCTTTCTTAAGTCCATCTAATCATTAGGAGGCCAGAAGACACCCATGATCTGAGTTTGGAGTATTGTCCTATTCTCCTTTCTTCTCATTAGTCTCATATCCAATTTGGTAGTTAAATACTGCCGTAGTGATATCACCTCGGAAACCTAAGGAGAGGTCAACTATGGGTCAGATCTGACTCGACAGCAGTCTCCTCCATGAATGTTATTATTTTTAATCTATTTTGTCTTTGTCATTCCTACCGCTAGTGTCTTAAGATAGACACTTGTCATTTCTCACAGATTATTTCAACAGCCTCTAAGCTGCTCTCCCCTTGTTCTCCATTCTCTTCTTTTTTAAATCCAAGTTTCTTAAAATATAAATAGTATTATGACACTATACTGATAAAAATATTTTAAAATATTTGCTTATATGAATTGCTTATCAAAACAACTTGGAACGCTTAATGTGAGTTTTGAGACCTCTCATGACCTAACTGTAGCCCCAATGTCCATCTTCACCTTTAGCCCATCTGTGCTCTGAATTTATTGCTATTTTTTCTATGCAGCTTTACTGTTCTGTCATCTCTGTGCCAATCCTTGCCTTCTATACCTCTCCCTCCATTATATTTGGTGGCGACGTCCTTGCCAGGGAAACTACTCCTCATCCTTCAAGAGGAAAAATAGAAATAGGTTATGCTTCATATGCACACAATGCTGATTGGTAGTGTCTGCCTGTGGCTCTGTGTTCAGCAGTATTATATGATGCTGTGTCTGGGGTTAATGAGGAAAGTGCAGAAGTAGAGTAGTAATGTCTTAAAAGATGAGAAAGAGTCCAAGAGAAGATCATCGATGACTTCCAAGAAGAAGAAAAGATCTGGATAAAATATTCCTTTCATGAAACCTTCTCAAACTCCCCCAGAAAGATTTATAAGTGCACTCTATTCTATTTCCGTAGTATCTTGAACAGCTCTAGTCATAGCATTTGTAGTCATTCTTATTAGTTCTTTAGGTGTCTATCCCTATTTTAGACTATGAGGTATCCCCAAGCATGCATTGGGCATTGGATTCTTACCAAGTGTTTGCTGAATGACTGAATGTATTACGTTCCTCTTCTGGTCTTAATTTAATGTGGTTCCAGAGCAACCATATTTGCTCTAGAGCAATCATATTTGCACAGTTGGCAAAATATAGACTGTATGCTAAATCTGAGCAGGCACCTTTTTTTTTTCTTGTAAATAAAGTATTATTAAATAGAAACATAACCAAACACTTACATATTATTTATCTAAAGCTATTTTCTTGTGACAACACCAGACAGAGTGGAGTGGCTGTGACAGAAACTGTCTGGCCCACAAAACCTAAAATACACACTATGGGCTATCTACAGAAAAGGTTTGCTGACCCTTGTTCTAGAGCTTAAAAATAAAGACTGAGATCCCCTGGGTTACATACACATTGTTTCTGAAACAAAATCTAGGCATCTTCTGGGCTGGAGAATTCTAAGTGTTCAGCCCAACTGAGAGAGTCACAATGTTAAAGTTGCTACCTGAATTCCATTGGGTTCTGCAGCTTCCTAAATTATTTTTCATTTTCTGAATTTTTAGTATTTTAAATTATGGCTCTTACAAAAATATTTTGGATTCTATGGCCCTGATTTTTGAAATTATTCCCAGTCATTCGCCTTGCATCTATTTGTTAATATAATAGTGCTTAATTCAAGAGCAGAGATTGTTTCTCTGTTAGTCATATTCCTTGGTGTTCTCCTACTCCCAAAAGTCTTGGCTTCTGAAACAACTTAGTCTAACTACAACCCAAATGACACAGCTTCTACCTTAACTTTAAATGGTAATTTGCTTTTGGGGTTTAGCTGTGTGGAGTCAGATAGCCTGTATTTTAATCTTTCCTCCTCCAATAAATTACTGATTTTTAACCTTGGAAAGATTACATGTCCTTCTAATCCTCAGTATTCTACTCTGTTAAAGGAGATTGATGGCAGTACCAACCACTGTAGAATTTTGAGGAAAATTAATAAAATTACTCATGAAAAGCACTTGGCAGAGTTCTGTTGAGGAATGCATTTGTGGTTGTTTATTTGTTTTCTGATTTCATCATTCATGTTAACTCATCTTTTCATAAATAATTAGGCTTTTTGATGTGAATATATCAAGCTCCAGATTTCAAGTTGTACCCATGACCTCTTAACTTCTAATGTCAAGGAGACCATGGGTAAGGGAAGGTTACCCATGCTAAGATCATATGATTCTAAGGAGATGATATCTTTCTGAGGAGATTTCTGCTCTGCATCAAGGTGGATCCAGAATGGCTCTGAGAGATCAGAACTAGCTTCATATCAGCACAAACTCTGAGCAAACAGTTCTCAAAATATCTGAGTTATCTAGTCCCTTCTGCAATGTTTTGTAGACTTCAGATTGAAATCAAATTACCTCTCTTTCTAACAAAGATATCTCAGTTATAACCAGTAGAACCTTTAGTGTGATGTGCATGCTCTTGTCATGACCCATGACCTCCAGGAACTAAACTAGCTGCATAATAGAGCCACAAACACCTCTCATTTTAAGTTGATTGGCCCCGAGGCAGAAAAAAGAATAGAGAAATATTTTTTTTCCCCCTTGAGGATTATTTTTCTGATTCCATCCTGGAAACCAAGAGAAAACATGTTTTGATTATATTTACAAATTTATCTAATCATCCAGGAATGTCAGACTACATTTTCTATTAGAAAAGGGACATAAATAAAGTTTGTTCCAGGCATGGAAATTGCTTTATCTTCAGGGACTTCTTCTGTGGGACACCAGGCATAATGGAGAAGTCAATCAGGGGAAAGATGTTTCTCTCCTGCTTAGCACAGGGAATCTAAACATTCATGACTTCTCCCTCTGGGGCCTCAAAGCACAGTAGGGTCTTCTTATATCTGTCTCTTTAACAACAAACATCTATTGGAAAGCTGGGCAATTGCAACCAGCTTCCAATTGTTGTCACTGCTGCCAGGTTCTCTGTCCTCAACCCATCCATCTTACTCTTCTCCCACAGCCATTTATCAAAAACTCAAATCGGATCATGTCATTTCCCCGCTTATAAACCATCGATGTCTCCCCGTTACCCAAAGGATAATGTGTTAAGGCCCTTGGTAAGCCTTACCAGCATGCATGATCTGGCTCACCAGGTCTCCCTGACAAATATATATATCCTTTTCTTTAAAAATTCAAACTCAAGCATCTTCTCTGATTATTTTTTTGGTATTCTGTAATAAGTATATAAAACATTTGATGTGTGTTCCTATTTCGTCATTCAATCTTAAAGATCATTCAGGTAGAGACAATGGAAACTTTATATCATTGCCATCTGACACTATGATGGGAAAAATCAAGGTAGTCTTCATAGAAGGGGAATTGGTGGTTCAGCAATAGAAATTTTGCATTCCATGCAAGAAATCCCAGTTCTATTCCTGGCCAATACACATAATGCATAGCTACCAACCATTGGTCAGTGATGGCTTGCATGTTGCTATGATACTGAACAGATTTCAGGAGAGCTTCTGGAATAAGACAGACTAGGAAGAAAGGTGTGATGATCTACCTCAGAAAATCAGCCAATGAAAATCCTATGCATCACAACAGTCTAATCCATTACTAATCATGGAAATGGTGTAAAATAAGTGTTTCATTCATTTGTACATGTGGTCACTGTGAGTCAGGGAAGGGTGAATGAATTAATGAAATGTTGAATGAAGTAATGCAAGATTTGATACTCCTACAAGTTCATGTTGTTTTTGTTGTTATGTGCTATCGAGTTGGACCAGATTCACAGCGACCCCTCCTTGGGTTTCCGAGGCAGTATCACTACAGAAGTAGATTGCCCCATCTTCCTTCCAAGGAGTGGCTGGTGGGTTTGAACCGCCAGCCTTCTGGTTAGCAGTCAGGTGCCTTAGGCACTACGTTACCAGAGCTCCCACACAAATTCATAAGACACATTTATTTCTTAAAACCTTCATGTTATGTTATAAGGGTCAATCTCTCCTAATAGACTTCCCAGACCTTGAGGGCAGGAACTCTGTGTTTATCTTATCTGGCGCTTAGCTCCACCTTCTAGTATATTTCTGTTATATAACAAAAGCTCAATAACAACTTGTTAAGGAAAAACTTAAGTGCTATAAAGGTTAAAAATTTAAGATATGAAATCTAACCTTAGGCAACTTTCTCTCCAAGTGGATATTTGACACAGGACTCTAAAATCAAGTATACAAAAGTCTCATGTTAGCTAAAAAATATTAACATTTCATGGCTACCAAACCATGGCTACCAGAACATGGAGACCTCTGAGAAAGATCTAGAAAGTCTAATTTTCAAAGAGAAGACTGGTTCCAAACCAATGTTCTGAAAGTGACTCAGCACAGAGGAGTAGGAAATGATAAGATTAAACCATAAAATTTTTCTGAAAAGTCATTCTGTGCCTGACACTACTGATATGGCCTTATTGGTGACATTTCCCTCCATTGATGTGTTTTTAATTGGGCATTGCTATTTACTTAAAATAGGTTCTTAATATATAGACTTTTATTTTAATTTATGAAAATTTAAAACTAAATCACACAGAAACTTAGAAAACTCAAATTCCTCCTTATAAATGATCTTTTTCTGAAAATATTTTTTTGTAGACTCACATTGAGTCACTAGAACTGAGTAAGTAGTAGCCTCCTGACAGGTGTTTAAAATGAATTTAATTCAATGTTTCTATGTTGCTGTTGTTGTTGCTAGCTGCAATTCAGTTTTTTTCCATTCATAACACATTAACACCACCCAATCCTGCACCATCCTCACAATCATAACTATGTTTGAGCCCACTGTTAAAGACACTGTGTCAGTTAATGTTTTTAAGGATCTTCTTGTTTTTCGCTGACCCACTACTTTACCAAGCAGGATATCCTTCTCCAGAACTGGTCCCTCCTCATAACATGACCACAATACGAGAGATGAAGTCTGGCCATTCTCACTTCTAAGAAGAATTCTGCCTGTGCTTCTTCTGACAGATCTCTTTGTTCTTCTTGAATCCAAGGTATATTCAATTTTTTTTTTTTTTTTGCCATCACTGTAATTCAAAGACATCAATTCTTTCTTATTCACTGTCCAGCTTTCACATACTTATGAGATAATTGAAAATGCAATGGCTGAGGTCAGGCATACCCTAGTCTTCAAAGTGACATCCATGCTTTTTAACATTTTAAAGAGGTAGTTTGCAGCAGATTTGCCCAATGCAATGCATCATGTGACTTCTTGACTAATGCTTCCGTGGGCAGAGTTTATGGACCCAAGTAAAATCAAATCCTTGACAACTTTCATCTTTTCTCCATTTATCATGATGTTACTTATTGGTCCAGTTGAGAGGATTTTTCTTGTCTTTATGTTGAGTTGTAATCCATACTGAAGGGTGTAGTCTTTGATTTTCATCAGTAGTGCTTTAAGTCATCTTCACTTTCACCAAGCATGATTGTGTCATCTTCATATCTTAGGTTGTTAATGAGTCTTCTTCCAATTCTGATGCTGCATTCTTCTTCATATACTCCAGCTTCTTGGATAATTTGCTCAGCATATATATTGAGTAACTATGGTGAGAGAATAAAACCCTGACACACACCTTTCCTGATTCTAAACCATACAGTGTCCCTTTTTCAGATGATTGTCGTTATTTTTTAAGTAAAGATTCCTCATGAGCACAATTAAGTGTTCTAGAATTCCCATTCTTCTCAATGTTATCCATAATTTTTTATGATACACACAAACACCTTTGAACAGTCAATAAAACACAGGTAAACATCTATCTAGTATTCCTTGCTTTCAGACAAGATCCATTTGACATCATCAAATACGTCCCTTAAACCACATATTCTTCTAAGTTTGGTTTGAATTTCTGGCAGTTTCCTATACTGCTGCAACAGGTTTTTTTTGTTTTTTTTTTTTTAATTATTTTCAGCAAAATTTTACTTGTACATGATATTGACATTGTTCAATAACTTCAGAATTCTGTTGGATCACCTTTCATTGGAATGCACATAAATATATATAGACTTCTTCCAGTCAATTGCCCAGGTGGTTTTCTTCCATATTTCTTGGCATAAATGAATGAGCACTTCCACTGTTACATCTATGTGTTGAAGCATATAAATGGGTCATCTCTCAGTTCACGGAGCCTTGTTTTTCACCAGTTCCTTCAGTGAAGCTTAGACTTCTTCCTTCAATACCTTCTGTTCTTGATCTTATGCTACGTCTTGAAACAATTGAACCTTTCTTTTTGGTACAGTGACTCTGTGTATTCCTTCCATCTTCTTTTGATGCTTCCTGTATAGTTTAATATTTCTCCCATAGAATCCTTCAATATCACAATT
>NW_006921606.1:15850881-15874833 GCF_000298275.1 Orycteropus afer afer
AAGGAAGGTAGAGCAATCTACTTCCATAGTGTTACTGCCTTGGAAACCCAAAGAGGGCTCGCTATGACTTAGAACCGAATCGATGGCACATAACAATAACAACAAAAACATAAGCCATAAAAACATAATGAATATGAATTTTAAATAGAAGATGGGCATTTATACAATCTTTTGAATGCCCTGATTATGAAATTCAAGAGGATATTAAGAAATAATGTAAAATATCAGATTTAAAAGACTAATAATGTGAGCAGAATATTATCTAAAAATGCTTTGGATTTGGAGAGGGTTATGAGGCAGGTGTCTAGATCTCTGAACATTCTTTCATATCAAAGAGTTGATGTTCACTTCGAAATAATCATTTTTGCCAAGTGGGCTTGAGATAAACTACCTTAACAAGTATGATGAGAAAACACCTGGATTTAAAAGGTCAAAAGGAAAACTACAGATAATTTTACTCAGTTTGAAAGACCTTTTGTCAAAAATCACTAACCACAAACGCTTCTAGTAAAAGTGAAGACAGTACAGTTTGTTTGACAAATTTAAACCAATTGTTTGTTTGTTTTATCAAACATATTGTAAGGAAACTATTACTTATATATATTTTTTTTTTTTTTTTTCCCCAGTTCTTTCAGCTTGAGCACTTCTGAGCATGCCCATCCTCTTTGCTTTTTCCATTCGAGGTTTTGCACATTTCATCATAATACTGTGTCCACTCGAGCTGCCCTTTGAAATCCTCTGGTCAGCTCTTTTACTACATCATTTCTTCCATTTGCTTTAACTATTTTCCTTTCAAGAATAAGTTTCATAGTCTCTTCTCATATTTATCTTGGTTTTGTCTTCTTTTCTTGCCTTTTCAATGACCTTTTGCTTTCTTCATATACGATGTCCTTGGTGTCATCCCAAATTTGACAAGTTGTCAGTCAGTGGTTTTCAGTGCCTCAATGTAGTCTTCAGATGGTTTCTAAATCCAGGAGATGTATACTCATGGTCGTATTTTAACTTTTGTGGACTTATATTAAGTTTCTTCAACTTCACCTTCAACTTGCATATGAACAGTTGATGGTCTATTCCTCAGTAGTTCCCTGGCCTTGTTCTGACTGATGATATTGAGTTTCTCCATTCTCTCTTTCCACAGATGTAGTCTATTTGATTCCTGTGTATTCCATCTGGTGAAGTCCACTTGTATAGTTACCATTTATGTTGTTATAAAAAAACATTTGCAGTAAATAAGCCAATGGTCTTGCAAAATTCTATCATGTGATCACCAGTGTCATTTCTAACACCAGAACCATATTTTCCAGCTACCAATACTTCCTTATTTCCAACTTTTGCATTCTGATTGCCAGTAATTATCAGTGATTCTATTTTTAACTTCTATTATGTGTTTGGGCTGAAGGCATAAGAAAATGAGACCGATTTTCTATCTCTCTTCAGAGAATTAATAATCTAGTAGAAGCTAGGGAGAAGATAAAATAAGAATATGGTATGTACAGCCACAAACAAATTGCTGTGGAAATTCATAAAAGTAAGAAATTACATTTTGTAGGGAAATCAGAAAGAGTTTAAAGGCAAAGGTAGCATGTGAGATATTAGGTTTTCTGACCTAGACAGAGATTAAATATTTCTTATTCAACAGTGTACAAAATGTTTTATTGATATTTAACTGTCAGCCTGTTCTACAACACTGGCAATTAAAGTAAGAAAGAATAAGGAGGAAGAGCAGGAAGAGGAGGATAAGAAAAAACAACTTCTTAGCTGATTTATTCTTTGAAAGTTTACCAACTTTCTAGCCATCATAGAGATTTCTGATAATAGGCACTGTTTTGTAAAGCTCCGGTCACATATGCATTATATTTGTTATTTACTTAGGGTTTACAAAGTCCTTTAGTACATGTTATTCCATTTGATTCTCAGAACAGCACTATCAGAAGGAAAACCCTGCTAACAGCAGCTCTGAACTCAATTTACATAAGCTGAAATGAAATTCAACCAGGTTGTCTTCTAAGTTTCTCCAGTGAGTTATTATTCCCAAGACACACTGCCACTAAGTCAATTACAATTCATAGTGGCCCTATAAGACAGAGTAGGACTGCTCCATAGGTTTTGCAATGCTGTACATTTTTATGGAAACAGACAGTCTCATCTTTCTCCTGTGGAGTGACTGGTGGGTTCAAACTGCCAACCTTTACGATTAGCAGCTTAATGCCTTAACCATAGTGCCACAAGAGCTATTGAATTATTATTAAGTGCTATGAAGTCAATTTTGACTCATAGTGACCCCCATGTAACTTAGTAGAACTGCTCCATAGGACTTTCTAGCTTACTTACAGAAGCAGATTGCCAGGTCTTTCTCCCACAAAGCTGCTGAGTGGGTTCGAACCACCAACCTTCTGGCTACCAGCCTAGTATTTAACAATTGTACCGTCAGGGCTCCTTTTCAGCTAGTAGAAGGGTAGGATAAGGTTTCTAACTCTGATCCTAAAGATCCTTCAATTTTACTCTTCTGCTTCTCATATTGTTTTATGAAGTTCGCCAGCTGGATTTAGTTTAATAAAAATAATTGAGAAAGCATCCCTGAAATTACTTCATTGTATAAAAAGCACATCAAATTCTATTTTTACTTATCTAATATTGGCTTCCTTTGCTTTCTCTTACCAGCATGGACGGTCATTTGTAGAACATAATTCTTTAGTTTTTCCATTTTCATCTGGAAAACAAATTTTGTGCTAGAAAGAATTAAGTCTATCAGAGTAGAGATGGTAGAACAGCATATTTTATTAGTTGTTGAAAGGAAATTGGATAGGTAAGAAGATTATAATAGTGAGACACCAAAATCTAAGGTGAAAGAAGACCAAGGCTTGTTAAGAACAGAGGCAACCCAACTTCAGTGATGATAGATAAGCTCCATCTTATGGGTCAATTAATAATCATTGCTTGCAGCAGTGTTGAGAAGGAATCTGGGATCAGCATTAGGAGTGCAGTGATCAATTCATGCATGGTGGTACAAATGATTAATGAGCTTTGGCTACTAATTGGAAGGTTGGAGATTCAAGTCAACCCAGATGCATCTGGGAAGAAAGGCCTTACAATCCGCTTCTGATCAAATCAGCCACTGAAAACCCTATAGAGTACAATTCTACTCTGACACACATAGGGTCAACATGAGTCATAATCAACTCAATGACAATTGTTTTTTTTACAATATTCATGGGGTCAAGTAGTTCCATCCCAGGAGATCATGATTCTACTTAATTTAATACTTCTCTATTGGGTGGTACATTTATAGATGATGATGAGAAACTAAGAACTTACACTCTTGTTAACCTTTGGAATCCTGTTTTTCTCAGAAGCACTCTGAAGTCTTTAACTTCAGTATCTTTGAGAATATTTATCTTAGTTTGTGGCTCATTTACTATCTATATTAATGTTTCTACTCATTCTTTATTCCCTTATCTTTAGATTTCTTTTTTTAAAAAATGGATAATAAGAACATACAATGAAGAAAATATTTTTACTATAATCTTCACTCACAAAATAAGCATTAGTAATATCTATATTATTTCCTTCTAGTCTTTTTTTCTATTCATATCTAAAATAATTAAAAGAATACTTTATATACAATTTTGTATTCTACATTTTGACATCATATTTTCTTCTCTTTCTTTATATCACAAACAATAAGTCCTGCAGTTTCTACAATTCATCATGAATTCTATCCACATATCTCTCTCCTATGTCCCCCAACTGGTCTTCCTGTCTCTGCTTTCTCTTTGACCCCTCAAAACTCCATTTTTCATAGAGAAACTATAGGAGTCTTTTTATCCTTCCTTTGCTTAAGACCTTCCAATTACTTCCCTTGCCATTTAGAATAAAATCTATGTTATTCACTAGAGCTCCTCTACTAGCTATGCCCAAAGGACTTTTGTTCATCTCTGACAACTCTCCCTCACTATCTGAAATGATCTTACTGTGTATGTGTTGTCCACTTGCTTATCTGTGTGTGTGTGTGTGTGTGTGTGTTTGCCTCTTTCTCTCTACAAGATTTTAAGTTCTATGTTGAGAAAATAGTCTACCACGTGATCTTCCAATCCTCACCTTGACCACCTATTCAGAGCTTTAAGCCTGGAACATTCCTTGATAATGGAGGTGCTGAGTCTTCCTCCATCCCAGTTTCTTCTTCTTCCTTGTCAGGGACACTCTTTTCCTGTTCTGAGTACAGAGTAAACCTTCTTTGTATGTCTTACTGCTTATGTATGTTTGTCACATGGCACCCAGCCAACTCCTGCACTATTTCAGTCCATGTGGGAGCGCTGGTGAAATGCTGAGGTCCTCTGCTTGCAGCTTGGAGAAGGGATGCATGCAGACCACCAGCAACGCATTGGCTCTGAACAAGACTCACTTGGGTCATGTAGGACCAACACTCAGATATGGAACTGACTGTTATCAGTCTCTCCTCTATGTCAATAAAATTTATTTCAACCAGTGCCACAAGGGACAAGATTTTCTTGGTGCCTCAAACCTTAGCTCTATACTCCATATTATTGCTATGCCTATCTGCTCATGACATCATCCCGATCTATGTTGCAGCCTGGCACACAGCTGGCACTCAATCCACATTTGTTATATGGATGAATAATATTTCATGACAAAATGTTTCGGCTATCTTTCATTTTTAAAACATTTATCTACTCAATACTTTCCTCTGGCTTCAAAAGCATTAATGGAATCTGATAATGTTGTTCCTCTGCTCCCAGTCCTTACCTAAATATAATCTCCACAGCCACTATTCACGGCACTTCTGCATTTGACCCCCTATCATGTACCCACCTACTGGGCAGACTGGACCTCTCACTCTTCATATTTCTGAATATTTTCACTGACTGCTCCCTTGGGCTAGAAGACCACATTTCCCTTTCCTCCAGCCCCATGTTTGCATTTGTGCCTCAAGAAATCCTGTGATTATGGTTCCATGGGAAACAAGACAGACACAATCTCTGCCCATTGGGAACTTGCATAATAGTAAGATTGGCAGACAGTAAACAAATAATCACATAAAAACACAGTAACATGATGTGATAAAGGGATATAAAGCCAAGGGGTGGTGAGATATCAAAGAAAACATCTTTGAAGAAGTGACTATTAGGGTGAGACCTGAAAGTAAATTATCACTACATTTCATTTTTACTTCTTCTGTGTCACTCATGTGCCATAGTCTTTTTCTGTCATGCATAGGTGCCAGTTTTATCTTTCTAAATTTCCAAAAGGCTGGTTTACTGTTCGACTCACACCATTTATGACTACATAATCAGTTGCTAACAAATCAACTTTAACTCACTGTGACCCCATATATGTCAGATTAGAATTGTGCTTCACAGGGTTTTCAATGGCTGAGTTTTCAAAAGTGCATCACTAGGTCTTTCTTCAAAGCCACCTACAAGTGGCTTGAACCTCAGACTTTTGTTTAGCAGCTGAGCATAGGAGCCGTTTGCATCACCCAGTGACTTTTGTGAACTGTACATATCCTCCTTAATATGAGAAGAAGTTGGGGTCAGAAGTGAGTAGAGGTAGGGCAGGGGATGTGGATGAGGTCAAAAGCGAGTAAAGAGAAGTCAGGAAAGGGGGAGATAGAGACCCTCTGGTTAGGAGACCTGTGACTCAGAAGTTGATTCTGAACATTACAATACTGAGTTAGTAGTGAAAACCCAGCAAAGATTGCATTACCAATATAATGCATTATTTTATTGATGTAAATCATCCTTTGCATAGCCTTAGAATTGGATCAAGCTGGTGATGTTGACATTCGTCCATGTCTCCTCCCTCACTTGCACTGTTACAGTGAAAGGATCACCTAGTTATCCACTCTGGCTTTTCTTTTTGAAACTTGAGCCATTATCATTTAGCTGATCCAGCCTTGTCAAGTCCTTCAGGGTCAGGTCTGATTTGGGTTTATAAAACTCACTTAAATCAAAGCTGACTTAGAACCATGCTCTGTGTGAGAAAGGATGGATAGGAGGTCCTTGGAGCTCATGTAAATAGTAAGCAGAAGGACCATCTGGACCCATAATGGACACCAAAGACCCATATGGAGAACAGAGAAGGCCACTAGGATGACACAACCTCCTACTTTCAAATGCCTTTCCAAAGACTGTAAAGAACTATGGTTCCTCCTCTCTTTGCTCTTGTCACTGTTACTCTGCAGAGCCCCCAACCCCCATTCATGCTTTTTCACAGCCACACAAACTGCCTGGAAGCTACTCCAGGATGAAGCTTTAACAAAGAGCATAGCTGCTATGAGAGCAGAGATGCTGTGAGCAAGACACCAAGCACAGCAGAGAACATTAAGGGAACAGTGAGGTGGGGGACAGGAAAGATAAAGAGGAAGATAACTGACATTTATTGAGTTAGGCACCCTGTAGGACACATGACAAAGGTCTTCTCTTTTAATGCTCACCATAGCCCTTGAGATAAATATCAATTCTCCCATTTCACAGATGAGTAAGTTTGAGTTCAGTCCTGATGAGTATCTTGTCCAAGTTCTTGTCCAAGTTCACATGGCTGTGATTCAAACCATTAAGCCCAGAGGAGTATCATCCTCATCTCCCTATCTTTGTAGCTCAAACACCTGGACTTGGACTTAAAACATAGCTGGCAATTGACAGTTTTATTGCACCTAAATGAATACACTAAAATATACAAGCACAAACTCCTATCTCCAGACATGATCGTATGATTCATGCATCTGAATGATATTAACAATGTTTGTTCAATTAAAAGTATAACAAGAACCAGCTTCAGAATACACCACCCTGGATAAGTAGCTTACTCTTCTTCAGTTTTATTTTCTTAGTCTATAAAACAAAGATCACACTACCCAACTCTGAGGGTGACTGTGTGGATCAGAGACAATAAGATAAATAAAACATGTAGTACAGTGCTGGGCACCAAGTAGGTGTTCAAGGCAAGGTAGTTACTTTCTCTTTGGGAGGAATGTGTTGGACTTTTGAGTGCATGTGCCCCAAGGTCATGGGTATTTTGTCCTGTGCTAGCCCAAGCTACCCCTATGAGGTTTAAACTGGCCTTTCTAGTACATTTGCTGTTGATGTCTCTTTTCCTCTCTACTTCTGAACTGCAATGGCATCAAGTTCATTGCCAGTTAAAGAACAATGATGACTCTATGCAACACCGCATAACATGAATGAACTTAGAGGCCATTATGCTGAGTCAAGTTACTCAATCACTAAAGGACAAATATTGTATGAAACCACTTTTGTAAAACGTCAGGAAAAGAGTTTCACAAAAAAAAAAAAAAAGAAATATTCTTTGATGATTACCAGGGGTGGACGGGCAAGGGATGGCAAACCACTTAGTAGAAAGTAGATGGGAGATACATACTAACTTGGGTGAAAAAAAAACAAAGCAAAAAAAGTTGGTTTCAGGCAGGCTTCAATGATGTGCTTTGGACAAAAGTTTAGGGCCCGTCTGCTAGATTTTAACTATCAAGGGCCAGATTCTGTGCTCATTAAGGCTTCGGGCTTTTATGTCACCCGAGGGCAGACTCTGATTGAGTGACTGATTTCTTCAGCACTCGGCAAGCCTGAACGAGCTGTCGTAATTCAAGAACCCATGGACAGGGATGACGGTTGTATTGTCTCAAACACAAATACCCACGTAGATCTGCATAATCGCTCTGCAGATAATGTAGCAGAAATATTTTAAAACGTGTATGTTTCGAAACAAAACAAAAACCGTAATTGTTTTCATACATTTGGGCCCATTCTTGAATGGAGAGAAAATGCCAAGTAAAGGGGAGAAACTTCCAGGCCGTTATCACCTCCCTTCATCTGCTCCCAGCCCGAGCTGTGGGGGTTGCCATGGTGACGCCAGGCTGACCTCTCACTTTTTACTCTTCCAGGAGCTAAAAAGGTAAAAATGAGCCATTTGGTCTCAAATGAAAATCAACCTCCCTCACTTAAAAGATGTTAAATCTCTTTCCTTTCGTCAAACCTAATGTTCTGTAGCCAAGTTTAAAAAAAAGGGGGAGAGGTGGGGGGTGGGGAAGAAAGCAAGCAAGAAGTCTAAGAGGAGAGGACGCTGGCGTGGAAAAGCAGTGGTGGCCACCTTGGCAGCTAAAGAGGAACCGCAGCGTCTGCAGCAGCATCAGACCAGCTTGCTCCGGGAAACTCTCTCTAGGCTCTCAGTTGGCTGCTGTTCGGCTTCCTATGACTTGACTTGCTCTGGCCGCTTGTGTTGGCACCAGCTTTTTCTCGCTATTGGCTTCTTTTGCACTCACTGCAGTAGTGCCTGGCAGCTGTACTATTGGTTTTTATTTTTTATGTGGAGGGAAGTTGGGTCAGCAAATTAAAATACTGATTGAACCCAATAGCACCACCACAAGCCCATTATTAGCAAAGGTGCCCCATGCAAGAGTTCACAGGGCATATTCATTTGCTGTGATTAATATGCCAAAGTCCGCTTTCTCCAGTACCCCAGGCTGCTGGGCTAGACTGTCAGGAACTGACCAGGTGAAAGTCTGTACAAGGACTGCCCAGGACAGCGATTGCTCCTGTCTGATTAAAAGCACATGTTGGGCAGGAGCAAAAAGTGTGTAGTGTGGTGCTGGGCAGGCCTTGGTGGGACTTGGAAGCTAGAAACATCTTGCTGCCAATTTCTGGCTCTCTGATGCATGGCAGGGCAGGTGGAGGTGACTTTTTCTCCTTTTTCCTCTCCCTCTTGGTCATTTGAAGAGCCTCCTCCCAGTCCATCTACCTACACATCAAGTTTTTTGTGCAAAGACAGTGACTGGGGCTGTACTTTGGCTTCCAATGATTCATTGGTTTCATTTTGATGCAAGTTCCTAAGCATGTGGGCTAGAGCTGTCAAACCTTCCTCTGAATTAACCTTAATTATAAAGTAGGCAAGAACTACTGATTTATCACCACAGACTTGTTTTTAAGCCTTTAAGTTCTTGAGAGTTGTAAAATTAATGAAAATGGGAAGAACAAGAAGGGCTGTAGGTAAAGCAAATAATTCTTACCTAAAAGATTTCTTCACTGAATTTGGAAGTAAAATTCTAGGTTTTTCAAGAAATATTTTAGAAAGTTCACAGGTTTCAGGGTTCAAACATATGGAGGAAATTAATTAGTGATCAATTTCAATAAGCCCCGTATCAGAATAAACAAAAACAGGCTGTCATTATAACCTGGAGGAAAAATAATGCTCAGGTTCATTTACTCACTCATTTATTCTCTCACTCATTAACTCATTCACGGAATCAATCACTCATTCAAGGGATGCACATCCTTTATCATATGTCTTCAAAGCAAGAACTGATAGCATAATAATCCTAAGCCTTGTACCATAAGCTCTCTCTGGCAATAAAGCTTGCAGAAAAGAAGAAGAAAAGAATCTTTGTCTACTGGATTCATGACATCTTGAGGATCCTACATGAAATATGCTGCCCTGGAAACATGGGAAGAAAGTCTCTTTGACAATCCCCACCCCATACGTGGTCCATATTGTCTAATGAGGTCTCAGTGGTCATCTTACTCTCAGGAGTCATTGCTAACCAGTTGTTCTGAGGTCAGCTTAGTTGCATCAGACTCTTTAGTTGACTGGCATTTAAGAAGTTTAAAGGGTTAATACATATACATACGGAAAGGAGAAAATACTCTACCATGTATGCGTTTTGATTTGAGGTTCAAAACGTACATGCAGATGAAAATGGCCAACCTCATTGCTACACACAGTCCCTTTCTCTGCCTCCTGGCTCCTCTGCTTCTTCCCTCTCCACAATCTTACAGATCTCTATGAGATTAGAGTGCTGCCGATAAGTGAATAGCCAATGGTATTCTATGGTTTCAGTGTAGTCTGAAGATTAAATCCCTATGAAAATAATATATCTCTTCTGCCCTTCCTTTACCCCTCCCCAATAGAAACAGCTGCTTTTCACATTTAAATGTAGCAGGGTAACAAGAGCCTCTTTTATCAGCTACTCCTATTCAATAAGCATTAAAATACAAGCCTTTTCTTAATCCCTAGTGCAGTCCTAAACGGGCTTCAGCTTTGTGTTGAAATAGCACGTTTTAAAACTTGCTGATGGAAATAGCCTTCCAAACCAAATCAGTCTCTTAAAAGCAGCTCTCCCGGAAGGTTTACACAGAACATGAATTGAGTCCAGGACACAGCGTGTGCCCAATCTCTCTCCATAAAGGGCTTGAGAAACAATGCCTAAATTTGTTTATAAGTAGCACAGGCTACTTGACAAGTGGCATCCCTCTTCTCTCCCTCTTTCCACCCACCCCCTTCCCATACCCATCCTTGCAGCACAACTTGGCATCATGCAGTACTTCTTCTGCGGGGATAAAAAAAAAAAAAAAAAAATTCCTACATAAGTCAATCGACATTTGCTGAGCAAGGTCACTTTCAGATGCAGCATTTTCTGGTGTGTGGGTGGAGCAAGGATCAGGTAGAAAATCACCTGGATTCTCAGTTAATCCACAGGCCTCAAGAGGAACATGTACAGGACTGGGGATTACACAACAATTGAGAAAGCTGTTTTGTGGGCAGGTGCTTGATAAGACACAGAACAATATGAGATAGACACACACACACACACACACACATACCCATGTACTTGCCGGTAATAGATAGCACTGATTCCACACATAATCCTCTAAAAATAGCATTAGAAGCACTATTAATACATAGGGGATGTTTAAAACCCAGACAAAAATAAATAGCCTAAATTATAGTTAACTCATGTGGCTATATTTCTATTGGAACTCATGCCCTAAAATTAACTCTTTAATGTAATTTTAAAATTAAGCATGACCTTTTTTAAAAAATACTTTTTTTCCAAACAGGAAAAAAAAATTAATATGCTTAATTAAATATTCAAACTTCTTTCACAAATATATCTGCTTTTCTAGGCTCAGAAAATTTAGAGACTTTGTAGTTTTTGACCTTATTGCTCAGAAAGAAGAGAAAAAGGAAGCAGATGTATTTGTTGTATTTTGTGTACAACTATATGCTTATTTTCACATAGAAATGATAGAGGATATTTCTTTCAGCGAGAAAAAGGTTAAGTGGCATTAACTCAAAATTCCAGTTCAAAAGTATTGGGTTTTTTGTTGCTTTATTTTTTTCTTATAACATGTAAGTATTGCTAGAATTGTTTTAGATTTTATGTTCCTGAAAGCTATCTGTTTTTCAATTACTGTGAATCTATTATTTTTTCAAATTCTCTCTCTTTCTTTGATTTTATGCTGAAGTGCTAATGAGGGTTCTTTTTCTTGTGACTTTTTTTTTTTTTTTTTTTTTTTACATATCTATTGTCACAAGCTTGTAAAATAAAAGGACTACCTATATGATCATTCTTCTCTCCTTCCCAAAGTCATAGCCAAATATTGAAGAGATCTGATAGGAAAAGAAATAATGTGTGTATGAGTGAAAGATACAAATAAATATCCTTTCCTTTTTCTCATTATTTTATCCTTTTTGTGAAAAGTATCCATCTCACAAAGGTTGTAAGGTTTTTAATAAAGGAGGGAAATCTTCAGGTAATTCTAAATGCCCTTTAATACCATTAAAGGAAAACTTAATTCCAATCACAGAGATTTATTGAAAATCTCACTTTCTGGGGCAATGTTGATTGCTTCTGAATCATGTAACTTGACTGCCCTCTTCTGGATAAAAAGAGAAATAGAAATGACCTGAGAAAATTTAGGGACAGAAGACTTTGATTATTCTATTATTGATTTATAGGCTTATATGTGGGAGCTCTGGTGGGGTAGTGCCTAAGACATTTGACTGCTAACCAAAAGACTGGTGGTTAAAATCCACCAGCCACTCCTCAGAAGGAAGGTTGGGCAATCCACATCCGTAGTGATACCGCCTCAGAAACCGAAGGAGGGGTTGCTATAAGTCGCATCCGACTCAATGGTAGTGAGTTTTTGAGGCGTATATGTAGGAAGTCTGCAATCCAGAAGAAATGTTCAGCTTTACTGTAAATATAACATCATTGTAATGACAAACTAAACTGTCTCCTCCAGAGCCCAGTGTGACAGATTTTTTCTTTCTTTTTTTTTTTTTTTTTTGACAGTGTCTCTGACTTTTGTCCCATTTTATTTCATGTGTAGAACATTTGTGTCAGATGCAGGTGTTTACTTAAAGCTAAAATGTGGAACAAAAATGACTTTGCTATTCCCATTACTTTTTGACAATCTCATATTAAAGTGAGCCAAGCATTCACAAACTTTGAATTAAATTTTTTTTGGGGGGGGGGTGCTACCATTTATCAAACCTTTCAAAGTAACATGCAAATAATTAACCAGATTCCATTTTACAAATAAAAACGTGATTAAAATTTCCCTCAAATAGAATACAAAAATAATGAAAATAGCTATTATGTAGTGTTATAATTAAGTTGGCTCTCATGTTGTGCTTGGTAGAAGAATTATCAATGCAATAATCTTAGATCTGCCCACTCTTAGATACACCTTAGTCTGTATTAGGGTTTATAATCTTATGTATCAGTATCAAACTGAAGAAGCTTTGCGTTTCTTTCCTTTTTTTGCTGTTTCACTTGTGAAAAATGGTGTAACAAATTCAGCATGATTGATAATGCTGGCTAGAGAATCATTAAACGCCAACAGAAAAAAAAAAAAAAATTTACCCTCAATTATAATTGTGATACTACGTCAAACAGATAGAGGAAATCCTAATTCTGAGCTCTATTAAAATGCACTTATTTCAATTTCCAGTTGCTATGTATGTCCTATTAGCAGCCTGACATTTTGAGTAGTACACTAATTCATATGAATTGGGTTTTAAATGAAAGCTTTCAAGTCAACCTTTATGGAACACTGAATGTGCGATAAGCCCAGAATTAGCAAGAGAATGAGGTGATACTTTTTCACCAAGCCAGCGTCTTATGTGAAGGAGCAAAATCCGAACACTCCAAATTATAAAATACTTTAATTTCAAGGCCCTCACCCATAAGTTAAGCACATGCTGATTTCATCTATTTTTCTCTGGAGACCTGTTAAGTAGTTTGGAGCAGATATAGTTCTATTCTGCAGTTAGAAAATGAAATGTGAGAGGTGAAGTGTGTATCTTGCCAGGTACGACTCAGCTGGATCTCCACCTATCAGGCATCAGAGTTTGGGACAAATTCCAAAATATTACACAAAGTTGGCTAAGGAGGCATTATTTAGCCAAAGCTTACCTAGGCTAAGGTTAGCAGGAGAAGAGAAAACAAGGCTCTCCAATTATTTTATTATCCTTTGACAGATTGCTGGGCTTGCAGTAGGGTTCTGGGCTCCAACAGAGGGACCCTCCCTTCTGTGGTTCTGTTTTTGTAGCTGAAGCATGAGAAAGTGCCTTAGGAAGGGTGAAATGGTTTGCTCATCACTAGGCAGTCAGGCTCTGAGGGGCCTTTACTTTCCAAGAGTTGTATGGGAACCCCGTTTGCCCACATAGAGAGAACATGGAGTGTATTATAGAACATGGAGAGAACATGGAGTGTATTATAGAACATGGAGAGGATATTATAGTTCCTCTACTGGGATGAAAATCTCCTCCTGCTAGGAAAAGTTGACCCTTTTCTCTGGTAGCTTGTTGTCCAGGAAACCCAGAATGTGTTCCCAAGGCTGTGTTTGGCAGTCCTGCTGAGGATATCTCATTGCCTTGATGTAAGAGCACTGGACAAGGAGTCAGCTTCTTGTCAATTTCTGCCAGTTTGGGAGCAAACGACAATCTTCTACTCTCTACCTCATGAGGCCCTGGTGGTGTGCAATGGTAGACTTTTTAGTTCTATAAGGGAGAACTGAGTTTGATTCCTAACCAATACACCTGATGCACAGTCACCACCCAACTGTGAGTTGATGCTGTGTATTGTTATGATGCTGATCAGGTTCCAGCAGAGCTTCCTGACCAAGAGGGAATAGGAAGAAAGACCTGGTAACCTACTTCTGAAAATCAGCCAATGAAAACCTTATGGGTCATAATACAACATTGTCTGATGGGGATGGCACAGGACCAGACAGTGTTTCATTCTGGTGTGCATGGGGTCATCATGAGTCCCACAAATTTGATAGCAAGTAACAACCACAACACTTTCCACCTCAAGGCATCTTCCCAGTTCCATATATTTTTTACTGAGTCATTTGTCATTTCCATTAAACTATATCACTAAATTAAGTGCCCAACCACCTCCATGAGCAAGGGACAACAATTAATTATGTGACAAGAGTTATGAAAATTTTTATGTCAATCTTTCCCTTAGATTTGTACAAAGCTTGCAAACCATTAGATTTTATGGCCCACTCACTTATGTAATAAATCTGGCATGACTTAAACCCTTATTACTCCTTTTTTTTTTTTTTTTTAGTTAACATGGTTGTTGGTTTCTATTCCTATAGGAAGCCTCTTCTCTCAAGACCAGGGTAAAAGTCAAGGCTCCAGGGAAGAAGTCGAGGAACTAGACAGCATCTTCATATATGATGTTAATGATGCAGCAGGGATATTTCTTTCTCTGGTGTGGGGAGGATGTAGGGATAGAGTTGATGCTGAATCCTTTGGAAGGAGTCCTGTCAGGTAGAGTTTTCTCCTGTTCTGCTGGTCAAAGAATTGTGATGATAGAGGCTGCAGGCTCAGCTGTTAGCTGTCTTGTGTCAATGAAAACTCACAGAGCAATGACAGCTGTGGGAAGCTGGGCCGGAGTTAGGGAAGCAGAGAAAGTGGGGAATCAATAACAATAAAAGATGATGTAAACCAAACAGTTGTCTATACTTCCATTCTAAAGCAAACAGACATATCACTATTTAAAATACTTGCTCAACTCCAGTTAAATCTGGGTGAATTCCCTGAGAGCTACCAAAAAAAAAAAAAAAAGTGCTACAATTCCTTAGAATCAAAGTTCTGTGAGTGCAGATGGAGTTCTAAGTAATACAAAAGTTTAATACACTCAGATGCTAACTGAACGGTTGGAGGTTCAAGTCCATGCAGAGGTGCCCTGGAAGAAAGGCCTGTGATCTACTTCTGAAAAATAAGCCATGGAGCACACTCCTACTCTGACCTTCTTTTATTACTTCTACTACTTCAACAGGCTTGCTAAGAATGGAGTTGACTTAATGGGCATGAAGACAGATGTTTTTCTGTGCTGTATTTCTCATTGTATCCATGGCATCTACAACAGAGTTTGTCACCTCGTTGGGATGCTACACATATTTGTGGTGGTGATAGTTAACCCGGACTGCAAAGACTTTATAAGATAGAGCTGTTTGGCCAAGGGATCAGCATAAGAGGAGAAGTGTTATAAAGGTCAGGGAGAAGGAAACAGAATCCCCAGGTGACATCTTGAGTCCCTGCTTCCAGTTGTATCAATGGACAGACAACTTGTTCATTTTTTAATTACTTGAGCCAAGAAAGCTCAGTATTGTTCCCATTATTAAAGGTGTCCTCCCCACTTGGAAAACCTCAGGCCCCTCATCCTTTTAAGCATGTCTAGCTTGCTCACGTCCTATTTAAACTCAACTACTATGGCTTGTTGATGCCTGATCACTTAGTATTTAATCACACTTAACAACAAAGAGAAACTCTGAAGCCTTCAGAATTTGGGTTTATGGTGGGGAGGAGTGAGACAAATAAGATTGAGGTCTGTAATCTTTGTAGTTATGGAGATGAAATGAGGCTGCTAGGAAACTTAAAGGAAATTTAGCTAGGATACTCCGTTTACATGGCATTTGATTTGTGTCTGTGGGATAATAGAGGCTGTGAAGTGTTCTCACATATCTTCTAAGAATACATCCTTGGTACCACCTATGGAGGGGTCATAAGGAGCTCTGGTGGTGCAGTGTCTGAAGCATTTGACTGCTAATCAGAAGGTTGATGGTTGAAACCCACCAGCTGCTCCATGGAAGGAAGAATGGACAATCTACTTCTGTAAAGATTTACTGCCTTGGAAGCCCAACGGAGGTTGCTATGTGTTAGAATTGACTCGATGGCAGTGGTTTTTGTTTGTTTGGTATGGAGGGATCATAAGCAGTGATCAGAGAGGTTCTAAGTACACATTCTGATTTAACATGTTCTGGGCATATAGGTTTTTCCCACACAGTTGGAAGGAGAGGAACACCAGGAATACATGGGATGCCCTTTGATTGCCTTAGTTCCCTCAGGTAGTGAATGAAGACACTGAACTCAAGAATCACTATAAAACAGTAGTTTGAGAAGACAAGATCTATCACAAAGACATTCAAGGGCAGCAAGGAAGCCCTCTGCCTCTACAGTAGAACACCTGGTTGTAAAAAAAATGGAAAGAAAACAGCGGACCTAGACATCTATAAAGTATCAGATAATAAGGAGCAGGAAATAAGTGCACTGTGTCCAATTATACTACACAGCAGGGACAGAAGCCCTTTTCAAGATGATAAGCTACTTTTCATTTCCCTGAAGTCTTGAGATCAACAAGGTGATGTTAGCTGTGGGAGCAAGGAAAGGAATCAAGATAGTAGAGTCTCTGGTAAAGACAAGTGAGGATGAACGTTGGGGTGAAACAGAGAAGAAACAAAACAGTAGTGCTGAGAATTAAGTCTGTAGTTGAGTGGATAGCTTGAGTTGGGAATTTCATTACTGCTCTATTTCCCCCCCCCTCCTTTTAAATCTTCTTCAATGGGATTCCAGAGAGAGAGAATAATTGATCCTTAAATGTTATCTCTAGTCATTATTATTAATTTTTTAAAAAAATTTAAAAAATACAGACAAGTAAATAAGTCATAAAATTTAAATTATAAAATTGCTGGAGAAATGAATACAAAAGACCAACTCTTTTTCATACTACACATATGAAGAGAAAATAGGACATTGGAGAATGAAAGATCAAGAAAGAGAGTTGAAAAAAAAAATTACAAGAATGCAGCAATGTCAAAAGAGGAAGGGCTGCCCCATCAGGAAGATCTATAATGCAAGAAGAGTTTTATACATAGCCAAAGCATTGAGAATTCATTTGTCTTTCAATATCACAGTAGTAGTTTGAAAAAGTGAGTCCTGGCAATGAGCTGTCATAAAAATTGCATACAAAATCTTTGCTATTTGAAATTATAGTTATTAGGGGCCCGTGGGATTAACAAAGATGGGAGGCAGAGAAACTTCAATGAGAAGGAAAATTGTGCTTATTTATATTAATCCTTTATGGTGTCATTTGACCATTTTTAATTCAATGGGAACAATCAGAAGAAGAAGTTGGTTGCATAGAAATAGAGTCATATGTAAAATACTAAGCTTTGTGCTATCCCAGAACATTTTTTCTAAACAAAGGCCCAAGGAACTTGAAATCACATATGAAAAACTTCATATAAAAGCCAGTGCTTGGACACAACTATGCTACCGTTGACTTTCATCCCTCATCAAAAGTTATTGAGGGTTTACTCCATGCCAGGCCATAGAACCAAATATCATCCGTGCTGACCTAGGAACTCCAAAAGAAAATGTGTAAATTCCTACATGAGAGCTTTGCTTGTTTGAGAATGATCTTAATTTATTAGCTAAACTATATATATTTTTTCTGATGTTTCTATAAGTCTATGAAAGTTCAGCTAAGCTAACCTATCCTATAAAAACTTTCTTATAGAGGCAGGGTCCAGGCCCTACCAGATATAATCTCTGTGTTTCCATGATGAAAGCCTAGTGCTAATGCCATGAGCTAGTTTCTCTTTGTTTCTATATGTTTTCCAGGAGCTCTCTCATCACAAAATGTTATACAATCCATATCAGCCTCATGTCCCATTTGGTCAAAAGGCATTTCCAATCCAGTGCCTTCTAACCTCTTTTAGGGTAAGTATTACATGTAAATTAACATTACCATGCCCATTGAAAGTTTCTGACAAACCAGGTCACTTTCTATTATATTTACATTTGTGCAGTAGGGTCCTTTAAGGACTCCTTTTAAACATGGTTTACAATATCCCATGTCAGCCTGTCTCTGAAATTCCACTCCAATAATATCAAGATGATCAGGTGTATGGTTCAATGGATGGTGCTTGGTTACATAAAGCAGGATAGCAGGTAGCAGAGGGGAGGAGTTAGGGAAGACCAAGGCATAAAACTAGACCCACCTGGGAGGACAGGGCAGGCACTAGGAGATTCAGAAATTCAGTGTCCCACAGGGACATCAGCAGAACCATAAGATGGGAATCCAGAGTGAATATTAGCCAAGTAGACAGGAGGTCTCAGACAGGTCTTTAAATGGGTAGGAGATCCTCAGTCAGTAAGCTTGAGTTCAGGAACCACACTGTGGAATTTTGGGGAAAAAAATATTTAAGGAATCAGAATGATGAAGCCAAAAGATGTATATTTGGGATTTGAATATATCGGAGAGTTCAGTCTCATCAAAGGCCTTTTTCCATTGTAGGAAACAGTACTCACACTAGGGAAGGGGTGACAGAGGACTATTAGGAATAGCCCTTAAATCCAGGAACCAAAAAAGAAATGTCTATTTTCCAAGTGGATCATTGAAGACCTGGAAGAAGAGGTCTGAGGCCCAGGATTAAAGAGAAAGCCAGGCAGGCCTAGAGGACTGTGAGGACAGAATTGTATGACAGCCCAAGAACAGAGGTCCAGCCAATGAGAAGGTCATGGGCACACCATGCCATACTGTGCACAAGCATGTGGTGGCAGTGGTGAGGGCACAGCTGTGGAGCTACTTACACAGTTATTACCACAGATTCGTGTGTAACTGGGATGAAACTGAATTTGCAAATAGCAATTTTTTTTTGTTTGCTTATTTGTTTAATGTGGGCCCAGCCAAAGAGAGCAGTGGACAGTGTTGCAAGAGTCTGGCAGACCTAATTCTCTTTGAGTTAATTCCAGGCTCTACACAAGTTACCCCTAATCCCTCTAAAAGCTAAGTAGCTCTTTCTAAAGAGTCTCCTCTTAAAGCATCAGAATTTTTCTTAGCCCCTGGTTCCCTATTGGTATTGCATGCTAACATTCTACTTATTCCTGTTTAGGAGAAAATGTACCTACTACAGTCAGTTTATCATTTTTGATTACTGAGCAAATGCTTAACTCAATGATAGGCTGTTCATGGTTTCCCGTGAATTTATGTTAAGCTCAGTTCCTTCATGCAGGAAGCATTTATTGAGCCCTCCCATAAGGCACTTGACTGCTAACCAGAAGGCTGGCAGTTCAAACCCACCAGCCACTCTTTGGAAGGAAGGTTGGACAATCTACTTCCATAGTAATACTGCCTTGCAAACCCAAGGAGGGGTCACTATGAGTTAGGTCCAACTTGACAGCACACAACAACAACAATATATGCCATCTGGAGTGTGTGGGTGGTGCAGCGGTTAAGGCATTTGGCTACTAACTAAAAGGTCAGTGGTTTGAACTCACCAGCCATTCTGTGGGAGAAAGAAGAACCAATCTGCTTCTGTAAAGATTTATAGCCTTTGAAACCCTATGAGGAAGTTCTACTTTGTCTTATAGGGTCACCATGGGTCAGAATGACTTGATGGCAGTGGGTTTGGGATACGCCATCCACTGTCCAAAGTATCAGGGTAGCACTGGTGAACAAGTCACATCTCCTGCCATATGGAGTTTCTAGTTTAGAGGAAGAGACCAAAAAAAAAAAAAAAAAGAAAAAGCAACAGGCGGGTTCAGTGCCGTGTGACAGTATGTAAAAGGGGCCTCTTTTGAATTTTAGAATGGAGCTTATTTAGGAACAGCTTTCCAGAGGGATCAAGTATAAACTGAGTTTTGTATATATGCAACCACCTTAACATTTTAAGTGTGCAGCCAGTTACTCCACAGAACAGGGAGCTATTCAAGAAATGGATTATTTTTATTCTTTCAACATGATAATATTTAATGGGAAATTATCATAGGAATAACATGATGTACAAGGCTCATAATACCTGATCTATGTAAAATGAAAATATGATTAATGTTCAGATATTTGGAAGTACTATGAACAATGCTCTCAGAAGAACATATATAAGAGCCCGCGATTACTTAGGCTGTCTAAGAAGGTGATCCCAAGGAGCCCCAGTTAGATATAAAATTTTACTGTACTCATAAAATCTATGTCAAACGGAATGCAGCTATGTGGTAAGGGAACTGGATCAGAAGTTAGGGCATTCGATTTGCCTTTCCAAATGTTGTCACTGAACATCTTTGAACTGTGGGCAAATCATATCTGGTACCGCCATCTCCTCTTCTCTAAAATAGAACCACTGAATTAGATCTCCTTCTAGTTGTAAAGGGTTGGAATCCTCTAAAATTATTCTGAGAACTGTGGCACAATCATTCATGATGATGCTGTGGAAAAAAAATGACTTAGAACACAATGTTCTTTCTGAGAAACCTAGTTCAAGACAATAGATAGGACATAATAAATTATCTGTTTTGAAGTAAAAATAAACTCCACTCAAATGTACGTACTGGGTAAAGTGCTTAAAGCTTTTTGTCTTTTTATACTAAATAAAAAATGACCTTTAAAAAACGGTTGAAAACATATGTTGTTTAGGCCATCTGCCATTTTATAGGTAAAACAGGCCCATGTGTCAAGAAGGAAGCTATATAGACTGCTTTGAGGAGCAGAAATTAAAGGACACTTTGACCAAAGAAATCTCTAACAGACTTCCTATAGACCCTGAAATTCCCACCATGGTTCTCAGAGACTAAAGATAAATCCTAAATTCCTTGTGTTCCTCTGTGAGGCACTCTGAGCTTCACAGAACTGCAAAGATTAACTAGGATAACATATGGAAATGTGACCAGCATGTAGCAGTCAGTCAATAAATGTTAGTTGCACCCTGCTTTTTTTCCGTGGCATTTAGCACTCTCTGGAGCCAGGCCCTTTCTTTCCCTTGCTCTCCCTCCATTGAGCCAGATAAATGGTTCGCTGTCTTTAAGCTCTTATTGATGTTGTTCCCTCCATTGGCATTGCTTTTCTCCATTCTCTGTGTTCATCCAAATAGTGCCAGTAGGGTTCTCATTTGCAAACAACAAAACCCTACAGTGGATCTCTAGCACTGAAAGGAAAAGGTTACCAGGGGCTGTTAGAGCAACAAAAGGCTGGGGAACTAGACGTGGAAAAAGGTAGACATGGAAAATGGAATGAGACAGGGGATCTCCAGAGGAGCCAGGATCCACACTCATGCCACACCACAGGCAGCCTCAGGTATGTAAACTCCAATCAAAGTGGCAGCCATCAATCACTCCATGATGCCTGTCCTTGGGTACTACCTCCAGGGTTAAAGTCCACAGTCTACACACTTAATTGGTCCAACTTAGCTCAAGTTTTGGCCCAAATGAGGTGAGTGGGAAGCAACAAAGGGAAGAAGTATCTGTAATTGGCTTCTCAACAAGAGTGCACTCAATGAAGAACTCCACCAAGGTAATATCAGGTCACTAACAAGAGAGTTCTTGGGTTGTGCAAATGCTTAACACACTTAGCTGCTAACTAACCAAAAGGTTGGAGGTTTGAGTCACCCACAGGTGCCTAAGAAGAAAAGTCTGCTGACAATTTCTGAAAAATCAGCCATTGAAAATCTATGGATCACAGTTTTACTCTGACTCACATGGAGTCACCATGATTTGCAATCAACTTAAGAGCAACTGTTTTTTGTTAATAATAAAGGGGATTGGATGCTGAAGAGCCCTAAAACTGCAAGTGTCCGTCACAGAATCCATTCTTCAGGACTTTCTCAAGCTCTTTCTCCCCTGAAAGTCTCCCTAGTTGGTTTTGTCTGCCTGAACATCCTTCCTCTGCACTCCTTATAGGTCTCACTTCTGCTATACTTTTCAGAAAAGCATCACGCTACCCTCAGTCCACTATCTTATAGTTTAGTGTTTCCTTGGATCTCTTCTCACTGTGCTGACACTCGCTGTGTCTCCACTGGGTATTCTCTCACAGGCTGGGCACATTGAGCATTTCTCAAGAAGCTCTTGTTGGACAAAGAAATGAGTGAGTTTATGACAAAATCTAAAGTAATAAGATTCAGAATTTTGGTCAAGGATAAAATCAGTAATGTTCAAAGTTCATACACAGGCTGTGGTGGGGTATGGAGATAAGACTTGAGGAGCTACATGGTACCACAAACTTGAAAAAGCCTTGAGAGGAGCACCATATTTAGCATGTGTGTGCCTGCCAGTAAATCTCCTTGAAGAGAACAGCCTGATCCTAACTCTCTAGTACTGTTGTCATTAGGTGCAGTCAACTTGATTCCGACTCATAACAACCACATGTAACAAAGTAGGACCGCCTCATAGAGTTTTCTTGGCTGTAATCTTTATAGAAGCTGATCACCAGGTCTTTCTCCTGTGGAGCTTCTGAGTGGATTCAAACCTCCAACTTATCAGTTAGCAGTCAATCACTTAACTGCTTGTGCCACCAGGTCTCTGACTCTCTAGTAACTCTGTTAAACTCTTTGGACATCATAATCAAATTCACTCATAAGGACTACAAGCCATGCAACCTTTTTATCAAACATATTTGAAAAAGGTTAATGCCTTTGATTTATAGAAGACCTCAGAGAAGAAAATAGTTCCTCAAAAAAATGAAGATGGAACTCAAGTCAAAATGCAGCATATCCATAAAATCAAAGGTGAGTGCTGACCCAAGTATTACTCCTCATTAATTTCAAAGCACTAAGATATGCTCTAAGAAAATATTTTCATATATTTTCAGATGATATGATGTTCAGGGACATAGAAAATTGGAATTAGAAGTGTCGTTGACCTTGACTTCAAGAAGGAAGGACAATTGTGGGACATTGACAAAAATGACTTAAGAGGGACTCAAAGTGGAAGTGTTGTGTGGTGGATGGGCTGTTAGAGCAGGAGGAAGAAATGGAGGTACACAAGTGCTCAGGACACTTATAGTGGTTTCCTGAATATCTGGACTTTTTATTTCATATATATATATACACACACACACATAAATATATATATAGGAGCTCTGGTAGCGTAGTACCTAAGGCACTTGACTGCTAACCAGAAGGCTGGCTGTTCAAATCCACCAGCCATTCCTCAGATGGAAGATGGGGCAATCTACTTCCATAGTGATATCGCCTCGGAAATCCAAGGAAGGTTCACTATGAGTTATGTCCAACTCAACGGCACGTAACAACAACAAATATATATATATATATATATATATATATATATATATATATATATATATGTACACACACACACACACACGTGTATCTTTTTTAAGTGTGATGAAACGTTGCCCAATCCTGCACCATCTTCACAATCTTTGGTTTGCTTCAGTTCGTTGTTTCAAATATGTGCATGGGTTCTAATCTAGGGGGCTCACCTTCCAGCACTATATAGGTCAATGTTCTATTGTGATCCATAGGTTTTCATTGGATATATTTTGGTAGTAAATTGCTACACTTTTCTTTCTAGTCTATTTTAGTCTGGAAGCTTCACTGGAACTTGTCCACCATGAGTGACTCTGCTGGCATTTGAAATAACAGTGGCCTGGCTTCCAGCATCACAGCAATAAGGAAGCCATCACAATACAACAAACTGATAGACAAGAGTGGGTATATATATAGTAAACCTTGTAAAGTTTATTGACAAATTAGAAACTTGTTTCTCAGTATCTACTCAATGCAGGGAAATTTTGGCAATTTCCAACAATTGCCAATTGTTAACAGTTCATTGTTTCCCTAATTAATGGAACCTTTGCTTTTAACTTTCCAGCAGTTCTTTTTTTTATTATTTATTTATTTTTTTATTAGGATTTGGGTGAAGATTTACAGAGTAAATTCACTTTTCATACAGCAGTTCACATATACTTTGTCTCATGTCATTGACTAAAATTACAATGCAGCAGCTCCCCTCGCACTTCCTCCCCATAGTTACCTCCTCCCAGTGTCCATCCCTTCATACTCTTCTGCACCCTAAGAGGCCCATTGTCTGCCAACCCTGTATATGATC
>NW_006921606.1:15892511-15897365 GCF_000298275.1 Orycteropus afer afer
CTTCTGTGTCTGTGTTAATTGGTTTCCCTTTTCTTTGTTGAAGAGGGTCTGTGCAATCCTTCTGCCTAGTCCGCCATCTTGCCCTGCCTCCCTTTCCAGCAGTTCTTAAGTCCTATTTGTTTATAATATTTTAAAATTCTTTAGAAACTCAAGTTTATTAATAATGTTGTTGTTAGGTATTGTCAAGCCAGTTCTGACTCATAGTGACCCTATGTGCAACAGAACAAAATACTGCCCAGTCATGTACCATTCTCACAAACACTGCTATGCTTGAGCTCATTGTTGCTTATTAATAATTGTTAACATTTATTAAATACTCTGCTATATACTTTGAATGCATTACTTTATTTAATCTAACAATAGCCATATGTCAGATTATTACTATTATCTCCATTTTACAGACAAAAAACTAAGCCTTGAAGTAATTTGCTCAAGGTCACATTGATAGAAACTGAGGAGCCTAAGATTGAATCAAGGCTTTTATTAACCACTGAATGTTAATTCTAAAGTAAGCCAAATGTCACCAGGCCTTACCAATCCTTATATAAAAATGAAATCATGGCCATATTGATGAATCAAACTTCCATCTTCAGTACCTCTCACAGGTTCCGGGAGTCCCTAGAAGGATGCTTCACATGAACCCACAAACATGCTATCAGCTTCACTCATATGGTCTACAATATGTTATTTTTTTCCCCGTGAGGGCATCCAAGCTCTCTCAAGTTATGTCAGCTTCTGTTGATGGTGTAAACAGGTGACCAAGACCAATATTTGTGCTGAGAGACACTGGAATCTCACAAACTGATAGCCCTTGAGGTGACAGGTTTAGGTCACATTTGAGATGGAAGCAAGGAGGTTGGCCTTCTCACCATCTTTTACCATATTTTGTTACTTGGTCTAAAGTAGCTCCTCCAGAACATACAATCTTTAAAAGTGTCACTTGGAAAAGAGCTTCTGTCACATAATCTTCACAACCATAATCCTAAAGCCCCAAACGCAGTGGATGAGCAGATGGAAGACAATGTCTTGCCACACCCCTCCATGCCCTCCCACTCCATTCTCCAGAAGCAGCTGCCTGGCCTCTGGGTGACCCTGGATATTCCACAGACAACAATCTTCCTTTTTCCTCTCTCCCCCCAACCTCTTTATTAAGCTGTCCATGTCATCATCTCAAAAAAAGAAGATTGGTTTTCATCTGTTTCTTTAGACTTGGCTATTTGGAGTCAAATTCTTTTTCTCTGGAGAAGAAGTCTCCCCAAGATGAATCCAAATAGCCAAGTGTAAAGAAACAGAAAATGGTCATAACTTTTGGGTGACTGTTCAGCTCACATTTGGGCAGTTAGTGCTATATTTGTTTTCCTCACTTTTTCACTACCATGTCTTTGAAAATCATACTACTGAGATTCCGTCTCCACACAGGGCCACTTGGGTATCCAGCCTCAGTCCTCAATCTCTCTCAGGGACCTCAACAGATCATCCCTATCCCAGCTGGCTCCCAAGAGGTCTTAGTCCTCCCATAAAATAGTGTTTCCCCCCATGTTTCATCACTTTTGTGAATGTCTTCAGCTTTCCCTCCATATCAACTTGATTAACTTTTCTGATCCTTAAGTTTAGACCTTCATTGCATATTTTTGCCTCACATGCTCCTGGTCCTCTTGGACTTACAGCTATGGATGCTACTGAGCTTCCTGAATCTATCTTACCAAAGGTGGAGACTTCAGCTTCCATTGTTCTACGTCCAGCAAGCATCCAGTTCCACTTTCTGCAACCTCCTCCTACCTATACCATTTCCAAGGATCTTAATCCAAATTAGAACTTTTAGAGTCCAGTTATCCAGGACAAACAGTTGATTTTCTGAAGAAGAGGCATCAGTAGCTACCTTCTGTATATATACCAGATAGCTGATGTAGGTTTCAAGGTAACAGGATGAGTCAAAATCTAGATCAGCCATTAAATTGTTGTGAAGGGGAAGAAGGACCAAGTGAGGTTCAAGTGAGTCTCAGTTAGAAGGGAAGAATGAACCCTGTCCACAGTATGTTGAGAATATTGTTTTGAAAAGACCAGATTTGCTGGTGAGACCCCTGAAACTATGGCCTCCACCTACCCTTCAGGTCTGGAATTGAACCCACACCTGTGGTTGCCAGCCAAACAATTGACAGACATTTGGGGTGAACATTTACATTAGGTAGATACACTACTTGAAGCAATCAATCATGGGAGAGCAGATGGGCAGTGTTTGCACAGGGAGATAGCTCAGGGGCCAGGAGTGCATGGGAGAGAAGGACACAGGTTAGAGGGAACTATGTGGAGGAAGTGGGAAGAGAGCTGTTATGTTATGGGGAATTGTAATCAATGTCATAAGACAAAAATGAGTATGAACTGCTGCAAGGAGAATGAATTTGCTCTGTAAACTTTCACCCAAATCACAATAAAAATTAAAACAACAAAAAAAAAAGAATATTGTTTTCTTTAGAGGAAGAAGCCTGCATCTATTCACTCAGCACATAAGCTTCTAGGGTCTAATAAATATTAAGCATTTGGCTAAGTGCAGTGGATAAGAAAATGAATAAGGCATAGCTCCTATCCTTAAGGAGTTCATTGTTGTTATGTATCATCGAGTCATACCTGATTCATAGCAGCCCCTCCTTGGGTTTCCAAGGCGGTATCACTATGGAAGTAGATTGCACAACCTTCCTTCTGAGGAGTGGCTGGTGGGTTTGAACCACTAACCTTCTGGTTAGTAGTCAAGGGCCTTAGGGGCTATGCTACCAGAGCTCCTAAGGACTCCATGGGTGATGCAAATAATTAATGCCCTCTGATGCTGTGTATTCCCATGCGGAGTTGGAGTCAACTCATTGGCAACTTGTCCACAAAGAGGTAAGTATTAGTTGTTGTTGTTGTTAAGTGCTGTCCAGTCATTTCCGACTCATAGTGACCCCATGAACAGCAGAATGAAACACTGCCCAATCCCGCATCAGCTCCATGATCCCTGCTACACTTGAGCCCATCATCGCAGCCATCGTGTCATTCCATCTCGTTGAAGGCCTCCCCCTCTTTCGTCGACCCTCCACCCTACCAAGCATGATATGCTTCTCCAGGGAATGGTCCCTTCTGACAACATGACCAAAATAAGTGAGACGAAGTCTGGCCATTCTCACTTCCAAGGAGCATTTTGGGTACACTTCCTCTAAGACAGATCAGTTAGTTCTTTTAGCAATCCATGGTACTTTCAGCATTCTACACCAGCACCACAACTCAAAAGCATCAACTTTTCTTCAGTCTTCCTTATTCATTGTCCAGCTCTCACATGCACATGAGACAATTGAAAATATCATGGCTTGTGTTAGGCACACCTTAGTCCTCAGGGAGACATCCTTGCTCCTCAGCACTTGAAACAGTTCCTTTGCGGTTGACTTTCCCAATGCTACACGACGTCTAATGTCCTGACTGCTGCTTCCATTGGCTTCGATTGTAGAACCAAGCAACCGTGAATTTTTGACAACCTCAATCTTCTCTCCATTTATTATGATACTGCTCATTGGTCCAGTTGTGAGGATTTTTGTTTTCTTTATATTGAGACACAATCCCTACTGCAGACTCTATTCTTCAACCTTCATCAGTAAGTGCTTCAAGTCATCCTCACTTTCAGCAAGCAAAGTTGTATCATCTGCATGTCTCAGGTTGTTAATGATTCTTCCTCCAATCCTGATGCCACATTTTTCTTCATATAGTCCAGCTTCTTGGATTATTTTGTCAGCATATAGATAGAATAAGTGTGGAGAAAGGATACAACCCTGACACACTCCCTTCTTGATTTTAAACCATGTAGTGTCCCCTTGTTCTGTTCGAATGACAGCCTCCTGGTCATGAGTACAATCAAGTGTTTGGGAATTCCCATGCTTCTCAATGTTATCCGTAATTTGTCATGATCCACACAATCAAATGCCTTTGCATAGTCAATAAAACACAAGTAAACATCTTTCTCGTATTCTTTGCCTTAAGCCAAGATCTATCTGACAACAGCTATGATATCCCTTATTCCATGTCCTCTTCTGAATCCAGGTTGCACCTCTGGAAGTTCTCTGTCAATATACTGCTGCAAACATTTTTGAATTACCTTAAGTAAGATCTTACTTGCGTGTGATATTAATGATATTGTTCTACAATTTCCACATTCTGTGGGATCACCTTTCTTTGGAGTGGGTACAAATATGGATCTCTTCCAGTCAGTTGGCCAGGTAGCTGTCTTCCAACTCTCTTGGCATAACCAAGTGAGTGCCTCCAGTGGGGCATCCGTTTGTTGAAATATCTCAATCGGTATTCTGTCAATTCCCGGAGCCTTGTTCTTTACCAATTCTTTCATTGCAGCTTTGACTTCCTCCTTCAGCACCATTGGTTCTAGATCATATGCCACTTCCTGAAATGGATAAAGATCGACCAGTTCTTTTTGGTACAGTGACTGTGTATTTCTGTCATCTTCTCTTAATGTTTCTTGCATCATTCAATATATTGCCCATAGAATCTCTCAATATTGCAACTCGAGGCTTAAATTTTTTCTTGAATTCTTTCAACTTGAGAAATGCCAAGTGTATTCTTCCCTTTTGGATGTCAGACTCCAGGTCTTTGCACATTTCGTTATAGTGATTAGTTTTGTCTGCTTGAGCTGCTCTTTGAAATTTTCTGTTCAGCTCTTTTATCTTGTAGTTTCTTCCATTTGCTTGAGCTACTCTCCACTCAAGGGCAAGCTTCAGAGTCTCTTCTGTCATCCACTTTGGTCTTCTCTTCTTTTCTCATCTTTTTAGTAATCTCTTGCTTTCTTCATGGATAATGTTCTTGATATCCTCCCACAATTCT
>NW_006921606.1:15898171-15907596 GCF_000298275.1 Orycteropus afer afer
GCTGTTTCTCTTCAATTTGAGTGGTGCCACATCAGCAAATGGAGGTCTCGAAAGCTTTACCTTATCCATAGGAGTAAGTCTTGGTTTACTCAGATCATGCAGCTTTTTCTCAGTCCTTTTTTGCGAGCCTTCTAACCTAACCAGACTATTCATAAAGTTGTACAGTAATGTATCAAACAGTGTCTTTGCTATTCATAAGGTTTTCCCTGACCAATTCTTTGAGAAGTGGAAGGCCTCTTCCTTCTTCCTAGTCTGTCTCAGTCTGTAAGCTGGGCTAATACCTGTGCACCATATGCATCCCGCTGGGTTTGAAACACCAGTGGCTCAGCCTCAAAACTCACATCAACATGTCACCAGGGTAGGACAAACCATCAGACAAGTTTGTCTCCCTCTTGGAAACCTCTCATACCACCCTTACCTACATCCCTCCAGCTGACTGCTCCCTGCATTAGTTAGAAGGCACTGTATCTCATAAGGGATTCCCAACACTTATGTCAAATAGCAATTGTGTAGTCAGTTTTGATTGACATTTAAATTCTCCATTTTTTAATGTATCACAAAACAAATAATAGACATGCTAAGTTGTGGTTTATATTATTTAACCCCAACTGGACTATTTAAAACATGTTTTGATCACTCTCATATAGCCAACTTTCCAAACAGAAAACATCCTGAACTGGGAACTCAGAGGACACCCACCAGGTAGCATGTTGGGTATTGCTTACCTTATCAAAGTTAAATTTGCTTTCACTGACTATAATCCTCATTTAAATGGATGACCTAGACAAACTAGTTTAAGCTGCTACAAATGAAAATGCAAATAAAACATCTGCTTCTAACTCCTTTTCACTCATTATTGTAACTTCAGAAGAGGAGAGGTTAAGAAGTTTTTAGAATCATTTGAATGCCAATTGTTTTGATCAGATATGTCAATAGGATTCTCTGAGCCAATAGACTGGAATTTTAAGAGGTGAAATCTCTCAGGGCATTAAGACAAGTAGAAAACAAATAAGCTGACAAGCTTAAGAGACTGGACACTACAGGTAGAAATGTCGAGAAAACAAATGAGAAATTGGGGAGATACAATATACTGCTGCAGAGGGAGAAATGAATATGAGACATAACTCAATGTGGGAGAGAGACCCAAGGAGGAAAAATCTCATTCGTGTCGAATATATCTTCTTTAGAGACTGAGCAGTCATGTTGAAATAAGTGAGTCAATACAAGAAAGCCCCTTTGATTTGGAGAATGCTTGACAGGTACAAGAAGCCAAGGATATATGGGAGGATAGTACAACCTGATGATAAGTACATAGAGAAAATACAACACAGCTCAAACAAGGTGGGTTGTGGAGGACACTCACTGGTACTTCTTGGTCATTTTAGCTCAGCTTTTCCAATTTTACAAGTGATATTTCACAGATTAGGACAATATTTATACCTGTTATCTCTGCAGCTGTTTTGCCTAGTGTAGAGGACCCTCGGAAAGAAGGCCTGCTGATCTACTTTTGAAAGAGCCATTGAAAAACCTATGGGGCACAGTTCTACTCAGAAACACAGGCATTTGCCATAAGTCAAAATTGACTTGATGGCAACTGAATTTTTTAAAATCATCTTACTAACTCAGGATGCTTAGACAGTCAGATGTACACGGGCTTAAAGTTTATGTCTGCCTCTTGCTGGTTATATGATTTTGGGCAATTTGTGCAAAGACTTTCAACCTTCTTTGTTCTATTTCCTAAATAGCAACAGATCTCTGTGAGGATCAGGGTTGTTGTATGTAAAGTATATGGACAGCGTTGTTGGTCACTACATATAGCTATTGGTGCTGTTATTATTAATCTTTCTGTAGAAGGTTTAGGTCCCTCAATGATGCAAACAGTTTGTGGTTTGTTACTCACCAAAACATTCACAGTTCTAACCCATGAAGCCATGTCATGGAAGAAAGACCTTGGAATCTGCTTCCATAAAGATTACAGGCAAGAAAATCTGTGGGGTTCAGTTCTATTAGGCAGTTCATGGATGTGACATGAGTCAGAATAAACCTGACATCAATGATTTTGGCTTTTGGTGCTTTTTACAGGGTTTGGGGATTTTTCAGGGATAGAGCCACAACCATATTTACATTTTAGTAAGTACATATGCATCCTTTTAAGTAGGATCCTGTTTGATTCCTCATGTGAAACCTAGCATTCTATTCCTTCAAAGGCTTTTCAAATTTAGAGTTTAACATGAAATTTCATGATCCCACACCCCAGCAAAGCAGGTATATGCACATACATAATTATAGGGGTTCATAGATGCCCTGAAGGTTGAGGAAGGCATCTCAGGTTAAAGACTTATTCTAGTGCATACAATGTTGTTTCATAATTGTCTCCAACTCCTTAATATTATCAAAGGAGTAATTAATCCAAACAAGTTCCCTAGGAAAAATCATTTGTTTTAAAGTTTGATGTTGAAGCCACATTCCTTGGGAACCCATGGAGAACATAAAAACTTCACAGCAGGTTTATGATCATGAATAGTTTTAAGGGAATCCATTTCCAGATACTCATCATTCACGTAGGAGCTCTGGTAGGATAGTGCCTAAGGCATTTGACTGCTAACCAGAAAACAAGAAAAAAACAAACTTAGTGCCATCTAGTCCATTCTAATTCATGGCCAAACCTCCTTGGGTTTCCAAGGCCATATCCCTACAGAAGTAGATTGCTCAATCTTCTCTATGGAAGTAGATTGCCAAATCTTCCCTCTGAGGAGTGGCTGGTGGGTTTGAACTGCCAGTCTTCTGGTTAGCAGTCAAATGCCTTAGGCACTATGCCACCAGAGCTCCCACTAACCAGAATGTTGGTAATTTAAACTCACCAGCTGCTCCACAGAAGGAAGATAAGTAATCTACTTCCAAGAAGATTTACCACCTTGGGAACCCAGTGAGGGTCTCTATGAGTAGTAATTGACTCAATGGCAGTATTTATCTATTTATTATTTTTAATACAGGTAGCCTCTTTCTGGGGGCTCTGGTGGTGTAGTTCCTAAGGCATTTGACTGCTAACCAGAAGGCTGGAAGTTCAAACCCATCAGCCACTCCTCAGAAGGAAGATTGCGCAATGTATTTCCATAGAGATACCACTTCAGAAATCCAAGGTGGGGACTCTATGAGTTGAATCAAATTGACAGCAGTGAGTTTGGTGTTTTTCGGTGTTTAGCCACTGTTCTAAAAGTAATTGCCCTGAAAACGCACTTGTATGCCCATTAACTATCCTTTCACTTTACACAAGAAAGGAAGGCATTCACCATCCCAAAACTTACTGTGCTCCCTTAAGGTAGCATAAAGCCACCATATACACAACTGTCTAAGTGGAGTTCAAGTATCAGAAACTTTGGTGTAAGGACTTATAATCTTCTTTTCCTTGGGAGTTGTCAAAGGAGCATAAGAGAACAGACAGAGCATCAGTAAGAAATATTAAATGCTAAAAAAATGCCTTTTATTTTTCTCATACCTAAATGTAAGCATTTATTTCAGCTATGCTCAATACAAACAGGAGACCCTGGGTGGCACAAATAGTTATGTGCTTAACTGCTAGCCAAAAGGTTGGTGGTTTGAACTTACATAGAGGTTGCTCAGAAGACTAGCCTGCTAATCTGCTTTTGAAAGGTCACTGCCTTGAGAACTCTTTGGAGCAGTTCCATAGGGCACATATGGTCACCAAGAATCCGATTCTACTTCACAGCAAGCAACAACAACAATAATGCTCAATACTCAATTCTAGGACAATTCAATAGGTGGAAATAAATATCCCATTAGAAAAGGATAAACAGGATAAGTGAGTGGCTCTGAATCTTTGAACTGTAACTAGAATGTTTGTCGGGACTATCATAATTTTCAAGAGATACTGGATAAAATTCCAGATCAAAATTGTATGTGATGTATTTTATATCCTCTGTGTTATTCAAAGAGTTAGTTAAAACTTAATTTTTAATAATAATTATTAAATATTTATATACTTATATATAAATATTTATATAAATTGAGCTCTGGTAGCATAGTGCCTAAGGCACTTGACTGCTAACCAGAAGGCTGATGGTTCAAACCCACCAGCCACTTCTCGGAAGGAAGGTTGGACAATCTACTTCCATAGTGATATTGCCTTGGCCACCCAAGGAGGGGTCACTATGAGTCGGGTCCGACTCGACGGCACATAACAACAACAACAACAACAACATATAAATTACATTCAACTGTCATTCTACTTCATCCTCTAAAAGGTTTGTTTATTTATTTATTTATTTATTATTGCCTTTCCTTCCATCTAAGTTAATATGTGTCTAAGCTATGATTAATGATTTACCCTCCCCTCCCCTCCCAACCCTGGTAACATTCTAAGAGTGGTTCTTTCTGTATGTCAACCTTTTCTTGACTTTTTATAGTATTAATCTCATACAATGTTTGTCCTTTTGTGATTGACTAATTTCACTCAGCATAATGTCCTCTAGGTTCATCCATGTTATTAAGAGGTGTTTCACAGATGCACCGTTATTCTTTAACTTTGTATAGTATTTCATTGTGTGTATGTACCATAGTTTGTTGATTCATTCATCCACTGACGGGCACTTAGGTTGTTGTTTCCACTTTTTTGTTATTTTGAATAACATTACATTGAACATGGGTGTGCATATATCTTTTTGTCACAGATCTTTTTTCTCTAGGATATATACCCAGTAGTGGGATTGCTGGATCATATGGTATTTCTATTTCTAACTTCTTAAGGAAGTGCCATATGGGTTTCCACAGTGGTTGTACCATTTTAAAGTCCCACCAGCAATGTATGAGGGTTCCAATGTCTCTACACCCTCACCAGATGCAGAAAGGGCATGGAGATAACATCTTCTGACCTATAACTACACAAGAGGAAGACAGAATCACCATCAGCAGCCTTATTCCTATGAGGCCAGACGTGCAGCCACCCTCCAGCCTTTTACCAATTCTGACACCAACCATCCCTCCCATGGCACTCACTACTTCTCTACTGGGTTTGATAATTCGTTACAATGGCCACATAACAATATTCATGATTGTGGGTTTATTAGGGAAATAATAGGCTATAATTCAGGTTCAGGAATGTGCTCAGGATACAATTCTTCAATCAGGACAATTTCCCCTCTACTGTGCCCTCAGACATGCCTCTCTGGGCCTTGACCTCTCAGCCTGGCCTCTTTCTTGCGCTGTGGGCCAGGTAAGCCTGCTGCTCTGTCTTGTGCCTCTTGGTTCCACTCCTGCTGTCTCTCTGTCAGGTTGTCTCTCTGCTGCAACATCTCTATCAAGGAAGTCCAACGCAGGGATCTCAGGTCCAAGGACACGCTCTACTTTACCTCCAGATCTTGTCTCTTAATGGCAGTGAGATCCCCCCTCTGCTTCTAGGAAGGCTCATTTTAAGCCTGGCAGAGTGACAAAACTAACCAATCCCAATATCAGAATTCTACCCACTTTATTTTCATGGTCCCATCCAGTGAGAACAACACGTAACAACAACAGCCCAGTAATCCAGTAGGAGTTACAAAGACTATGGCTGGAAAAACCATACCTAGTAATTCTGTACCACACCAGCATTTGTTGTTTCTGTTTTTTTTCTTTTTTTTTTAACTTTGCTATTAATGCTGGGCTGAGATGATATATCATTGTTGTTTTGATTTGCATCTCTCTCATAGCTAATGATAAGGAGCTCTGGTGATATAGTGAAGGCATTTGGCTGCTAACAAAAAGGTCATTGGTTAGAATCCTCTAGTTGCTCCAATAAAGGAAGATGAGACAGTTTGCCTCTATAGAGCTTAACAGCCTTAGAAACCTAGTGTGGGTCACTATGAGTCAGTATCAACTCAACAGCAGTGAATTTGTTTTTTGGGATAGATTGTGAGAATTTCTTCATATGTTTGTTAGCCACTTAAATGTTTTCTTTGGTGAAGTGTCTGTTCATATCCCTGACCATTTTTTTCCTTTGAGTTGTTTGAGTTTTTGGGCTTAAGGTGCTAAATATTTCTATGAATTTTGGAGATAAGTCCCTTGTCTGATACATTGTTGCCACTTTATTTATTTTTTCCCCCAGTCTGTAGAATCTCCTTTTTTCTCTTTTAGTGAAGTCTTTTGATGTGCACACATGTTTAATTTTTAGGAGGTACCAGACATCTAGTATCTCTTCTGCTGTTTGTGCCTTTTGGTTATGTTTGACATTATATTTATGCCATGTATTAGGGCCCATAAGTTGGTCGGTCTTTTCTCTTTGATGATCTTTATGGTTTTAGGTTTTAAATATAGGTCTTTGATTCATCTTGCATTAGTTTTTTTTTTTTTTTTTTTTTTTAATATGGTGTGAGATATGGATCTTATTTTATTTTTCTGAAAATGCTTATCCAGTTTTGCCAGTATCATTTGTTAAGGAAACTATCTCTTTAAGGTTTAGTTTTATTAAGGTTTAATTTTTTACTATTTTTTTTTTAATAAATAGCATGTTCGGTCATGACAGCATACACTTTTCTCTTTCATTAATGAATAGAAAATATTTGGTTATAATTTATCTCATTGAAAGAGACAATTGCAATAAATTTTATTTGTTTAGTAATTGTCAGAATTTATAATCTATTTAGGCTGTTTACAGATCTCTTTGGTCCTAATATTAAATATAATGTATCCCAATCCAGAAAAAAAAATTTTTAATGGTTATGCTCACAACAAATTAAATACTTTTATATGGTGTTGTTGTATTGCTAGGTGCAGTCAAGTTGCCTTCAATTAATAATGACCCTATGTGCAACAGAACAAAACACTGCCTGGTCCTCTGCCAGCCTCACAATCCTTGATATACCTGAGTCCATCAGTGCAGCCACTGTTTTAATCCATCTCCTTGAGGGTCTTGCCTTTTCTCATTGACCTCTACCAAGCATGGGATCCTTCTCCAGGGAATGATGCCTTCTGACAACACGACCAAAGTACGTCAGACGAAGTCTGTCCATTCTCACATTCAAGGAGCATTCCAGCTACACTTCTTCCAGGACAGATTTTTTTGTTCATTTGGCAGTCCATGGTGCTTTCTGTATTCTTCATCAACACCACAACCTCAAAAGCATCAACTCTTCTTGAGTCTTCCTAGTTCATTATCCAGCTCTCACATGTATACGAGGCAATTGAAAATAACATGGCTTGGGTTAGGCGCACCTTAGTCTTAAGGAGATAACTTTGCTTTTCAGCACTTTACAGTGGTCTTTTGTAGCAGATTTGCCCACTGCAATACGTTGTCTGATGTCTTGACTGGTGCTTCCAGTGGTGTTGATTGTGGAACGAATATGAAATCTTTAACTTTAATCCTTTCTTCATTTATTGAGATGTTGCTTATTGGTCCAGTTGTGAGGATTTTCATTTTCTTTATGTTGAGATGTAATCCATACTGCAGCCTGAAGTCTTTAATCTTCATCAAGTCATCCTCACTTTCAGGAAGTAAAGTTGTGTCACCTGCCTATCGGAGGTTGTTAAAGAGTCTTCCTCCAATCCTGATGCCATGTTATTCTTCATGTAGTCAAGTTTCTCAGATTATTTGCTCAGCATTCAGATTGAATAAGTATCATGCAAGGATACAACCTTGATGCACTTCCTTCCTGATTTTAAACCATGCAGTATCCACTTGTTCTGTTCAAATGAAAGCTTCCTATGTAAATGTTCCTGATGAGCACAATCAAGTATTCTGGAATTCTAATTCTTCTCAATGTTATCCATAATTTGTTATGATCCACACTATTGAATGCTTTTGCATAGTCAATTAAAACACAAGTAAATATCTTTCTGGTATTCTTTGTATTCAGCCAAGATCCATCTGACATCAACAATGATATTCCTCATTCCACATCCTCTTCTGAGTCCACCTTGCACTTCTGGAAGTTTTGTGTCAATATACTGCTGTAACCATTTTTGAAATATCTTTAATATCAGTTTACTTGTGTGTGATATTAATGATAATTTGATAATTTCAACATTTTGTAAGATCACCTTTCTTTGGAATGGGTACAAATTTTAATCTCTTCCAGTCAGTTGCACAGGTAGCTGTCTTCCAAATCTCTTGTCATAGCCGAATGAGTGTCTCCAATGGGCACCCATTTGTTGAAACATCTCAATGGGTACTACATGAATTCCTGGGGCCTAGTTTTTCACCAATTCCTTCAGTGAAATTTCAACTTCTTCCTTCAACCTCCTGAAATGGATGAACATCATCCAATTCTTTTTGATACAGTGACTCTGTGTATTCCTTCCATCTTCTTTTGATGTTTCCTATATCATTCAGTATTTTGGCCATTGAATATTTCAGTATTTCAACTCAAGGCTTGAATTTTTTTCTTCCATTCTTTCAGCTTGAGAAATTCTGAGCATGTTCTTCACTTTTGGTTTTCTAACTCCAGGTCTTTGCACATTTCATCATAATAATTTACTTTGTCTTCTCAAGCTGCTCTTTGAAATCTGTTCAGCTCTTCTACCTTGTCATTTCTTACATTTACTTTAGCTACTCTCTATTCAAGGACAAGTTTCAGAGTCTCTTCTGACATCCATTTTTCTCTTTTCTTTTTTCCTGTGTTTTTAATGACCTTTTGCTTTCTTCATGAATGATGTACTTGATGTCATCCCACAATTCTTCTCGTTTTTGGTCATTGGTTTCCAATGCATGGAAACTATTCTTTATATGGTGTCTAAACTCAGGAGGGATATAATCAAGGTCAATTTTGGCTCCTGTGGACTCGTTTTAATTGTCTTTAGCTTCAACTTGAACTTGCATACCAGCAATTGATGGTCTGTTCCACAGTCAACTCATAATCTTGTTTTGGCTGAAGATATTGAGCTTCTCCATCACCTCTAGCCACAGATATAGTCAATCTGATTCCTGTGTACCCCATCTGGTGAAGTCCACTTGTATAGTTGTCATTGTATTGTTGAAAAGATGTGTTAGCAATGAATAAGTAATTGGTCTTGCAAAATTTTATCATGCTATCTCCAACCTTATTTCTATCACCAAGGCCATATTTCCCAACTACCAGTGATTCTTCTTTGTTCCCAACTTCTACATTCCAATCACCAGTGATAATCAATACATCTTGATTGCACATTTGGTTAATTTCAGACTGTAGAAGTTGGTAAAAATCATCAATTTCCTCATCTTTGGCTTTGGTGGTTGGTATGTAAATTTGAATAATATATTAACAGGTCTTCCTTGTAGATATTATCCCACCACTGACAGAATTGTACTTGAGGATAGTTCTTGAAATATTCCTTGTGATGATGAATGCCACACCATTCCTCTTCAATTTGTCATTCCTGGCATAGTAGATCATATGGTTGTCTGATTCAAAATGGCCAAAATCAGTCCATTTCAGCTCACTAATGCCTAGGATGTCAAT
>NW_006921606.1:15917961-15923916 GCF_000298275.1 Orycteropus afer afer
TTAAGAGAATAAAAGTAGAGAAGGAGAATAATGAAGGAAAAAAATGGAAAAAAATGCAAAAGGGAAAATAAGGAACAGAGTTAACCATGAGAAAAAAGGGAGAGGAAAAAAACTTAAATTAAAAAAAAAAAAAATTCAACCAGGAACAGGGAAAAGATAAAATGCTGAAAACTAGGACCTGGGAGTGGAAGTTTAAGAATAATACTAAAAAGGACAAAAATATTATCAATTATAGTTGTTTTAAATCAAACAAATACAAGCAAACTAATCACCAGAAAAAGAAAGCAAAAAAGAAAATAATAGAAATAAAAAAAAAGAGAGAAAAAAAAAAAAATCGGTGGAGGACAGGGCAGGGCACCCAGGCTCTGTCTGAGCACACAGACTGTGATGGAGTTCCTGTGGGCCCAGAAGGTAGATGGGAGTGGGGAATGGTCACACCTCCGTTCACCAAATGGGTTTGGGGTGTAAGAGTAACAAGAGGAATGTCTTACTTTTTCAGTCTTGCAGGTCCGGAGAGTTCTTTGGGTTGCTGGAAAGAAGAACATGTTCTTAAGCCCCAGGAATCTGCGAGAGTGCTGTCTCTAAATATCTAAAATAGTCAAGCTGTTTTTAGATCTTCAAAATGGTGGTGTCCTCCTGACCGGCAAAAGTCCACAGCTCAACCTGCCTTTCTCTTCACCTTCTCTGTTTATTCCCCAGCTACCGTGCACAATCATCCGTGCAGTCCCTGGCTAGCAGGGCTGATTTTTAGGTTAATTCTTAGGTCCTATCACCACTTGGGAATCTCCAAGCTGTCTGTGTCATCAGGATTGCTGCCAGAATGCAGCTCCGTTTGTCTTCTTTTTTGGTATTTTCACGCAAATTCTCCTGCTAGTTGGGGTTTAGTCCACTTCTATATCCTTCCCTTCAAGGCTCATGGGTCCAGGATTATCTTCTGTGTCTGTGTTAATTGGTTTCCCTTTCCTTTGTTGAAGACGGTCTGTGAAGTTGTTCTGCCTAGTCTGCCATCTTGCTGAAACTAAAGCCTGACTTTTTAAAATAATAGACTAATACAATATTCTTCTGTGACTGACTTACTTCACTCAGCATAATATCCTCCAAGTTCATCCATGTTATGAGGTGTTTTGCAGATTTGATGTCATTCTTTAGAGTGGCATAGTATTCCACTGTGTGTATGTATCATAGTTTGGTTGTATCCATTCTTCTGTTGATGGGCACCTAAATGGTTTCCATCTTTGGGCTATTGTAAATAGTGCAGCGATGAACATGGGTGTGCATATATCTGTTCTTATCCTGGCTCTCACTTCTTGAGGATATATGCCTAGTAATGGAATGGCTGGGTCAAATGATATTTCTAATTCCAATTTTTTAAGGAATCACCATACTGCTTTCCACAATGGTTGTATCATTTGACAGTCCCACCAGCAGTATATAAGACTCCCAATCTATCCACATCCTTGCCAGCATTTGTTATTTTCTGTCTTGTTGCTCTTTGCTATTAGAGCTGGGACAAGATGGTATCTCATTGTTGTTTTGATTTGCATCTCTCTAATGGCTAACGATCGTGAGCATTTCTTCATGTGTTTATTGGCCACCTCCTGAATATCCTGTTTGGTGAAGTGTCTATTTACATCTTCTGCCCATTTTTTAATTGGATTATTTGTCTTTTTGTTATTGGGGTGTTGGAGTTTTCTATAAATTTTAGAGATAAGTCCCTTGTCAGATATGTCATTGCCAACTTTTTTTTTTTTTCCAAACTGTAAGATCTCTTTTTCTTCTTTTGGATAAGTTTTAGAAGCACATGAAGTTTTAATTTATACAAGGTCCCATTCATCTAGTTTCTCTTCTGCTGTTTGTGCATTTTGGATTATGGTTGATAGTCTATTTATGTCATATATTAGGGCCCCTAAATTTGCCCCCATTTTTTCCTTGAGGAAATTTATAGTTTTAGGTCTCACATTTAAGTCTTTGATCCATCTATAGTTTGTTTTGTGTATGGTATGAGGTAAAGATCTTGTTTCATTTTTCTAGTACCTCCTCATCTTAAATAGCAAATACTTGTTAATTGTGGCACAAAGGACATGAGACAATGAGACCTGGTAAATTTTTGAGATTGTAATATATACTATTCTCCTTGCATTTTTTTTCTCATCCAGTTCTTTCCAGAAGGCCACAGGTTCTTAGCATCCTTGCTTCAATTGAAGTGTGCAATGAAGCAGAAAAACTATGGTATGTTCTTTCCAAAAGCCTAGAACCATCGAAAAGATTTTATAAGACGTCTAAGAAAAACTTGTGGGAAACATAGCTCTGGAAGAAAGGCACAGAAATATTTTAACTATTGAAAAGAGACTTGAAAGACAGGGGAAGAAAGGAGAAGTCTGTGGATTCTAGAGAATGGGAACCTACCCCTTGCTACTAAGGACATCTTAGTGGGGAATGGTTTCCTCATTTCACTGAAGAATTTTATGCCATAAATATCACATAAAACTGTCAGACAGCTTGTGGACCTGAAGAGATAATGTAGGTTGTGGCAGTAGGTTTCTTGGCAACAACATAGGAATTGATGGTGTATATCTGTTAAATGGACATCCCTGACCTGACATTACAGAATATTCTAGAAATTGTACCCTATTCCAGTACTATGGGAGATGAGGGTGTAGAAGGACCTGTAAGAATGGTTGACATTGAAATTCTCACAGTCCAGTGAGATGAGAGTTTATTGATGAAGTAAAATTGAATTACACAAAATAATTTTATCTACTACCTCTGACAGATCTTGGTTTGGGGACTGAGGTCAGTACCCATTGTATTCATTTGTGGTTGTTGGAATGTCCCTTGATGATAATTACTACTCCACACACACACACACACACCCTTTGGAATTAAGGGCAAACTTTCCTAGTGGCCACTTTGGTCATATGTATGAAATCACAGATTTGACAAAAGAAAATAAATCAGGAGTTGTATATTTTGTAAATCACAGGGATATAAGGGACACTACCTTTCTCAATTCTTTAGGATCCTCAACAATCATTCTCTTTCATGGGTTTAATTTTTCTGGAACTTACTATTCACGCACACAGGTCTTGTGAAGTTGGAATTACTGCCACCTCCCAGAGGAGGGCTGTTCAATGGGCTCTGTAGCTTTGTGGGACTGCCCCTCCCCTGATGAAGGAATTTATCAGCCAATTGCCCAGGGCATTCCCACACTAGTATATTTCTTCCAAAAAGTCCAAAGCTAGTGTGACAATGGGAAAACCTAAGTGATTTCCTCTTTTCCTTTACGACCATCATTTATAGCTCAGGCACTACTCTCTAAGTGCATACTCAGGTCTCAGTTTCTGCCCCTTCAACGGTGTTTTAATTTCCATTGTCTACTGTAAAAAATTATGTCAAACTAGGTGGCTTACAAAAACAAAAATTTATTCTAATTTCTGGAAGCCAGAAGCTCAAAATCAAGGTGTAAAAAGGGATACACTGCCTCCAAAAGCTCTGGAGGAAATTCCTTTCCTTGCTTTTTCCCAGCTTCAGGTTGCTGCCAGCATTACTTTACATGTGACTTGTGGCCACATTTGCATCTATCTTCACAAAACCTTCTTCTCCTTCTGTCCATCTTCCTATGTTATTGGATTTAGGTTACACTCAGATAGCCCAGAATAATCTAATCCCAAGATCCTTAATGCAATCAGTAAAGACTCTTTTCATAATAAGGTCATATTCACAGGTCCCAGGGTGTCTTAGTTCCTACAGCTGCTGTAACACAAATAAGACAACTGGATGACCTTAGTGAACTGAAGTTGATTTTCTCCCATCCGAGAGAGTATAATTCTAAATCAGTGACTCTGTCATGTTGACTCTTCCCTTGTAGGTAGTCTGTTGTGTTCTTGGTTCCTTGGCTTGTAGACAGTCCTCACATGACATCTGTCTTTCCCCATGTGTGGGGACAGAATCTTCCCATTCTGTTCTTTTTATGACTCAAAGAGATTAGGTTTAGGACCTACCTCAATCTATCAATTGATAAAATTATATCAGATTCTATTTTGGGAAGTTGATTACATCACATTAGATTACATTATAGAAATGATTCCATTATGTTAATATAAGTAACTACATTACATTATAGAAGGTGATTACATTACATTATGGAAGGTGGTTACATTATATTACATTACTTCCACAAGCATATGGGGTTAGAATTGGAATATGTATTTTGGGGCAACAAAATTTAATCCATAATACAGGGATCTGACATGAATATTTTTTGAAAGTTCACATTTTTTAGCCTGCTGCAGTCAGTATTGATTCTATCCATTCTTCACAAAATATTCACACCAATTACAGAGTGCTCCCCATGAACTGACATCGGAATTTGGTTGAGGGGTGGTTTCTACAGAAGTCTACTTCCTAATTGTCCATATACTGGCAAGATTCATATTTCCCTAAATTTGCTTTCAACAAGAAACAGTTCTCTTAGATCAGTAGTTACCAACTATTCCAAGTACAAAGAAAATTGTACTCCAAAAATATTTTATTGTTACTTTATAATAATAATAATTGTGTAATTGTTAAAATAAAAACTATGCATATACATAGAAGAAAATTTAATAAGCCTTAATTATATCAATTGTAGCTCCTCACTGTTAATCTTTTAGAAATATCCTTCTATGTTTTATTCATCTGATAGTATCCTCAATGTGTTCCAAAATAATAAAGGATTTATATCTTTTAATGTTGCAAATTATTCTATTATATAAAAAAGCCATGAATCATAATTTATTTATTTCCTTACTAATGGGCAGTTAAGTTGCTATTTCAAATTGTTCTTAAAAAATAAGAATGAGGGAGGCCAGGAAGGACACAAGCCAGGGTGGTGAATTTGGAGCAGCTGACGGAGACCAAGAAGGAATCAGGGTGGCATGGCAGATTTTGAGCAGCTGAGGGAGCCCAGGAAAGAAGCAAGCCAAGGCATCAGGTTTGGAGTGGCTAAGGGAGGCCAGGAAGTGAGCAGAGTGGTTTAGAACACCTAAGGGAGATAAACATCTATGTCTATTTGTTGTACTGTGGTAGTTGCTAAGACAGACTCAGAAGAAGGAAGAGGCCATCCACTTTTCAAAGAATTGGCCATTGAAGACCTTATGAATAGCAATGAAACACTGTCTGATATAGTACTGGAAAACTTCATGAATAATAGCTCTGAAACACTGTTTGATACAGGGCCAGAAAATTAATCCTCAGATCAGAAGGCACTCAAACTACCACTGAAGAAGAGCTACCTCCTTAGAGTAGAGTAGACCTTAATGATGTGGATAGAGTGAATCTTTCAGGACCTCAATTTGCTGATGTGGCATGACTCAAGATGAGAAGAAATAGCTGCAAACATCCATTAATAATCGGAACATGGAATGTATGAAGTATTAATGTAGAAAAATTGGAAGTTGTAAAAAATGAAATGAAACACATAAAAATAGATATCCTAGGTATTAGTGGGCTGAAATTGACTGGTTTGGGCCATTTTGAATCAGACAATCATATGATCGACTATGCCAGGAATAACAAATTAAAGAGGAATGGTGTGGCATTCATCATCACAAAGAATGTTTCAAGATCTGTCCTGAAATAAAATGCTATCAATGACAGCATAATATCCACACATCTACAAGACCAATTAATACTACTATTATTCAAATTTATGCACCAACCACCAAAGTCAAAGATGAGGAAATTAATGATTTTTACCAACTTCTGCAGTCTGAAATTGATCAAACATGCAATCAAAATGTGCTGATTATCACTGGTGATTGAAATTCAAAAGTTGGAAACAAAGAATAATCACCAGTAGTTGTAAAATATGGCTTTGGTGATAGAAATAATGCTGAAGATTGTGTGATAGAATTTTGCAAGACCAATGACTTATTCATTGCAAATACCTTTTTTCAACAACACAAACAACAGGTA
>NW_006921606.1:15924016-15930264 GCF_000298275.1 Orycteropus afer afer
CAAAATGGCCAAAATCAGTCCATTTCAGCTCACTAATGCCTAGGATGTCAATCTTTATGTGTTCCATTTCATTTTTGACAACTTCCAAGTTTCCTAGATTCACACTTTGTATATTCCATGTTCTGATTATTAATGGATGCTTACAGATGTTTTTTTCCCATTTTGAGTCATGCTACATCAGCAAATTGAGGTCCCAAAAGCTTTACTTCATCCACATCATTAATGTTGGCTCTACTCTGAGGAGGCAGCTCTTCCTCAGTTGTATTTTGAGTGTCTCAGACCTGAGGGGCTCGTCTTCTTGCATTATATTGGACAATGTTTCAGGGAAATTCATAAAGTTTTGCAGTAATATATCAGAAAGTGTTTCACTGCTATTCATAAATTTTTCACTGGCCAATTCTTTGATAAGTAGATGGCCCTTTCCTTCTTCCAAGTCTGTCTTAGTTTGGAAGCTCCATTGAAACTTATCCACCACAGCTGACCCTGATAGTATTTGAAATATCAGTTCCAAAGCCTCCAGCCTTGTAGCAACACACAAGCCACCACAGTACTACAAACTGACAGATGAGTGGTAGATATTTACATATACATAGCTCTGGTAGGTAAGGCACTTGACTGCTAACCAGAAGGCTGGTGCTTCAAACCCACCACCCACTCCTCAGAAGGAAGTTTGAGCAATCTACTTCCATAGTGACACCACCTCAGAAACCCAAGGAGGGGTCTCTATGAGTTGGGTGTGACTTGGTGGTACACAACAACAACAATACATATATATGCATATTTTGTGGTAAGTAAGTATGTTAGGGCGATTAATAAAAGATTTTCAAGCACAAAAATTATACTCCATCAATATAACCAAGTGTAGAGGAAGAAGAAAAACAATAGGTATTGAATAAAGAAAAAGATGTAAAATTAGTGAATATTTCTAAAAAGTATATTGTGTACTTTTAAATGTAAGTTTCAAATCATCATTTTGTTTAGATTGCATTGCATATATTTGTAAGTATGACATAAAAATTTTATCTAAAATTGTGCCAGAATTATATCCTTTGGAACTATTTCAATTTAAAACAGAAAATTTTATATGTCAATATTTGTATTAGATAAGAAGGCACATTGCTTTTTTTTCAAATTATTTTAGTGATATGCAAATAAAGAATTCTAAAGACCAATGCCTTAGATTATGTATTCAATGTATAATAGAGTAAAAGGAAGAGTAACTCAAATAATTGAAATATATTTATTTATCTGAGCTATCTGATTTTATTATCATGTTTTCTCTCTGTTTTTTTTTTTTTTTTTTTCCACTTTGATCATGGCCTACTACATAAAAAGTGAATGCATAGGCTTTTTTTTTTTTGTGGAATCTACCAACTTTGGCAAGGGATCTTGCCAAAAATAGCAATGAACTTATACCTGTTCTCTCATTTAGCACTCTTTATGACCCAAATTAGGGAAGTTAGTGCTCTTGGAAATTAATTGTCTGTGGCAAAGCAAGCTTGAAACAGTCACACTGGCTTATTTTACTCCATTGAAGCCAATCACATTAATATATTCTTTCAAGTTATTTCTTAAGCACTGACTGGTAATCATGTAAAGCACTGTGCTAGAAGGTATGGTGCTCACAAGTCTTTCAGGCTGTGGTAAGTACCTTGTGAGGTAAGACATCACATGAGATTTCACAAGGCAAGCACTTTCAACTCAATAAATGAAGGAAGGTTTTGTGGAAGAGGTCACATTTGAATTTTGAAAAATGTGTTGAATACAGACATTTTGAAGTGAGGAGGAATTTGAATAGCTTTGGTAAAATCATGGAGTAAGATATATCATTAAAAGTTTAATTAACAACGCAACACAACACACTGCCATGGTGTCGGATCTGACTCATAGTGACCCCTCCTTGGGTTTCCAAGGTGGTATCACTACAGAAGTAGATTGCCCAAGCTTCTTCTGAGTACTGGCTGATGGGTTTGAACTTCCAGTCTTCTGGTTATCAGTCAAATGCCTTAGGCACTAAGCCACCAAAGCTCCTAATGTCGTGCACTACACGTTTGCAGAAATTTTACAGTTATCTCATTATTTAGCTCATTTTCTGTAGTTCCATTTGACAATGTTTTTCAAACTGTAGGTTGCAACCCACTCAGGGGTTGTGAATCAGTTTAGAGGTACACTCAGGCATTTAAAAATAGATATTTGAATATATCATAAAAAGTAGTGATTACCATAATTTTGTGACATTTTTATTTCCTAAAAGTGTATGAGTGAGTGTGTGAAAGACAGACACAGAGATAGAGATGTTGCCATAGTTTTCTAGGATTGGTATAACAAAATACCACCAAGTGGGTGGCTACAAACAACATTCTCACAGTTTGGGAGGCTAGAAATCCATATTCCAGTCTCCACCAGGGCCTTGCTTTCTCTCTTTTGATCTGCTAAGGGAAGATCATTTCTTGCCTCTTTCAGTTTTTGGTAGCCCTAGGTGTTCCTAGGTGTTGCTTGGTTGATTTTGGATGCATCTTCCCCTGTTGTTACATGGTGTCTGTCTTCCCCTTGCCTGTCTTCCACCTGTCTGTCTTAGTCTTCCCCTTTATAAGATGTCACTCAGAAGAGATTAGGACTCAGTCTATTCCAGTTTGACCTCATTAACTTAACTGAAAAACCCAAAAAACCAAACTCACTGCCACCATGTCGATTCTGAGAACATTCCTGTTTCCAAACAAGGTCGCATTCACAGATAAAAGGGTTAGGACTTCAACGTACCTTTTTGGGAGACACAATTTAATCCATAACAGATATGATATAAAACGTAGTTTTTATTTTAAGCTGTCGAACACAAAGGTTACCAAAAGTCTTGGGTAAATGAACCTCAACTAATGAAAAGAGGAGAAAGAATTGAGGTTAAAGTGGAAATTTGCAGCCGATTTTCTGCTTTGAGTGATCGGTGGATGGTGGTTCATCAACCAAACTGAAGAACAGGACATTCAGGGAGACATTAGTAAATGAGGGAAGTTTGTGACATGTTGTGTGGAGATGTCTCAGTGACTTTAGGTGGAGATTTCAAGTAAACCAGTGATCCTAATGTGAGAGCTTTTGGCTGGAGACATACATTTGAAAAATATAAGCAAAAATATGATAGGTGAGGTGCTGTGTGTGACAGAGGATACCCAGTATTTCTCTGAAGATTAAAGAAAGTTAAAGAGGTAAAACTGATTGTCCTGAGGAAAATCATTTGCCATTGAGTCAACTCTGACTCATGTCAGAGTAAAACTGTGCTCCTGGGGTATTTAATAGCTGATTTTTCAGGACAAGATTGCCAGGCATTTCTTTTGAGGTGTCTCTGGGTGGACTTGAATCTCCAACTTTTCAGATAGCAGCAAAGCACATTAACCCTTTGCACCACACACAGGGATTCCGAGTACTCTGAGATGATATTAGCTTATAATGAAAGAAACATCAGTTCCTCAGGGGCTAAGGTCCAAGATACTTAACAAGTGGCACATTCCCACATTCTTTAAACATTTTATCCAGCTGGACTGCTACAGAAAGTGCAGCACACCAGAGATGTAGATGTTTTCTTTGCATTTTGGGCAGCATCTCAATTTCTTCGAGGCTTTTATCATTGAGTGCATAAATTGAACGGGTGTGCCTGTGCAGTGAAGTCAACAAGTTCCGTTAAGCACAAAGCTTTAAAAATGTCATTGTCACAGAGTTTACTTTCTCCTTGGAAGCTAAACTGACCTAGCAAACTTACCTGAGGTAAACTCTCTCCAGATCAGTGGAAGACAAGCTACATTGAGATTCCCTGGCATTCACAAACGTCCTCTTAATAGCGGACATGTGGCACCACACAGATACGTTCCTGTGCTTTTTCCTCACACTAAGGCCCCTGTGTTGTTGACCATGAATTGGTTCACATGCATAGGTGCTAAGAAAAGGGAACGAGAAAGCCAGGAAGTTTGAGATGTCAACTCAGATCTGTTTTTCAAAGTACAGTGTTAGCAAATTTCTAATTCTTTTGAAGACTTTTATCTTGATTTCCTTTCTTTCCTCAGAGTTTGAATGATCACTGAACACTGATAGCAAAAAGGACATTTGAGGTTGAGATCTGGAGTAGTCCCACTTTTTATTTTTCCTTAAATTTTATTGTGATTTAGGTGTCAGTTTATAGAGCAAATTTATCTTCCACACAACAATTCACATACACGTTGTGTCATGACATTGACTGTAGTCTCCCACAATGCAACAGCTCTCCTCCCACTTCTTCCCCATAGCTATCTCTTCCCTGTGTTCTTCCTTCTCATGCACTTCTGCCTGTTGAGCTGTCTCCTTGTGCATACATGGCCTTTTTATTCTCCCATGATTAGTCTCTCCAAGGAAGGTATCTACTTAATGTAAATGTTCAGCTCATATGCCTGTCTTTGGTTTGGCTGGAAGCCACAGGAGTGGGTTCAATTCCAGACCTAAAGGGCAGCTAGGGGTTATAGTCTCAGGGGTTCCACCAGTCTCTATCAGACCAGCAAATCTGGTCCTTTTTTTTTTTTTTTCCTTTATGATTTTGAGTTTTGTTCCACATTGTTCTCCCACTCTATCCAGGATCTCCTACATAGATCCCCCTCTGAGTGATTGACAGTGGTGGCGGGACACCATCTAGTTCTTCTAGTCTCATAGTCATATATACTGAGGATTAAAATCATTTGGAGAAAAAAAAAAAGGGTGGGGTGGGACCAGGTTTGCTGGTCTGATAGAGCCTGATGGAACCACTGAGACTATGGCCCCTAGTTGCCCTTCAGGTCTGGAATTGAATCCACACCTGGGGTTTCCAGCCTAACAGAAGACAGGCATATGAATTGAACATTTACCTGAGGTAGATACACTCCTTGGAGAGAACAATCATTGAGAAAGAAGGGCTCCCTATGCACAGGGAGACAGCTCAGGGGGCAGGAGTCCATGGAGGGATGGACACTGGGAAGAGGTAACTGTGGGGAGGAAGTGAGAGGGGATCTGTTGCATTGTGGTAAACTGTGGTCAATGTCATGAGACAAAGTATATGTAAACTGCTGTATGGAAAGTGAATTTGCTCTGTAAATCTTCACCCAAATCACACACACAAAAAAAAAGTCAAGGAAAGGTTTATGTACAGAAGGAAACTTTCTTTGTTGGTTATCAGGTGTGTGTGGGGGGGTGCAGGGAAGACTGCTATATAGGTAGAGACAAGTATTGATTCGGGTGATGGGTAGAATGATGTACCAAATGTGAGTGATCAACACGGTGGCATTGAGGAAGAGGAAGACAGAGAAGTGCGTAGGAGGTATAGACAACAAAGATGAACCCTTTTGCACATACAGTACTGTGTTGTCAGTGATGGCAAACATTGATCTGTGGGTGGACAAATGGTTGCACAGGCTCAACCATCAGTTATGTCTATGCAGGGGAGAATGTGCCCATGACCATGTATAGGGTTTCTACAAGTGTATTTGCATGTTCTATAAGAATTTCCAGTATATAGATAGACTGCAGATCGGATGGTGTACCAGTCCCTTGGAGTAATTATTTCCATGCATCTTTGGTTTTCTTCATTCTTCTTTGCACTGGATGAGGAGAGACCCATTGTTGCATCTAGATGGCAGCTTGCTAGCTTTTAAGATCCCAGTTGTACTCACCAAAGTGGGAGGTGGAACAATGTTTTATATAGTATGCTATGCCAGTTGAGCTTGATATCTCCTGCAACTATGGTCCCAAGCATGCAGGTTCAACTACTTGGTCCCTCTGGGTAGCTGGCTATGACCAAGCAGTGACCACAACCTTCCCCTTGTCAGCTCTACTATACACTTGGGAATTCTGATCATTCACATAAACATATAGGACCATTGTCTGCAAACCCTATATATGTTCTTGGATACACTCCTCATTTCATAGACATACCTAATCGTTTAGCCTGTCCACCCACCTATCCACCCATATACCCATGCTTGTCTTCACTGAAAACGCAGTACTGTATGTGCAAAAGGGTTCATATTTGTAGTCTGTACCTCCCATGTACCTCTCTATGCCTTTCTTATCCTCAATGCTGCCACACTGGTCACTCACATTTGGTACATTGCCCTTCTCTTCACCCAAATCAATACTTATCTCTATGTGTCTAACAGTGTTCCTTCCCCTCCCCTCCCACCCCTGGTAACCAACAAATAAAATTTCCTTCTATAGATAAACCTTTCCTTAACTTTTACAATAATGGACTAATACAATAT
>NW_006921606.1:15930364-15934774 GCF_000298275.1 Orycteropus afer afer
TAGAAATAATGCTGAAGATTGTGTGATAGAATTTTGCAAGACCAATGACTTATTCATTGCAAATACCTTTTTTCAACAACACAAACAACAGGTATACATGTGGAGTTTGCCAGATGGAGTATACAAGAATCAGATTGACTATATCTGTGGCAAGAGGTGATGGGGAAGCTCAATATCTTCAGCCAAAACAAGGCCAGGAGCTGACTGTGGAATAGACCATCAACTGCTTATATGCAAGTTCAAGCTGAAGCTGAAGACAATTAAAACAAGCCCAGAAGAGCCAAAATATGACCTTGATTATATCTCTTCTGAATTTAGAGACCATCTAAAGAATAGATTTGATGCATTGAACACTAATAACCAAAAACCAGAAGAATTGTGGAATGACATCAAGTATATCATCCATGAAGAAAGCAAAAGGTCATTAAAAACACAGGAAATTAAGAAAAGACCAAAAGGGATGTCAGAAGAGACTCAGAAACTTGCCCTTGAGTGGAGAGTAGCTAAAGCAAATGGAAGAAGTAACAAGATAAAAGAGCTGAACAAGAGATTTCAAAGAGCAGCTCAAGAAGAGAAAGTCAATTATTATAATGAAATGTGCAAAGACTTGGAGTTAGAATACCAAAAGGGAAGAACACACTCAGCATTTCTCATGCTGAAAGAACTGAAGAAATAATTCAAGCCTTGAGTTGCACTATTGAAAGATTTGATGGGCAAAATACTGAACAATGCTGGAAACATCAAAAGAAGATGGAAAGAATACACAGAGTCACTGTAACAAAGATAATTGGTTGATGTTCATCCATTTCAGAAGGTGGCATATGATCAAGAACCAACGATATTAAAGGAAGAAGTTGAAACTGCACTGAAGGAAACTGGTGAAAAATAAGACCTCAGGAATTCTTGTAGTACCCATTGAGATGTTTCAAGAAATGGATGTCACTCTGGAGGCACTCATTCACCTATGTCAAGAGATTTGGAAGACAGCTACCTGGCCAACTGACTGGAAGAGATCCATATTTGTACCCATTCCAAAGAATGGTGATACCACAGAGTGTAGAAATTATCAAACAATACCATTAATATCACATGCAAGTAAAATGTTACTGAAGATATTTCAAAAATAGTTGTATCAGTATATTGATAGAGAACTTCTAGAATGCAAGCTGGATTCAGAAGAGGATATGGAATGAGGAATGTCATAGCTGATGTCAGATGGATCTTGGCTCAAAGGAAAGAATACCAGAAAGATGTTTACTTGTGTTTTATTGACTATGCAAAAGCATTTGATTGTGTGGATCATAATGAATTATGGATAACATTGAGAAGAATTCAAATTCCAGAACACGTAATTGTACTCATGAAGAACCTCTACATAGACCAGGAGGCCACATTCAAACAGAATAAGGGGATACTTCATGGTTTAAAATCAGGAAGGGTATATGTCAGGGTTGTGTCTTTTCACCATACTTGTTCAATTTGTATGCTGAGCAAATAATCCAAGAAACTTGACTATATGAAGAATGTAGCATCAGGATTAGAGGAAGACTCATTAACAACCCGTGATATGCAGATGACACAACTTGAAGCACTTACTGATGAAGATTGAAGACTTCAGTCTGTTTATGGGTTACACATCAACATAAAGAAGACAAAGATTCTCACAACTGGATCAATAAGCAGCATCATGATCAATGGAGAAAAGATTGAAATTGTCAAAGAGTTCATATTACTTGGTTCTACAATCAATATCAATGGAAGCAACAGGTAAGACATCAGATGACATATTGCATTTGGCAAATCTGCTGTAAAAGACCTCTTTCAAGAGCTGAAGAGCAAAGATGTCTCCTTAAAGACTAAAGTGTGACTAACCCAAGCCATGGTATATTCAATCACCTCATAAGTGAGAGATGGACAATGAATAAGGAAGAACAAAGAAGAGTTAATGCTTTTGATTTGTGGTGTTGGCAAAGAATACTGAGATACTATGGACTGCCAGAAGAACTAACAAATCTGTCATGGAGGAAATGCAGCCAGAATGCTCCTTGGAAGTGAGAATGCCCAGACTTTGTCTCACATATTTGGTCATGTTGTCAGAAGGGACCATTCTCTATAGAAGGACATCATGCTTGTTAAAGTAGATGGTCAACAAAGAAAGGAAAGTCTCTCAACGAGATGGATTGACACAGTGACTGCAGTGATGGTCTCAGGTATATCAACGATCATGAAGTGGCGGTTCAAACCCACCAGCCACTCCTCAGAAGGAAGGTTAGGCAATCCTACTTCCGCAGTGATACTGCCTCGGAAACCCAAGGAGGGGTCACTATGAGTCAGGTTTGACTCAACGGCACATAACAACAACAACAACATGAGGCTGGCACAGGACCAGATACTGTGTTTTGTTCTATTGTATATAAGGTCACTAGGAGTTGGAGATGATTCGATGGCCCCTAACAACAACGTATGATTTTCTGATCACATATGATAGAGTTTCTCTCTCATACATATCTAACATCAGAACTGTTGGCTTATACAATTTATGCATCTTGAACTTCACTAGACTTAGCCAGTTTGTTCTTCAATGTGGTTGTACACATTTATACTTCCAACAGCATGCTAGAAGAGCCCATTCTTTCACTATTAATTCATAATCTCATATGCATGTATGAGTACACATATATATGTGAAATATACTCTCAATATTCAACATACACAATGTTGTTGTTGTTGTTACGTGCCGTCAAGTCAAACCCAACTCATAGCGACCCCTCCTTGGGTTTCCGAGGCAGTATCACTACGGAAGTAGGATTGCCCAACCTTCCTTCCGAGGAGTGGCTGGTGGGTTTGAACCACCAGCCGTATGGTTAGCAGGCAAGTGTCTTAGCCACTATGCTACCAGAGCTCCCAATAGACAGTAGTATATTGATTCTATGTTCTCTATTCTATTCTACTGAAATTTAACGTGTGACAATATTCCAATAGTTTTATAAAGAGGGTTATTATTTGAGAGCAGGAGTTCCTTTACATTCTTATTCTCCAAACTTTTCCTGGAATTCTTGCCACTTTATTCTTCCATGTACATTTTAGAATCAGCTTATTGAATTCTCTGAACTTCTGGTATATTGATTCAAATCACAATGTATTAATTTGTGGAGAATTGTCTTGTTATTAATTGTAGAGTGAATATTTCTCATATTTCATCAACTATGGTGTTAGCTATAAGTTTTTGAGAAATATTGTTTCTGGCAATGGTAGGTATTTTTTGTGATTTTAAAATTTTGTTGTGGTAAATGGATATGTAACAAAAATTTTCCATTTCAATATTCTTCACATATAAAATTCAGTGACATTAATTATATCTATCATGCCATTCAATTATTACCATTACCCAATTCTAAATTATTCCATTACTCTTAATAGAAGCTCAGAGTTCCCTAAGGAGCGAGTCACTCTTTTCCCCTCCTTCATCACTGCCACTGGTAACCACTATTTACTATGGTCTCTATACATGTGTCATTTCTAGATATTTCAAACTGTATATCAAATATCATAAAATATTCTGAATTATATCTTTTATTTATAGCTAGTTAAAAATCTTATTTCCAATAAATCATGAAGTGTAAACCAAAAAAAACCAAACTCACTGCCGTTGAGTCGGTTAGATTCATAGCAACCCTCTCCTTGGGTTTCCAAGGTGGTATCACTACAGAAGTAGATTGCCCTATCTTCCTTCCCAGGAGTGGCTGGTGGGTTTGAACCACCAGTCTTCTGGTTAGCAATCGAATGCCTTAGGCACTATGCTACCAGAGCTCCCTCATGAAGTGCAGGTGTTGGATTTTACTGGAAGTTATTTATTCCTAATTAAGTTATAAGTATTTTCTCATTTGTCTACTAATGAGGTAAATTATATTAACGAATTCTTTAATGGTATTGTGTCTTTGTATTCCTAGATAAAATCCTACATTATTATGATATTTTTAAGCACAATATTGGAAATGGGGTCTTAATGTAGGTGTAGTACGTAGAAATATTGAACATGGATTTATAAATGAGATTGGTCCATTGATTTCCTCTCTCATACACTCCTTACCCAGTTTTGATATCAAGGTTATACCTGCTTCATAAAATGAGCTGGAGAGCTTTCTCTCTTTTACTCGTTTAATAACTTGCATATCAATTAGTTTCCTAGAACTTGGTAGTAATATATTTGGCTTTTGTTGTTTTAGTGGGGAAAGTAAATTATACATGGTTTAATTTGCTTCATGTATATATGCCTATGTAGGTTTTCTATCTTTATTGAAATACATTTGTTGTTGTTGTTATTTGCCGTTGAGTCGGCCCCTACTCATAGCGACCCCTCCTTGGGTTTCCGAGGCAGTTATCACTACAGAAGTAGGATTGCCCAACCTT
>NW_006921606.1:15935664-15938757 GCF_000298275.1 Orycteropus afer afer
AAAGACAGCAAAAAAGAAAATAATAAAAATAAAAAAAGAGAAAGAAAAAAAAAAAAAAAGAGGATTGGTGGAGGACAGGGTGGGGTACCCAGGCTCTGTCTGAACACACAGACTGTGATGGAGTTTCTGTGGGCCCAGAAGGTAGGTGCGAGTGGGGGATGGCCGTACCTCCATTCACCAAGCAGGTGTGAAGTCTAAGAGTAACAAGAGGAATGTCGTACCTTTACAGTCTTGCGGGTCCAGAGTGTCCTCGGTGTTGCTGGAAAGCAGAACATGTCCTTAAGCTCCAGGATTCTGCTAGAGCTCTGTCTCTTTAAATATCCAAAATATTCAAGCCTCTTTTAAAGCTTCAAAATGGTCGCACCCTCCAGACCGGCAGTAGTCCACAACTCAGCCTGCCTTTCTCTTCACCTTCTCCATTTATTCCCCAGCCACTGTGCACAGTCCTCCGTGCAGTCCCTGGCTAGCAGGACTGATTTTTTGGTTAATTCTTAGGTCCTACCACTACTAGGGAATCTCCAAGCTGTCTGTGCCGTCAGGATTGCTGCCAGACCGCAGCTCCATCTGTCTCCTTTATTTGGTATTTTCATGCAAATTCTTCTGCTAGTTGGGGTTTAGTCTGCTTCTATATCCTTCCCTTTAAGGCTTAGGGGTCCAGGATTATCTTCTGTGCCTGTGTTAATTCGTTTCCCTTTTCTTTGTTGAAGAGGGTCTGTGCAATCTTTCTGCCTAGTCTGCCATCTTGCTGGAACCTCCCCCAGGGGTTGTCTTTTGAAGATGATCTGTCTTCCATTCCCCCTGATCTCTCCTTGGGAATGTCCTTTCCTGCTCAATAACATCCATTTACTTTCAAGTTTCTTTTATTTCAGTTTTTCCTCATACTATTTCTTTATACTGCCTTCTGTATAAAATTTTTAAACCTATCTTCCTGTGTTTGCTCCCTAGTGCTGTTCTAACAGAAATAGCATAGGTGGATGGGTTGAACAAACAGGGATTTATTTTCTTACAGTTTTGGAGGCTAGAAGTTTGAGTTCAATGTGCCAACTCTAGGGGTTGAGTAAAATCCCCTTGACCTTGGGCTTCAGCTCTACCTCTTTCTGCCAGCCCACTGAAGTTAAGGTTTCTCTTAACTCAAACAGCTGCTGGCTACTGAGGCTTACAAATCCAAGGTCACCAAGTAAAATGAAACAGTCCCAAAATTATCCAGTGACACAGCAGACCACTAGTTCAAGTCCATCAATAGTCCCAAGATAAGCAGACAACATGGCAGGTCATTGAGATGAAGACTTGGCCACATGCAAGTCCAAGCATGCCAAAAAAGCACAAGACCATTGCCAAAACTTCTTCTTATACACTGGAAGCAGATCATATCCCTAAGACAGCTACTTAGCTGCTCACTGCAGATACCACCATAGAGTTGATTACCAGTCTCATCATGGGAAATAACTACATCCAACTGCTGAGCCACTCAAAACCAGGCCCAGCCAAGTTGACACACAACTTAAACTACCACACTTCCCATTTACTAATTCTCTCTTCATCTATGTATTGGCTAGTTAGCTTCTCCCCTGAACTACTAATTTATAAATGTTTTGTTTGTTCTCCAGATTTGCCAACCCAACATGTTTGCATTTTCCCATGATATGTCTATCACCTTTAATCCTGTATGTTTTAACTCAATCATTATTTCATAATCTCTATCAGATTTGTTGATGTGGCATGACTCAAAATGGGAAGAAACAGCTGCAAACAACCACTGATAATTGGACCATGGAAGGTATGAAGTATGAATCAAGGAAAATTGGAAGTTGTAAAAAATGAAATGAAACACATGAGATCAATATCCTAGGTATTAGAAAGCTGAAATGAACTGATTTTGGCCATTTAGAATCTGACAACCATATGATCTACCATGCCAGGAATGACAAATTGAAGAGGAACGGTGTGGTATTCATCATTACAAAGAATCTTTCAAGATCTATCCTGAAGTACAATGCTTTCAGTCATAGGATAATATTCATACTTCTAAAGGAACACCAGTTAATACTACTATTATTCAAATTTCACACCAACAGCCAAAGCCAAAGATGAGGATATTGAAGAATTTTACCAACATCTGCGGTCTGAAATTGACAAAACATGCTATCAAGATGTGTTGATTATCACTGGTGATTGGACTGCAAAAGTTAGAAACAAAAAAGAATCACCAATAGTTGGAAAATATGGCCTTTGTGATAGAAATGAGATCACACAATAGAATTTTGCAAGACCAATGACTTATTCATTGCAAATACCTTTTCCAACAACATGAACAGCAGCTACAAATGTGGACTTCACAAGATGGAGTACATAGGAATCAGATGGACTACATCTGTGGAAGGAGGCAATGGAAAAGCTTAATATCTTCAGCCAAAACAAGGCCAGGAGCTGACTGTGAAACAGACCATCAACTGCTCTTATGAAAGTTCAAGTTGCAGCTGAAGACAAAACAAGTCCATGAAAGCCAAAATATGACCTTGATTATATCCTGCCTGAGTTTAGAGACCATCTGAAGAGTAGATTTGACACAATGAACACCAATGGCTGAAAACCACAAGAATTGTGGGATGACATCAAGAACATCATTCATGAAGGTAATCAAAAACACAGGAAGGGGAGAAAAGACCAAAATGGATGTCAATTGAGACTCTGAAACTTGCTTTTGAACAGAAAGTAGCTAAAATAAAATGTAAGAAATGAGAAGATAAAAGAGCTGAACAGAAGATTTCAAAGAGCAGCTCAAGAAGACAAAGTCAATTATTATAATGAGATGTAAAGACCTTAAGTTAGAGTACCAAAAGGGAAGAACACATTCAGCATTTCTTAAGCTGAAAGAACTGAAGAAGAAATTCAAGCCTAGAGTTGCAATATTGAAACATTCTATGGGCAAAATATTGAATGATGCAGGAAACATCAAAAGAAGATGGAAGGAATACACAGAGTCACTGTACAAAAAGAATTGGTAGATGTTCACCCATTTCAGGTGGTGGCATATGATCAAGAACCAATGATATTGAAAGAGGAAGTCAAAGCTGCACTGGGGAAAGTGGCAAA
>NW_006921606.1:15938857-15940863 GCF_000298275.1 Orycteropus afer afer
CAAGTGCCTTAGGCACTATACTACCAGAGCTAGTACATTTAGGTAATTTCATATGCCAAATATATTTTTTTCATAGATTTTGGTTTTATTGATACTATTTCTTAATTTTTATTGTTGTTTGTTTTTACTTCATTAATTTTGCCATTATTTTCATTATTTTTTGTACTTTGTGTGTTCACTCCTTTTAAATTACAGTTATTATATTATTAGTATTATGTTTCTCTTCATTTCTGATATATAAAGCTATAAATATTCCCTTTAGCTGCTTTAGCTGCATCCTACAAGTTGGCATAATTTTGTGTTTGTACTAACAAACAAAACACATGGCCAGTGAGTAGATGCTGACCCTATAGAACAGAGTAGAACTGCCCCATAGGGCTTCCAAGGCTGCAATATTTACAGAAGCAAACTGCTTCATCTTTTTTCTGTGGAGTAGCTGGTTGATTTGAACCAACTAGTTGGTTAGTAGACAAATGCTTTAAGCACTGCACCAACAGAGTGCCTCTTGTACTGACATTCAGTTCTAAATATTTTATCATTTATGCTATATTACCTTAAGAAGAAATATATTTTTGGGAAAAAAAAATTAACCAAGTAGTAGTGCAAACAGGTGAGCACTTGATTACTTACCAAAAGATTGAAGGTTCAAATCTACCCAGAGGTGCCTTAGAAGAAAGGCCAAGTGACTGACTTCTGAAAAACCAGCCATTGAAAACCCTATGGAGCACAGTTCTATTCTGACATACATAGAGTAGCCATGAGTCAGAATTAACTCCATGGTAATTGATTTGATTTTTTTTTTTTTTTTTGAGGTTTTGCAAAAGGCTAGATTCTTAACCAAGATTGTTGGGAATTTGGGAAGTAGCTTAATGTACCCATGTAGTTATGTTTTTTTATTGTCTTTGATGTTGTTCTTGGAAAGTCTTATTATTATTAATAATAACTCCTATGTCTTTGTGGTACTTTTAAGTTATTTCTTTTGTCTTTAGTACCTATGAATGAGTAATGTCATTTTTATTTCCTGAAACTTGGTAAGCATCTTCAATCTGAGGATTCATGCTATTCATCATTTTTAATTTATCAGGGGTTGTCATTTTTTTTTTTAATTACCAAAGACCCTTTATTATCTTTTTTAAAAAAAAATGTGATTTGAGTAAAGATTTACAGAGCAAATTCACTTTCCATACAGCTGTTCACATATACTTTGGCTCATGTCATTGACCACAGTTTACCACAATGTAACAGCTCCCCTCCCACTTTCTCCCCATAGTTACCTCTTCCCTGTGCCCATCCCTCCATGCACTCCTGCCACCTGAGCTGTCTCCCTTTGCATTAGAAGCCCTTCTTTCTCCCATGATTGTTCTCTCCAAGGAGAGTATCTACTTGAAGTAAATGTTCAACTCATATGCCTGTCTTTTGTTTGGCTGGAAACCACAGGTGTGGGTTCAATTCTAGACCTGAAGGGCAGATAGGGGCCATAGTCTCAGTGGTTCCATGAGGCTCTATCGGACCAGCAAACCTGGTTACCCGGCACCCCCGGTTCCCCGGCACCCCCTTTTTTTCCCTCCAAATGATTGTGAGTTTTGTTCCACATTGTTCTCCTTCTCTATCAAGGATCTCCTACATAGATCCCCTTCCAAGTGGATGACAGTGGTAGCTGGGCACCATCTAGGTCTTCTCATAGTCCTATAAGCTGCAGATTGGATGGTGTACCAGTTACTAGGACAAATTATTTCCATGAATTTTGGTTTTCTTCATTCTTCCTTGCTCTGGATGAGGAGAGACACACTGTTGCATCTAGATGGCAGCTTGCTAGCTTTTTAGATCCCAGTCACTACTCGCCAAAGTAGGAGGTGGAACAATGTTTTGTATAGTATGTTATGCCAATTGAGCTTGATGTCCTCTGCGACTATGGTCCCAAGCCCGCAGGTTCAACTACTCAGTCCCTCTGGGTAGCTGGCTGTGACCAAGCAGTGACCACAACCTTGCCCCTTGTCAGCTCTACT
>NW_006921606.1:15946591-15978786 GCF_000298275.1 Orycteropus afer afer
AATACTCATTGAAATGTTTCAACAAACAGGTGCCATGCTGGAGGCACCCACTCAGCTATGCCAAGAGATTTGCAAGAAAGTTACCTGGCCAACTGTCTGGAAGAGATTCATATTTCTAACCATTCCAAAGAAAGAAAATCCTACAGAATATGGAAATTATCGAACAGTATCATTGATATCACACACAAGTAAAATGTTGCTGAAGATAATTAAAAAATGCTTGCAACAGCATATTGACAGAGAACTTGCAGAAATGCAAACTGGATTCAGAAGAGGATGTGGAACGTCATTGTGGATGTCATATGGATCTTGGGTGAAGGCAAAAAGTGTCAGAGAGATGTTTACTTGTGTTTTATTGACTATGCAAAAGTATTCAATTGTGTGGATCATAACAAGTTATGGATAACATTGAGAAGAATGGGAATTCCAGAACACTTACCTGTGCTCATCAGGAACCTGAACATAGAGCAGGAGGTATGGAACAGATCCTTTAGTAAATGGGATGAGTGCTGTTACATTGTGGAGACTGCAATCAATGGGAGAAAACAAAATATGAATTGTGGCATGGAAAACTGATTTTCTCTGTTAACCTCCACCCAAATCACAATATAATAAAAGTCCAAACAAAACAAAATAATAAATAATTTTAAAAAAACATGTGTTATGCCAGTTGACTGTTTTATTCCACAAGACCATGAACCTAATCCTTTAAATCAAGAAAACTGTTCTAGTGAGGTATTTGTTTATGTCTAATAGTATCAGCAACTGTAGTCCTTTTTTTTTTTTGATTGTTGTTCCAAAATTATATCTAACCTAATATTTACCAAATCATCCCTTTTTTTTATTTACAGCTTAGTGATATCACTTACATTAGTCAAGTTGTGCAATTTTCACCCACATTCAGTGCCACCTATCCCATCACAATAAACAAAACTCAATACTTCTAGAGAATGATTTCCCCCTCTCTCCCTCCCCACTTGTGATAACTATTTATAATCATTGGGCTCTGTATCTTTGCTTATTATTGTAATTTCATAAAAGTGAGATCATATAATATTTGTCTTTTGTGATTGGCTTATTTAATTCAGCATAATGTCTTCAAGTTCACTCATGTTGCAGCATGTATCAGGGTCTAGTCTTTATGGTTAAGCAGTGTTCTATTAAGTGTATGTACCACATTTTGTTTATCCATTCATTTGTTCATAGGAATTTAGATTGTTTCCATCTTTTTGCTATCATGAATCACGTGGCAATGAACATGTGCATACTGTTGTTACTTTTAGATTCCTACGGTATATGCCTAGGAGTGGAATTGCTGGGTCATATGGTAGATGGACCCCTCACTTTGGAAGGCACTCCAAATATGACTGGGAAAGAACTGTCTCATCAAAGTAGAATCAACCTTTAGGACAGTGATGTGGATGGAATAAAGCTTTTGGGACATTCCTTTGATGATAGGGCACAATTTGAAATGGGAAGAAACAGCTGCAAGCATACATCAATAATTGGAAACTGGAATGTATGAACTATGAATCTAAGAAAATTGGAAGTTGTCAAAAATGAAATAGAACACATAAAGATCAATATCCTAGGAATTAGTGAGCTGAAATGGACTTGTATTGGCCATTTTGAATCAGACAGTCATATGATCTATTATGCCAGGAATGACAAAATAGAAGAAATGATAGTGAATTTATCATTAAAAAGAATGTTTCAAGATCTATCCTGAAGTACAATGCTGTCAGTGATAGGATATTATTCATATGCCTATGAGGAAGACCAGTTAATACTAGTATTATTCAAATTTACACAACAACCACTGATGCAAAAGATGAAGAAATTGAAGATTTTTACCATCTTCTGCATTCTGAAATTGACTAAATGTGCAATCAAGATGTATTGATTATTGCTGGTGATTGAAATACAAAAGTTGGAAACAAAGAAGAAAGATCAATAGTTGGAAAATATGGCCTTGGTAATAGAAATGACTTCGGAGATCACATCATAGAATTTTGCAAGACCAGTAACTTATTCATTGCAAATACTATTATGAACAACCTAAATGGCAGCTATTCACTTTGACCTCACGTGTTGGAATACAGATATCAGATCGACTACATCTGTGAAAAAAGGCGATGGAGAAACTCAGTATCATCAGTCAAAACAAGGCCAGGAGTTGACTGTGGAGCAGACCATTAATTGCTTATATAGAAGTTCAAGTTGAAGCTGAAGAAAATTAAAATAAGTTTCTGAGAGCAAAAATATGATCTTGATTATATCCCACCTGAATTTAGAGACCATTTGAAGAATAGAACTGACACATTGATACAAATGACCAAGACAAGTTGTGGGATGACATAAAGAATATCATATATGAAGAAAGCAAATGGCATTAAAAAGACAAGAAAGGTAAAAAAGACCAAAATGGATGTCAGAGGGGACTTGGAAATTTGCTCTTGAATGTAAAGTAGCTAAAGTGAATGGAAGAAATGCTAAATACAAGAACTGAACATATTTCAAGGGAGGCTTAAGAAGACAAAATCAAGTATTAATAATACTATTTATTAATAATTATTACTCAATAATTAATACCAATTATTAATTAACATTACTAACTAATATTAAGTATTAATAATGAAATGTGCAAAGAGGGAAGTGAAAAAATGAGTTAGAAAACCAAAAGGGAAGAACACATTTGACATTTCTCAAGCTGAAAGAACTGAGGAAAAAATTCAAGGCCCAAGATGCAATATTGGATTCTATGAGCCAAATATCAAACAATGTAGGAAGCATCAAAAGAAGATGGAAGGAATGCACAGAGTCACTGTATCAAAAATAATTGGTTGATTTCAAGAGGTAGTATATGATTAAGAACCAGTTGTACTGAAGGAAGAAGTCCAAGCTGCATTGAAAGAATTGGTGAAAAACAAGGCTCCAGGAATTGATGGACTACCCATTGAGATGTTACAATAACCAAATGAAGCACTGGAGGTGCTTACTCATTTATGCCAGGAAATTTGGAAGACAGTTACCTTGCCAACTGACTGGGAAAAAAAAAAAAAAAAGAAAATTGTGCCCATTCTAAAGAAACGTAATCCAACAGAATGTGGAAATTATTGAACAATATCATTAATATCATGTGCAAGTAAGCTCTTGCTGAAAATAACTCAGAATAGGTTCCAGCAGTATATTGACAGGGAACATCTAGAAATGCAAGCTGGATTCAAAAGAGGATGTGGAATGAGGGATATGATTGCTGATATCAGATGGATCTTGGCTGAATTAAAAATAATAACAGAAAGATTTTTACTTGTGTTTTATTGAATATGCAAAGGCATTTGACAGTGTGGGTCAAAGCAAATTATGGATAACATTGTGAAAAATGGGAATTATAGAACATTTTATTGAGAACTCAAGAGGAACCTATACATAGACCAAAAGTTTGTCATTTGAACAAAATAAAAGGCATACTTCATGGTTTAAAATCAGGAAGGGTATATGCTAAAGTGGGAGCTCTGGTAGCATAGTGGCTAAAGCACTTGACTGCTAACCAGAAGGCTGGTGGTTCAAATCCATCAGCCACTCCTCAGAAGGAAGGTTGGGCAATCCTACTTCCGTAGTAATACTGCCTCGGAAACCCAAGGAGGGGTCGCTATGAGTCGGAGTCGACTCGACGGCACATAACAACAACAACATATGCTAAAGTTGTATCCTTTCACCATGCTTATTTGATCTGCATGCTGAGCAAATAACCTCAGAAGCTGGACTATATGAAGGAGAAAACAGCATCATAATTGGTGGAACAACCATTAACAACCTGTGATATGCAGATGACACAACATTTCTTGCTGAAAATGAAGATGACTTGAAGCACTTATTGATGAAGATCAAAGACTACAGTCTTCAGTATGGATTCACGTACCTTAACATAAAGAAAAAGAAAATCTTCACAACTGGATCAATAAGCAACATCATGATAAATGGAGAAAAGACTGATGTCATCAAGGAATTCATTTTACTTAGATCCACAATCAACACCAATGGTGTTGCAGCAGTCTGGAAATCAGATGTCATATTATACTGGGACTGTCTGCTACAAGACCTCTTTAAATTAAATTAAATTAGCAAAGATGGCATTTTCAAGACTAAGTTCACCTGACCCAAGCCATGGTATTTTCAATTGCCTCATGGCACTATACCACCAGAGCTCCCTAACTGCCTAATAGGCATATGAAAGTTGGACAATGAATAGGGAAGACCAAAAAAGAGTTGATGCTTTTGAATCATGGTGTTGGTAAAGAATATTGAAATTACCATGGACTGCCAGAAGAATGAACTAATCTGTCCTGGAAGAAGTGCAGCTGGAATGCTCCTTGGAAGTGAGAATGGCCAGACTTTGTCTCAAATACTTTTGTCATATTGTCAGGAGGGACCATTCCCTGGAGAAGGATATCATGCTTGTTAAAGTAGAGGGTCAGTGAAAAAGGGGAAGACCCTCAACAAGATAGATTGACCATGGCTGCAATGATAGGATCAAACATAGCAAGAATTATGACAATGCCAAAGGACCAAGCAATGTCCTGTTCTGTTGTACCCAGGGTCACTATGAGTTGGAATAAACTCAATGGCACTTAACAATAACAGCAATGAATAATTAAGGAGCTCTAGTGGCACAGTGGGAGCCTGGTAGCATAGTGCCTAAGGCACTTGACTGCTAATCAGAAGGCTGGTGGTTCAAACCCACCAGCCACTCCTCGGAAGTAAGATGGGGCAATCTACTTCCGTAGTGATACTGCCTCAGAAACCCAAGGAAGGGTCACTATAGTCAGGTCTGACTCCACGGCACATAACAACAACAACAGTGGCACAGTGGTTAAGACATTCAGCTGCTAGCCAAAAGGTTGGTGGTTTGAACCCACCAACCAGTCTGTGAAAGAAAGATGAAACAGTCTATTTCCATAAAGATTTACAGCCTGGGAAAAGCTATGGGGCAGTTCTACTCTGTTCTACAGGGTCGCTATGACTTGGAATTGACCAGAAGGCAGTGGATTTGGTTTTTTGGTTAATGACTTATGAAAATGAACATCATTTTATGAATTCATATGTTTCATCTAATAATGGACTTTTTAAAGAATAAAGTCTGTAATTTATTAATTATGCTATTTTCTCTCTTTAGTTTCCTCTCTAATTGTTATTGCTTTGAGTTTAGTCCTCAGTTCCATAGATCCCTTTATACTTTAAAAAACTTTACAAAACTCATTCAGTTACCATAGTGCTTATAGTATTTGTTTCCCAAAGCAATAATCAGTTATACTTGCCATTCTTAAAATACATGATGGATCTTCTAAACATATACCATGTATTCTGTTATTTAGAGAGCAATGATAAGCACTTGGCTGCTAATTGAAAGGTTCACTGTTCAACCACATCAGCCACTCCATGAGAAAAAGATGTGACAGTCTGCTTACATAAAGATTTGTCACCCTGGAAACCCTATGAGGCGTGTCTTCTCTATCCTATAGGGTTGCTGAGTCAGAATCAACTGAACAGCAATGGGTTTGGTTTTTTGGTTTTATTGCCTTATTTAGTCCTCATTGTCATCCTAAAGTAAGACTTTTTTTTTTTTTTTTTTTTAGATTTTATGCATAAGGAAACTGAGGCTCGGAAAGGTCAATTTGCCAAATGTTATAAGTACCAAGTTGTATAACTGGATTTCAAATTATCTGATTAGAAAGCCCACAATTTTAACCAGTATGTTATGATTCAATCATATCTCTAAGTGCTTCCTATTGCTTTTCCTTCATTCTGTTTACTTTAGAATTTCTCTGACACAGAAATACATTAAGATCCCATGGAAACTCAAAGCTTTCCCATCTATTTATTTGATTTCACGACTCATGAATCTGACAAGTACTAGGTTGATAATTCCATTTCACAAGTGAAGAATGCCCAAAGAGGGAAACTCTACTCCATGTGTGGTATTTCAAGAGATGGAGTGGCTTTGCAAAGGCTCTTAAACCTCTTTAGAGCCTGCATCTTGCGGTTAACCTCAAAAATAAACACCATATTCACAATATGCTAAGCACTTTTGGATTGTTGGGAGAGATATGATAAAGAGTAGGTTTTGTGTGATTAGATTATAGAGAAGTGGCTTAATGAAATACAGCTATAATATATGCCCCCTTGCGATGAAAAAATAAATGTTCATTTACATGTGGCAATATTTCTCTACCACTCTAAGTAGGGATCTAATAGAACTAATGGTTTGGACTTAAATTAATGAGGCATACATGATGTGAGTAGGATTTTATATACTTACTTCTTGAAATATTTGTCAATATTTGCTTGCAATTTTTGTATACTCTGTATCAGGCTTTGTGCCAGTGGTGGGTGCTTAGACATGTTTAGAAAATAGATAATGAGTAAAGAGGGGTTTAATTTATTTGGGATTTTTAACAAATAAATAGCATTCAAATTTGTTGTTGCTGGTTTTTAAATAGCAACAGTTTTAGAGATTACATAAATTTCTCTATTCATCCAACACATGCTGAAGAGAGGCAACAGAATATTTGATATTTATGAAATGCTGTTCTCCAATACATACTAAGATTTCGTAATTAACAATAGGAATACTTTTGAATGTTAACTAATGGATGCTCTTTTCCAATGGTGAAATGAGATCTTAAATAAAGTTCTGCAGAAGGGAGGGAGGGAGGTGACAGACTAAACCACTATGGTGCAAGCAGAAAAATTTTATATATAAGGCATTTAAGAACTCTCACAACCAGCTGTCCACCTCCACCCCAGGAAAGCATGCGTTTCTTGTTCTTAATACCAGTCTCTTTCCTATAATGCAGTCCTGTTTTCCTATAACTACAGTGGAAACCCTATAATTATGGACTGTGGATGTAAGAAGGATGCAATTGTATAAATCAATCCCTTCCTTTTACATGAAGAAACTGAAGCCCATGCAGGGAGATTGGCTTATCCAAAGTCACACAGCAAATTCATGACAATACTAGAATTGGACCCTGGTTTCCATCTGACTGCTCTCCACTAGAACCAGGATGCATTTTCAGTTGGTACAATCAGTACCATTGCACCCATTGTGTACTGCTGGTGTCTTATCTGTATTTACATGACTAATATCTTCCTGTCATGTTGTTTTTGTTTTTGGGTGCCTAAGTCAATTATTGCCCATAGTGACCTATTGTAACAGAGTAGAGTTGTTCCGTAGGGTTTTCTTAGTTGTCTTATAGGATAGCTATGTTGGAATTGACTCAACAGACAAGTTGTTTTTTTTCTTGTTGTTCTGTTTTATTTTTAAATCTTCACAGGAATAGATTACCAAGTCTTTCTTCTACAGAGCCTCTGGGTAGATTCAAATCACCAATCTTTTGGTTAACAGCCAAGCACTTAAATACTGAGCCACTAGGCCTCCTTGTTTTTATGTCATACCTATTGTTAAATATTTTGAATAACACACTGACACTATAAAGAACAATTTTAATATGAGTTTGGATTTAAAAAACAAATAAATTTAGCCTGTACTTTAAAGTTCACAGAGCATTGGCTTCAATGATTTCAAAGACGTGAACAATATTTTTAAACAGCCACATGTGTGTACACACAAACACACACAATCAGAATGTCTAGTCATATTTTCCAGGACTCTCAGAATAAGTCCCAATCTACGAATGGAGCAAGGAGTCTTGGTGTAAATGAATATATCTCTCTCCGAACATCCACCCGAGAAAGCAAATTGGAGTCACATTTTAGCAGTCTAAGATATTTAGGTGCTCCACATCTGTTCTTCTTTGTAATTCAAACATCTTCATCATATTTGTTATGCCTTTCAATATGATTAACAAGACTGATGGTATGTGAGCAGAGTCCTACCAAGATAGGCCACGAGTGTAAGTCACTAAACAGCAAACTAGGGTTTTATAAGGAAATAGGCAGGGTGGAGGCAGTGCCAGCTCTTCCTTACCTGTAAACAGAGATGGTGTGATTTAATCAATGTCTCACAAATGTCCAAGTGACATAGACAAAACAAATAAAAATTATTCTTAGCCAGTTAAAATAGAAATGGATATTGCAATCTCTAACCAACTAGCTGGCCCTTGTCCATCCTCCCCATGGAGTATCCTCCAAGTTCTACAGGCTGTGAATCCCTGGACTAAATGTCCTCCAAGGTCTTTTCTGCCACTAAAAAGTTATGATTCTTACACAGGCCCCTAGGATCTCTGGTAGCATAGTGCCTAAGGCACTTGATTGCTCACCAGAAGGCTGGTGGTTCAAACTCATCAGCCACTCCTCAGAAGGAAGGTTGGGCAATCTACTTCCATAGTGATACTGCCTTGGAAACCCAACAAGGGGTCGTTATGAGTTGGGTCCAACTGGACGGCATATAACAACAACAACACACAGGCCCCCACCATACAGTTACTTTGGGAAGGAATAAAATAATTAGTCTAAGTGACTTGTCCAGTGGTTCTCAAAGAGTGATCCTAGAAGCATCATCAGCATCACCTCCTGTTAGAAACACATATTTTCAGCCCCACCCCAGACCTACTAAATTAGAGATTCTTGAGGCAGAGAGATCTCTTTTTAAATGAAACTTCCTGATGATTCTGGTAACTTTGAATTAAATATCTGCTATAAGGGTAGAAAGCAAAATTCATAGGTAGAATTATCTCAATATCCAAGGAATTTGGTGATAGGCAATCTGGGGCTCATAAGGTAGAAAATGACAGTGTAAGACTTGTAGATTCTTTTCAACTTCCTGCTCAGCTGTCCTTGGTAGGTAGTATTTTGTTACTATACTTGACGCTTTCAGGTTTCATGTCTTCTGTCCAGGCTGGAAGGTGGAGAAAGACAAAAGGTCAAGAGTTAAATGTACTGATTTAATATTTGAGAAAGGACATCTACACCTCCTTGGCGAACCCTTCATCAAATGGTCATCTTCAGTGAATGCAAGACTGGATCTTCAGGACTTGCCTTCCTGAATGAAAGACGGCAAGGGCAAAGGCATGAGTGGAGCAGGCTCATGGAATCAGCCACATCAGTTTCTGAACATCTTTTGTAGCTGACAGTTTTACCCAGACATATTTAGGAGGTAATGGAGGACAAAGGCCCAGCAGCCACTCCATGGAAGGAAGACTGGGCAATCTACTTCTGTAAAGATTTACAGACTCAGAAACCCAAAGGTGGTCACTATGAGTGAGAATTGACTCAATGGCAGTGAGTGGTTTTTTTTTTTTTTTTTTTTTTTTTACTTTGGAGAACAAAAGCAGTGGTAGGTGCTTTCTAAGAAGGCTGGCATCACTTTCTTTTCTTACCTACCCCTTTTTCTCAAAGAATAAAAAGATGAAGATCTTAAAGAAAAAAATATAGGTATTTTAAAAGGAAAAACAAATAACACCAAAAAAACTTATGGTGCTCTGGTGTTTGGAGCTGGCAAAAGTGAAGCAAAGCTCTCTGGAGAGAAGCCATCAAAGTCATCAAGGAGACTCAAAGGTGAAAGTTACCTGAGAGCTGTTCCAGGTGGGTGACACTTTCCTGAGACTGTATATATCCACTGTCTTTGATAGAGCTGTGATTGGAACATTATGAACAGAATTGGAAATATCAGTCCCAACTCAGTCCTACCACCGGAATATGACTTCTCTCCCCACTTCTGCTTTCATCAATTCATCTTGCTGACATTCCCTATAACTTAAAAAGAAAAAAAAAAAAAAAATTGTACTCAGTACAATAAATAAACTTCCTATGAGCTTCATTTTAGCCCTTCCCTCAATTTATGCTTCAGCTGGAATATATTTTGCTAATACTCTCTTGCCCTCCTTAAATAGTTTAAAAAGATGAATTTACATATTGTTAGTTAAAGGAAAATAATGTCCTGCTTTGAAATCTTTCCTATGAATAATTCCTCCTCACAAACAATATTTACACAGGACTTCTGAACTAGGTGAAATCATTAGAAGCCTAGGTGAAGAAACCAAGCCCTCCAACAACACCTCATGGTGATCTGTGACTTGTGAAGGAAACAACTCATAGCCAATAATTCTGTGCAAAGAACTCTTATTTCATTATTCAGCCCTTGGGAATTAGAATAAATTCAGTTAATCTCGATAGCTTTATCCATCCCTGCCAAATGTGATCAATAATCAAGACACTTTTACCTTAGGATTATGGTTTGTTTTGCCTTTTAAAACCACGTAAGGTGAGCACTAACCCTGCATAAACATCTTCAGATGAATTAAAAGATTCATCTGTATGAAATAACACTGTATCAGTCTTGAGATTAAGACTCACATATGAATCAATTCTCCTACCATCGGTCAAAAGATTAGCTTTAGTACAAACTCCTCAGAAGAAATATTTTGAGAAACTATGAAGAAATAAAATAAGGAAAAAGCTCCTTTTCTCCTCTCTCATTCCTAAACAAAGGAACAAAGGACATGGGTATCACAACACCTCTCTTTCTCTCCTATGTACACACAGCACCTTGATCTCCCATCCACACCCTCACTTCAGGTATTCATTCCCTCAGGTTATGGGTGATCTCCAGAGTGGGAAGTCACAGCTGACTATGATGCAGGCCTCCAGAAACCACCCAGAAGTTTTCTAATATCCAGGATGCTGAGAAGGCCAGTGTCACTATGTCTAAAATTTCACTTCAGAAATCAGTTTAGTTGTGGAGGATGTCAGCGCTCAGTCCCCCATGTTTTCTGAACACATCAACAGTGCTGAGGAGAGTGCTCATGAATTCTCCTGCTCTGTGGTGTGGTGGATGTAATCAATCCCTGTGGTCTGGTGGGGCAGTCTAAGAGCAAAGATTGAAGAACTGTGGGGCATATGGCTTCCTTTATCCAAAAAAGCTCCAAACAGTCCAGGATGTGAACAGAGACAAGCTTCAGAAAGTGAATTTCTGTTTTGAAAGGGGCAATGAAATCAGTAGTTGGTTCATTAATTCAATATGGGGAACAGAGCAGGGGAATCAACAGACTACTCACAGCATGATGAGGAATGTGGAGTAGATGGAACTTAAGGCCTATGAGTCCAGTGTAGAGATATAGAACATGGCCAATTGGTAAAGATTATTATGTGTAAACAGGAGACCCAAATGTGTGTATATGTATGTGTATGTATATGTACATGTGTGTGACAGGAATGACAATAAAATGACCATACATATCAATATGGAATATGGTAAGAACAGAGAGAAACTGTTGCAGCCATAGAATTATTACCATCAATACTGGAGACCTGGATTCAATTCCTAGCCAATGCACCTTATGTCCAGCCACTACCTGTTTGTCAGTGAGGACTTGCCTATTGCTATGAAGTTGAACAGGTTTAGATGAGCTACCAGAGTAGGATGAATTAGGAAGGAAGATCTTCTGAAAAATAGCCAGTGAAACGAGTGATGCTGATGGCACAGGACTGGGTAGTGTATCATTTTGTGCATGGAGTGGACTCAACAGCAGCTAATAACAACAGAGAGAAACTAGCAGCAAGAGACCAGATGACTCCAGTAGTATAGCAAAGACATGAAAATCTGAGCAGAAGCAGGCACAATGAGGAGTAGGAGGAGCTGCCAAATTCAACAGAGATTTCTGACAGAGTCCCCTAGCCCATGTTGTTTCTATTTAGTCCAGCTGTGTAATCAGACTAGGAAATACACAAAAAACCATAGTGTGCTCCAATTCAAGGTAGGGAGCTCTGGTAGCGTAGTGCCTCAGGCACTTGACTGCTAACCAGAAGGCTGGCAGTTCAAACCCACCAGCCACTCCTTGGAAGGCAGGTTGGGCAATCTACTTCCATAGTGATACCATATCGGAAATCCAAGGAGGGGTCACTATGAGTTGGGTCCAACTTGACGGCATATTACAACTACAACAACAACAAGTAGTTAAAACATTAGGCTGAAACCAAAATGGTTGGCAAATTGAACCCACCAGCTGCTTGGTGGCAGAAATCTAAGGCAGTCTGTTTCCATAAAGATTTACAGCCTTGGAAATCCAATCACACAGTTCTACTCTATCCTATAGAGTGGCTAAGAGTCAGAATTGACTTGATGGCAGTGGGTTTGGTTTTATTTTTGAGCTCCATTTCTGGGATGGGAGCTACAAGGTGCTACGGAAGTCCAAGGAGAGGAGTGTGACCTGCTAGGGTAAACAAGGGTCAGGGAGGGACAGCAGTGACTACTGAGGTCCCAAAACTGCATCTAGTTGCTACTGAGTTGAATCATGGCAACCCCAAGTGTGTCAGTAGAACTGTGCCCCATAGGGTATTCCTCAGCAGACTTGTGGAAAGTAGATTGCTAGACCTTTCCTCCGAGTTGCCTCTGGGAGGACTTTGACCTCCAACATTTCACTTACCTGCTGAGCCCATTAACTGTCTGCATCACTCAGGGACTCCTGAAAACAGCATAGGTGTTAGCTAAGCAGGTGGAGTGGAGTGGAGCCTGGGGAGGTACTGGGGAGATAATTGCTATAGGCAGAGTAATATCTCACACAAAACCTGTAACATGGGGTAGAACCCCTGAGTGCTGGGGGATGTTCTGAAAGGAAGCAAGAAGTTCCGCCCTGCCTCTAAAATTTCCAGTTGCCATAGTAGGGTCAGGGTATTGGAAGGTTCTGTGCTGAGAGCAAGGCGATCTGGCAGTATAGTGATTAAGGCTGCTAACCAAAATGTTTAGTGGTTTGAATCCACCAGCTGCTCTATGGGGGAAAAATGAAGCTTCCATAAAAATTCATACCCCTGGAAATCAATACGGTCTCTATGAGTTGGAATCAACTTGATAGCAATGAGTTTGGTTTGGTTTTGGAAGCTGAGAGCAGTGGCCAATGAACAGACAGATTTTAGTCTCTAATTATAGGTAAAGAATGCTATTAGAAACAGGAATAACATGATTTACCCAGTGCATTAATTTCCTAGGGCTGATGAAGCAAAGTCCTACAAACTGGGTGGCTTAAAACAGAAATTTATTGACTCATTTCTGGAGGCTAGAAATCTAAAATCAAGGTATCAGCACAGCCATGTGCTCTTTGAAGGCTCTATGAAAGGAATTCTTTCCTGCCTCTTCTAGCTTCTGGTGGTACCAGGTGGTCCTTGGTAGTGGCAGGAAAATGCCAATCTCTGCCCTGGTCTTCACAGGGCCATCTTCCCCATGTGTCTCTGTCTGTGTCTCTTCCCCTCTTTTGTGAGGACAGCAGTCATATAAGATCAGGAGCCACCCTACTCCAGTATGACCTCGTGTTAACTGAGGTATTTATATCTGCATTATGTTCTTTTTTACAAATAAGGTCAAACATAGACAAGGGTGGTTAGAAATTGAACATAAGTTCTTGAGGGACACAAAGAAACCCCAAACACTCACTAAAACAAAAACCAAACCTATGACCATCAAGTGGATTCCAACTCATAGAGACCCTATAGGACAGAGTAGGACTTCCGCATAGGGTTTTCAAGGCTGTAAATCTTTACAGAAACAGACTGCTTCATCTGTCTCCCATGGGGTGTCTGGTGGGTTTAAACTGCCAACCTTCTGGTTAACAGCTGAATGCTTTAACCATTGCACTATCAGAGTTCCTTAAAATACCCACAGTGGGAGAGAAATGAATTATATTGCTGACAACTTTTTTTAGTTGAATATTTCCTAGTTCTGTTAACTTTGGAATTACTCAAAATGATAGATTTCATCAGAGCTTAAGAATGGTTTGTTTCAGGACAATTTTTGAATGGGACTTGGAAGAATTACTTAATATTTTCCACTTAAATTAGCCCTGGGGGGAAAGAAATTAAAGATCTCCATTATACACAGAAATTATTTTCCTCTCTGAGATATATGACTTTAAAGGAAAAATTAATTCCATCTTCAAAATATAAAACCAGGAATTGCTTGTGCAATGGTGTATATGTCCTAATATTACTGGAGCAATAGTATAAACTTGAAGTGTTTTTAAATATTTTTAGCCACTATTTTTGTAGAATGCTTGAAGAAGGAAACAAGCAATAGAATATAATGAAAACCATCTTCTTTCAATTTTGTGACTCATTTGCACAATATTTTAAACCAAATTTTATTAGTTGTTAACTATTATTGTACCCCACTTAAAAGTATGGTAAATATGATGTAACCTAATCCAATCACCTTCCATAATGCAATATAATGTATAGTAATCAATAAGTTGAGGTCACACCTGTGTGGATGGGTCCTAAATTTAATAATTTCTGAGTTATATAAAGAGCATAGACACAGAGACATAAACACACACAGGGGGAGACAGAAGCCAGGTGAGATTCACCAAGGAACAAAGGAATGGCTAGGACTACCACAAGGAAGGAATGAAAAGGGTTGAGACCATGGTTTGGACTTTTAGCCTCCTGAACTAGAAGATAATAGATTTCTGTTTGTTAAAGCTGTCCGCTTGTGGTATTTCTATTACTACATAACTAAAACATCAACATTTAAGAATTAGGATATGTCACATGACAATCCAAATTCCAGGTTTCTCAGGAATAATCAGAACAATCCACAGCAGTGGCCTACAGATGAGGAGGGGATGCCTCCATTGGCTGAGAAAGGCCTCTCTACCTTTCTCTTCCAGTTGCCTCATTCATTTGCAATACCTGCCTGGTCCTAGCAAATTCTATTTACGGGCCCTTCACGTACATGCATTCTCCTTCTTTGCATGGCTTCAAAACATTAGTGTCATGTTTTCCTCATCCTGAGGAGTTAATGACCAATTGGGGGTCGGGGATGCAGAAGGTGAAAGCAATTTTTGCAGAAACTCTTTTAGCTTTTTCCTCTCCTCCTACCAAAACCTACCTGCATAAAATTTCCCCGATGTTCTTCACTCTTCAACATTTTCACTGCTGTGGAGTCAATCCCAACTCATAGTGACCCCTCCTTGGGTTTCTGAGGTGGTATCTCTATGGAAGTAGATTGCCCAATCTTCCTTCTAAGGAGTGGCTGGTGGGTTTGAACAATGTGCGTTCTGATTAGCAGCCAAATACCTTAGGCACTGCTAACCAGAGCTCCCCCCTTCAACATTACATTTTGAAAGAAAAAAAAAAAAAAACACTTCATGGTGACTCTGACTTATGAAGACTTCATGTGAATCAGTCTAGAACCATGCTTCATAGGGTTTTCAGTGACTGATTTTTTGAAAGTAGATCACCAGGTTTTTCTTCTGAGGAACTTCTGGGACTTGAATCTCCAACCTTTCGGTTAGCAACCAAGAACATTAACCATTGTGTCATCTGGGAACCCCACCTCAACTTTGCCATATTTGATTTTGAATTGAAGATGACAATTACAAATGTGATGGAATGGAAGTGGAGAATCTTAGTCATATCATCATTTTTAAAGGACCAAGATCTTTTTCATTATGTCTCAAAAATAACAGCAGAACACAAGACTTTCCAACAGACATAAGCTCTTTACTTTATTTACCAGACAACTGAGACCAGAGGCTCACAGGGCTGAAGATGATTGAGCTGACCAGGCCCAGAACTCTGGCACCCAACTCCAACCTGAAGTGTAGCTTTCTGTATAACTTTAAGGCCAAAAGAATCCCTGGATGGTGCAAATGGTTAACACATTAGGCTGCTAATCAAAATATTGGAGGGTTGTGTTCACCCAGAGGTGCCTCAGAAGAAAGGCTTTATTATCTTCTTTTGACAAATTTGTCATTGAAAACCCTATGGAACATTGTTCTATTTACACACATGGGGTCAACTCAATGGCAACTGGGTATAAATCTAAAGAAGATTATTTCTCTCTCTCTCTTTTTTTCCTTTCTTGTAAACTGGATATTTTATAATTTTGCCTTGCCTATGTCTTACTGTTTTACAGACTTTTTCTTTTTTTTAGTTTGATCATGGATGTATGTTATTGTTGTTATGTGCTTCCGAGTTGGCCCCAACTCATAGTGGCCCCTCCTTGGGTTTCCAAGGTAGTATCACTACGGAAGTAGGATTGCCCAACGTTCCTTCTGAGGAGCGGCTGGTGGGTTTGAACTGCCAGCATTCTGGTAAGCAGTCAAGAGCTTTAGGCACTATACATGAATGTATGTCTGTATGTGTTGGGAAAACATATTTTTGGTCTTCTATGAAATCCCCACTTGGCAAGGACAACGTTTGTATTGAGTGTCTGTACCACGAAGGCTTACCATTTCTGATAGTATTTGTGACACACCTTTATTCTATTTAGGCTGAAAACTCTCCATAAAATAAGTTGATAGTAGCAATAAAATGCCAAGACTTAAGTTATCAGGAATAGGATATGTTTTAATTTTAGTAGTATCATTGCCTGCTCCTACCCAAACAATTCTAATTATTGGTTTGTAACATTTTTATCTCTAAGCTGAGAGATGTGAGATTCTGGAATATGGTAATCAACACATCAATAGCTAATTATATAATAAAATCTATTCTCCAAATTCTCCCATTAGATCCCTGATGCATAGTGGGAAAGTCATTACCTAGGAACCTTCACCAACAAACTACAGGGAAAATAATAGAAATTTTGTTCTTCATCCTTCCACTAAGTGAAAATTGACAACAAACCGTATTTGCCCTTTCCTTTCATGTGGAAAACTCTATTGTTTACAAGCAAAAGGTGTAAGATCTGCACGTTCGACTTGACCCTTGGTTAAAAATAATCTTTGAGAGAATGCATGAAAAGTTAAGGATACAGATACCTATACCCACATGCTACATTCCAAAAGTACTTGTGCTAAATTTTCATTCAAATCACAATAAAATGTTAAAAAAAATCAATAGAGTTCATGTATAGCAGCAGTATCATTTAATAAAAATCTCATTCACAGAAAAAGTACTTGTGTACTCAGGTGGAGTTATGGTCAGAACTATGGCTATTGGGAAATGCCATTTTCTCATTCTCTGTATCTGCCTTCTTGGCATTTGAAATCCAGATGCTCAGTTTCCCTGCAAAATAAATCTCACAGAAGCACCACAATCACTGACTGGAGTTACCAGAAACCTTGTTCATGAACGCACAGCTGCAAACTTATCAATTCCCTGCTTATTACACTAGTGCTGTTACTGACAACAAGGGAGAACTCAGCTCAGTTGTAGATAGATTTTTCTAACTTGGAGCTCAGGGGTGGGGTTAGATGGGGGTCACTTGTCATTTTTGACAGTAAAATTAACTTGCCATGTGTCCACTAAACGAAAGTTTTATGGAAACCTACAAAGGGGCTTTAAAGTGTTCTTCTTTATGATAATCATATTAAGGTAACTTTCTCCTACTTTGGAAGAAAACCAAACAAAATGATTATTATAATATAGTTGTAACACTTCTGATGGGTATGTTGTTATTCTTGACAAGATATGTAGCTGATATTCTGAATAAAAATCATGGAATAAATGAATGTTATACATTCAACCACCTTTTTGATCAAAATAGGAAATTTGTAAATACATGTTCAAATGTCATAAGACTGTTTTTAAAAGGCAAAATAATCTTACCTGTCAAGAATCTGTATTTATATGTTTAAGATATTCAACAAACATATAGAGTGGCTACAGAGGAGGAGCTATGGAAAAGAGAGCCTCTGGCAATTAGCTTTAAATTGTAGAATGATCTCTCATAGCTCGCAATGAAAACTGTGATGGCAAATACAAATTGCTCATTGGCACCCCTGCCCTTTCAAGTGGTGCCTAGAGCACATACCATAGCTGCCATTACTTAGAATTGTCTCTGAGTGACTCCTATTCAAGATCCCTACTCCAGAGAAATGGCACTTTCAGGACTTCATTTCTGAAGAAAATATAATTTTTTTTTCTTTGCTAGAAATAAAACACTTTCAGATAGAGAATGGAATATTTCTTTTGTAGTAAGGGACAAAAAAAATACAAAATGCTTTTAAAGTTCTGCTAATTTCTCAAAATGTCATTAATTTCCCAAACAAAATCATTTGAATAAATGCCTATACATTTGACAATGCAAACATTTGTATTTATTTGTTTGGTGAACTTACATGATTAATGTATATATGCATGTATATACAATACACATACAGACACATGTACACACACTTATATAATCATTTGGTCTTCCTAACGCTTTGGAGGTTTTTTTTAAAATAAATAAATAAATAAAAAGATTAATCTTATGTTCTTAAACTGATGGCATTTTAACCTTCAAAAGCATGTGTTTATCATGAGTTTCCACCACCCAAAATAGTTTTGACCTAGGGTTACAGTGCAGGCTCAGAATATTTCAAAGGGGGTAAAATGGATGATAAGCGAACACTTCATTATGGAGTCTCAGTATGTGTAAAACTCTTCAAATCTCCAAGAAAATTTTTCAGTCTATCCAGAGAGTAGTGGAAGAGTTCAAACCCAGAGGCTATAGTCAATCAGAGTCCTGCTGGGACTGAACAAAGAGCAGAACCTGTGTCCTCTTGCAGCATCTGTGCACTGCCACACGACTGGTGGTGGGGGGGGGGAGGTCATTAGAACACTTAGGATTCCACTCAATGTGATGCATCATCAAACATAAATTTTAAGTCTTAATTGAAAACACTCACCTCTCATAAAAGCTCATGCCCTTTCCATCTTGGATACACACAGAAGAGAAGGAGAAAAAGGTGAAGGGAAAGATACTTCTTAAAACCACATTCTTAGAATACTAAAGAAACTAGTGCACCTCCAGTTCTGAAATTTCAATGACTCAGCAACTTTGCTGGAGTCCTTAGATGATACAAATGGTTAATGCACTTGGCTGCTAACTGAAAAGTTAGAAATTAGAGGTTCAAATCCATTCAGTGGCACCTCAGAATAAAGATCTGTCAATCGATTTTAAAAAAATCAGCCATTGAAAACTCTATGGAGCACAGTACTACTCTGACACACATGGCATTGTCATTAGTCAGAATTGACTCAGCAACTCGTTGGCATGTTACTGCAGCTTATATAAAAGAAAACTGAGGACACTAGGAAGTAGTAAAGAGTCTCTCAGTTGCGTAGTGTTTCACTATTTCACGTGAACAAATCCCTTAAACTGCAACTTTGGCACAACTGTGGCCAATCTCACTTGGAGCAGGCCAGTTTTACATAAGGATTAAATTGAAAGAAGGATTCAGCCGTGGTCAGTATTGACTAAATGGGGGTCATTAATCATACACATCCATCTACACAGCACACTCAAACTGTTTTTCCTGCCCTTCATCCTTTCCTTCTCCTGAAGGCCAGCTTCCTGCCGTGTTCAATTTTTAACCCTTGGATCCCTGGCCTTTTCCAGATTGACAACCAAATGAACACAGGCAGTGACTCCTTGCCGACTCCACCCCGCCCACTTTTCCACCTCCTCCCCACCCTGGAGAAGATCCACAGAGAAAACTAATTATGTTTTTCTAAGTAGGCAGAGTACTTCTATTTAGCAGAAGCTGGGACCCGATGTTGACCTAACACTGAGCGTTTCAAGTAAACTGCCAGAAGCCCCATCAAATAGCTGAGAGTAATTTAAAGTATGAAATGTGTTAAATTATTCAAAGGGCTGAATAAGCATAAACAGGCAGTACAACAGGAGAGATATGCATACCCAGCGATGCTGGTCTGACATTTAATACATCATATTAGCACTCCTGTTAGTGCAAATCGCCCACCTCATGGCACACAGTCCTACACTCTAACAGACACACACAGAGATTTGTTCTCCATCAAGAGGTGTGCTATTTCCATTTTCCATAATCTGCCCCAACTCCACAGCTGCCTTCTGTTTTTTAGCATGCTCTGTTTATAGCTCCCAAATAAGTCAGAAAATGTTAATGGTTGAATAATAAAGAGCTTGGCTGTCTCTCCTTTCAAAGCCAGAATATAAGTTAGAACTCTCTCTAACATCAAAAGGAACTTTTAAAATAGACTTTATTTTTTAAAGCAATTTTAGGTTTACCCCCCCAAAAAAATGTGCAGAAAATGCAGAGAATTCCCATATGTTCCCTCTCCTCCTTGCACACAATTTCTCCTGGTATCAACATCTTGCATACATGTGGTATATTTGTTACCATTAATTAATGCATTATTAATTGAAGTCCATAGAAAATATTTTTTTCAAAGGAAAAAGAAACAAAATTTCTATGCTTGAAATCCTAAAACAGTCCAAATTCCAGTGTTCTAAATTTGTATTTCCAAAACTGGGGGAATTCAGAAGCAAAATATATTTTGAAAGGATTCCCACAGAAATAATTGGTGGCCCAGATGAAAAAACACAGGAAAGTTATTTCTGTTAATTAATTTTTTTGTTGTTGTTGTTGTTAGTTGCCATCAAGTTTGCTCCATCTCATGTGACCGCACATACAATAGAATAGAAAACATTCATTGCCCAGTTCTTTACCACCTTCACGTTTGTTGGTATGCTGTGTATTTTGAAACTTACAAATTAGGGGCCTCACTTCTACCACTGTATCTATTCTGATCCCTACGGTTTTCATTGCTAATTTGGGGAAGTAGATCACCAGGTCTTTTTTCTTAGTCTGTATTAGTCTGGAAGCTCTTCTGAAAACCTGTCCACCATAGTACCACAAAATGACAGACAGGTGTTAGTGATTCAAAATAGATATGAACAAAACATTCATTCACTCATCAAATGATTATATAAGATCCACCATGTACCAAGATTTAAGCTTGGGGTAAAGGAGGTAAGAGAATGGGACCGAGGTAGATGAGCCTCAGAGATGACAAACATAGTCCTTGTCATTGAAAAAATGAACAGTATGGGGGCAAAAGAGCACAGAACCAATCCCAGAACAATGTAGTCAGTACCGTAATAGAGATCTGTGGAGAGAGAATTACATCAGAGAACTTAGCAGCCAACTCTTCAGAGGAGATGAAGATTTGTTGAAGCCTGTAGACTGAGGAACTAGGCCCCTCTCTCAAGTCCTCACCTTATATTTGGGCTGTCACTGCTACTAGAGCATGCAGCTGCCCTACTACTCAAGGCCATTATTAGCATGAGCATGAATAGTGACCCATGGACCAGATATCAGACTCTTGCCCCATATGAAATGGTCCTTGCCTCCACTCCCCTACCCTCCTTCCTCTTCACCTAACCATGCTACTTCTCCACCTCCAGGCTACTCTCTGGTTATATCATTCCTTTGCCTTAAGACAGCTGGAGTCTATACACCTCGTATTTTGTTGCTGTGGGAGCCCTTTTAGGCTCTTGGACCACATAGGCAGTAAGACATGACCTTACATGCTCTCTCTGCCAGACCACTGTGGAAAGCCTTCACTGGAAAATGCAGGACTTAATGACATTTCTGTTTAGGCCAGGGATTCTCAGAAGACTAACCCATTATGATCAATGGAGCCTCATCTACTGAGTTCAATCCACAGCTCTTTTCCAAATCACTCTTCTGGGTACCTTGTAACAACTCTCTCTGGGAGTAGCCACCCCTTCATTATCTCCTTAATCTACTCAAAATGCTGGGCTTGAGTTTCTGACCTTCTTGAGCCTCACTGCTATTTTCACACAATTATCTCCCCCAAACGCAGCTCATAGTATCCACTTCTCTGAGTCCACAAATTTTGTCTTTACCATTCCTAAATCCTCTATGCTGTCATCATCTATAAGTCTCCTAGTGACTCCTCAGTTCACTGAAGATGTAAGCCCCTGGTTCATGGCTCCTCTGCCTTGATGCTCACCATCATGTATCGTTTCTGATGTACTTACTGTGCATGTGGGTACACTGGATAAACTATACAACATTGAAGCTTCCTAGTTCTTAGACCTCCTCATTCCTAAAGACATTCTCCTCTTATTCCAATTAAAAATTTCACCCCCATGCCACACCTTGTCATCATCAGAAATGGTCCCACCTCAAAAAATATATAATTGATGCATGTCACTCCATTTCTATCCTTCTAGTTCATTTGCTAAAATACCCCCATGAAATCAATTCCTAAGTTGCACTGAGATGTCTACACTATTTATTCCATTACTTTCTCACTATTCATCAGCACCTTATTTCTTGTCTTCACATCCAGCTTAGTTCCACGGCTCACTATTATAATCAATCCTTTTCCATTATCCTCAATTCACTTAAATCTCTCTTCTTCCATCATACTCATCCAGGCAAATTAAACTATTGGTAATACACATTCACTCACTTGCTTGATTGATGTCTGTATAATTGCTGCCAAATATTTGTTTGTGCAAAAGAAATCACTTTATAAGCAGATTATTGTCATTACAAATTAATAACACCCAACTTCTGCTTGTCATGACTATACCACACCTTTATCTCACTACTGAATAATGTATGATATATTGATGAAGATGTGCCCCCTAGGTTGGAAAGGCATTTCACAATGGCCACAACAATAGATTCATACATGCCAACAATTATGAAGATGGCAGAAGACTTGACAATGATTTGTTAGGGTGTACCTAAGGTTGCCATGAGTTGCCACAAACTTGGTGCCAAATAACGCCAAGAACTTCAATACTAAGCCCACTGTTTTTCCTCCCCTTCCCACCTTATTTCCAGCTGATGATCTTGAATTATATGCCACTGTGTAAATAAACACTATTATTGGGTGCTCCCTCATCTCTCTATCACGAATTCACTTGGGTCTGTATCTACTTTCCCTTTCCCTCTCCTGAGCTGTGGACATTCTCTTGATCAAAGAATTTCATCAAGAGATTGCCTTTCAAGCTGTGCTGTCCCTCTCTCCCACAAACTAATCTCTCCCTCTCTAATCATGCATTTTCATCAGCACACAAACATGTTCTAGCATCTCTCATTCTTGAATTTTGTATTTTCCTTGGACTCCAGGGACTCCTTCATTTACTATCTCAGTTCTCTCTGTCACAAGAAACCCCTTGCAATTAGATATATAAGTTAGTCTTATTTCTCTCATTTAATGCATGCTTAAATATATTACTCTCTATCTTGCTCTTACCAGTTTACTAAATTTTCCCTTATGAACATCACCAATGATACCACCACTGTCTGTCTGTCAGTCTATCATACTATGGTGACTTACATGTTTCTGTGATGGTGGAAGCTTTGCCTCAGCATTTCAAAAACAGCACAGTCACCCAAGGCTGACAGGTTTCAGCAGTTTCCAGAGTACGACAGACTAGGAACAGAGACCTGGTGATCTACTACTGAAAATTAGTCAATGAAAATCATAAGGATCACAACACAGTTTAGTCTGATACAGTGCTAGAAGATAAGCTCCCTAGGTAAAAACCCAGGGGACATAAAAATACAGGGGACACAACAATGGATTCAAGCACAACAATGATCTCGAAGATGGGGTAGGACCAGGCAATGTTTCATTCTGCTGCTTATGGGATCACCATTATCAGCAAGTTATCAGATACAGTGGATTCTTCTCTGCCCTCATCTCACAGAAATTATGAGCAATATTCAATATCCTTTTGAATAAATATTGTTATCCTTTTGAAATATTCTTCTTCCTTTACTTCTGCATCAATGCTATTGTTATTTTCCTCGCACTTCTTGATGGGACTGTCTTCAAGCCTTCAGAGCAGATTTTCTTTATTTTCTTTTTGATATTCTGTTTTAGATGATTTCATCTGTTTCCAAAGATTTAAGTACCATATATATTGGTAAACATCAAATACACATATCCAGTTTAATTGTACCCAGCCTTCTATATCTAATTGCATACTTAATTTTACACTTGAGTGTCGCACAGCATTTCAATGTAGTCTCACCAAAATTGAACTCATCGTGTCCCCCTCTCTATCCCACTCTTCTTTTTCCTTTCTTTTGAAACCTGCCAAGAAAGTCTATTATTATGTTAATAGTGTGTTTTGGTTTTATTTATTTATTTATTTTTACATTTATAGAAGTGAAAACACACATAACAAGAGAATCACCAACATAACAATTTCCTCATTTACAGCTCAGAGACATTGATGTCTTTTTTTCATGTTGTGCCACCATTATTGCTATCGTTTTCCAAAATATTCCACCACCCTTACCATAAGCTCAGTGCCCCACAAACAAAAGCTTTGCCTTGCCCCTTCCTTTCTACCCCTGGTAACCACTAATAATCTTTGGTTTCTATATATACATAATTTTTTTTTTGTTTTCAACCTATCTAGGAATTTAGCCTGTCCTCCCTTCCCATCCTTAGTAGCCAACAAATAAATTTTCATTCCATGTATAAACTTTTCTTTGACTTTTTGCAATAGTGGACTGTGGTGTAGTAAATTACATAGTGTGGCTTTTCTAGCCACCACTCTTTGCAAACTCTGTGGTGGAATTTTATGTAAGCTACTGAGTAGCTCCTGATTGTTAAAGTTATCTATCTGGGATGTTTCTCTTGGGAGCAGCATGAAATAATTTTCTGGGAAGTATATTCTCTCTCAGGTGTATAGAATTCTGATGTTGGGATTGGTTAGTTTGGCCACTCTGCCAGGCTCAAAATGAACTCTCCTAGAGGCAGAAGAATCTCTCACTGCCAGCTGAGAGACATGAGAAACATGCACTGCTGAGAGAAAGATGCGAGAGACACACACTGCTGAGAGAGAGAGGAAGCCATGGAGAGAAATGCACTGCTGGGACAGAGATTGTCGGCTGAGAGATGGTGGGCTGAGAGAAACTGAATGTGTTCCTGAACTTGAATTGTAGCCTGTTGCTTCCCTAATAAACTCCATAATCTGAGTTCTGTGTGGTCACTGCAGCTAATTCTTGAACCCAGCAGAGAGGTGGTGGGTGCTGCAAGAGGAAGAGTTGATGTCAGGGTTTTTCAAAGGGCTTGAGGGAGGCAGCATGTCTGGTCTCATAGGGATAGGCCTTGGGCTACTGATGGTGATTTTGTCTTCATCTTGTGGGGTTAGAGGAGGTCAGAAGATGTGGCCTCCCTGCCCTTTTGACATGGACTATGCAATATTTGTCCTTCTGTAATTGATTTATTTCATTCAGTATAATGTCCTCCAAGTCCATACATGTTACACAGTGTTTTGCAGATTCTACATTATTCTTTAGGGTTGCATAGTATTCCATTGTGTGTATGGGTAAACAGTTTGTTTATCCATTCATCAGTAGATGGGCACTTAGGTTGTTTCCAACTCTTTGCTATTGTGAATAGTGCTGTAATGAACTTGGGTGTGCATGTATCTGCTCATGTCCTGCCTCTCACTTCTTTAGGATATATACCTAGTAATGGGATTGCTGGATCAAATATTTCTATTTTCAAGTTTTTAAGGAATTGCCATACTGACTTCCACAGTGGTTGTATGATTTTCCAGTCCCACCAACAGTGTATGATAGTCCCAATCTCTCCACATCCTTGCCAGCATTTGTTATTTCCTGTCTTGTTGAACTTTGCTATTAACACTGGGGTGAGATGGTGTCTCATCTCTCAAATAGCTAATGATCTTGAACATTTCTTCATGTGTTTGTTGGCTGTCTGAATATCTTCATTGGTGAAGTGTTTGTTCATGTCTTCTGCCCATTTTTAATTGGATTGTTTGTCTTTTTGATGTTGAGGTGTTAGAGTTTTCTATAAAAGAGTTAAGTTCTTTGTCTTATATGTCATTGCCAAATATTTTGTTTTCCTATTCTGTAAATTCTCTTTTTATTCTTTTGAAGAAGTATTTTGATGCACATAAAAATTTAATTTTTAGGGGTCCCAATCATCTAGTTTATCTTTTGCTGTTAGTAGATCTTAGGATATGCTTACTAGTCTATTTATGCCATAAATTAGGGCCTCTAAGTTTGCCCCTATTTTTTCTTTGATTAACTTCATAATTTTAGGTTTCACATTTAAGCCTTTGATCCATCTGGAGTTAGTTTTTGTGTATTGTGTAAGGCATGAATCATGTTTCATTTTTCTGCAAATAGATATTCAGTTTTGCCAGCACCATTTGTCAAAGAGACTATCTCTTCCCCATTTAATGGATTTCAGCCCTTCATCAAAGATCAGCTGAACGTAGGTCAGTGGATGGATTTCCAGATTCTCAATTTTGCTCCACTTGTCTGTGTGTTTGTTGTTGTACCAATGCCACCCTGTTTTGACCACTGTGGCTGTTCAGTAGGTTTTGAGATCTGGAAGTGTGAGACCTCCTGCTTTGCTCTTCTTCAGTAGTGCTTTGCTTATCCAAAGTCTTTTTCCTTTCCATATAAAATTAGTGATTGGTTTTTCCATGTCTTTAAAAAATGGTAATTGGATCCGAATCAGGATTGCATTGAATGCATAGATTGTTTTGGATGGTATTGATCTTTGCACATGTTCAGTCTTCTTATCCATGAGTATGGTATGTTCTTTGATTTATGTAGATCTCTTATAGTTTCTTGAAGTAGTGTTCTGTAGTTTTATTTGTATAGGTTTTTTGTGTTCCTGGCAAGATTTATTTCCAAGTATTTTATCTTTTTGGTAGCTATTGTAAATGGTATTGATTTCTTTATTTCCTTCTCAGAGACTTCTTTGCTGGTATAGAGGAATTCAACTGATTTTTATACATCAATCTTGTATCTTGCTACTATGCAAAGTCTTTCAATAAGTTCCAGTAGTTTTCATGCTGTGTCTCTTGGGTTTTCTATGTATATAATCTTATCATCTGTAAATGGGGACAATTTTACTTCTTCTTTATCAATTTGGATGCCTTTGACTTCCTTTTCTTGCCTTATTGCCCTTGCTAGGACTTCCAATACAATGGTGAACAGAAATGGAGACAGAGGGCATCCTTTTCTGGTTCCTGTTTACAAGGGGAATGGTTTAAATCTCTCTCCATGCAGATTAATGTATTAATGTTGGCTGTTGTTTTGTTTATATGCCCTTTATTATGTTGAGGAATTTCTCTTCTTTTCCTTAGTCTATTTTTGTCTTTTTGTCTAAGAAGAGTCTCTTTTAGACAGCATATTGAACAGTCATGTTTTCTTATTCAGTCTGTAACCCTCTGTCTCTTGAGTGGTGCATTTAATCTATTGGCATTAAGTGTAATTATTGACAAATATGAATTTATTGATGTCATTTTATGTGGTGTTGCTGATTTCTTTGCTCCATATAATTTTCTATGCTGTGCTCATTTTGTTTATGAGTCATGTTATCAGCTCCTTCATTGCCATTGTTTCAGCATTTGCTAAGAAATTTGTACTTGTCTTCTTTTTTAATTTGATATGAAGGTTTATTATTTTTCTTTAAGGTTACCTTGTAATTTATAATTTTCTTCCCAAGTTTAAAAGTCTGTTCTATGTCACAATTGTCTTGACTTCCTCACTATTTAGAGGTTCTGTAACTACACTATTTATTCCCTCTTTTTGGTTTGTAGTCATCCTCATTTACCAATGGATGTCTCTGACTTCCTGGTTACAGTCTTGTAAGCTTATTTCACTTTGTATATTTCTATAACTGGCTTGGTTTTTGCATTGTGGCATCATGTGTGTTAATCATTGGTTGTTGCTTGCTGTTGTTGATTCTCTATCAGAAGGACTCCCTTTAGCATCTTTTGTAAAGTTGGTCTAGTTTTAACAAATTTCCTTAATTTCTGCTTATCTGGAAATCTCCTAATTTCACCTTCATATTTGAGGAACAATTTTGCTGGGAATATAATTCTTATTTGGAGATTTTTTTCTTTCAGAGTTTTATATATATCATATCATTATTTCCCTCTCATCTGCATGGCTTCTGCTGAGAAATCAGGGTTTAGCCTTATTGGTTGTCCTTTGTAGGCAACTTTTCTTTTTTCCCTGTGCTGCTTTCCAGATTCATTTTTTTTTGTCTTTGGTTTGGATGAGTTTGATGATAATATGTCTTGGTCTATTTCTTTCAGGATCTATCTTATTTGGGGTTCATCAAACTTCTTGAATAGATATATTCTTGTCTTTCATCATATTAGGGAAATTCTCTTCCAACAAATTTTCAACAATTTTCTCTGTGGATTTATTTGTCTCTTCCTGTTCTGGAATTCTGATATTCTGATTACACATAGGTTTTTCCTCTTGATGAATCTTAGGGTTTCTTCATTATGTTTTGATCTTTTGTTTGACCAATCCCTTAACAAAGTAGTATTGAGGTGTTTGTCTTCAGTCTCATTAATTCTGTTTTCCATTGATTCGATTCTAGTCCTTTGTCCATTCAATGTGTTATCCATTTCTGAAATCTTAGTATTAATCTTCTGGATTTCTCTTTTTTTTGTTTTTGTATCATATCTAATTTCTCATTTATTTAGTAAATTTGTTTTTGTATTGTTTTCCTAAATTAATCTAGAGTTTTGTCTGTGTTTTCTTTAATTTTGTCTGTGTTTTCCCTAATCTTATCAGTGTTTTCCTTTATTTGTCTCTCAACCCATTGTAGGTAACCAAATATAATTCTTTTGAATTCCTTATCACTGAGTGCCAAAGCTGCTTCTTCCACAGGGATGTTTTCTGGGTTTGTATCCCGGTCCCTTGTTTCTACTACTGTCCTCGGAAGGAAGGTTGGGCAATCCTACTTCCGTAGTGATACTGCCTCGGAAACCCAAGGAGGGGTCACTATGAGTCCGCGGCGACTTGACGGCACATAACAACAACAAGAACAACATCTTGCTTTTTTGTGTGGACTGTGATAGTTTGTTCTCCGAGATATTGTGGTCATGTTGTATTTATGTTTAATGTGTAGGTGTGTGTGTTGGTGTGATTAATGCAGGAATTTTTCCCTTTATTTTATTTTGATATATGTGTGAGCAGGATACTTTGCTCCTATATTCACTAGTTATTAGCACTTATGCACACACCAACTGTCTCCTGGTGGGTATGATAGAGAATGAGTGTGTGTGCACAGATCTCTGTTAGCTGTTCATAAAGAGAAATTCAGGGTGAGTTAAGCTGGTATTGGTCTCCATCTATTGTTTGTTAGTGGGTGCAAAAGCAAGTGATGTCCTTCAATCAGTGGGTGGGGCTACAGGAGGTGCGGGTATGGTTGGGCTGTGTGGGAATGGTTGCTGTCTCTCACTCAATTAGACAAAAATAAATTAAAAATATACCACCAAAAATACAAAAACAAGAGAACCAAAAGAGAAATTCAATCTTTATAAACAAACAGGAACAATTGCAAAAATAAAGGAAAATATAAGTGAGAAGAAAAAATTCCAAGATATATTTTAAAAAGATAAAAGAAACATAATGCAAAAAAAGAAAAATATCACACTCTGTGGATGAGGAATTAGAGAAAAGAACAACAGCAGAAGAATATGGGAAACTTGAAAAGGAAAGCAAGGGATGGGAAGAATCAAAAGGAAAAAAAGGGAATTAGGAAGAGGGAAGAGAAAAAAAGGGGGGCAGGAAAGAGGAAAGAAAAAAAAAAGAAAGGAGGAAAATAAAAAGAATAATTTAAAAACAAAAAGAAAACTGTGGTGAGCATGGCACAGCACCCAGGTTCTACCAGGTCATAGCCCAGGATGGAACCCCTACAGGTCAAGAAGGTTGATGAAGGCAGTGGGGATGGCCACAACCCTGTTCATGAAGAGGGTGTGGAGCACAAGTGTAACAAGGGGGGGGTGGATATCACACCTCTCCAGTTGTCAGTCTCCAGTGAGATAGCGCATTCCGTCCTTGGCTGGTGGAGACCATGCCCAGGTTGCATTCGAAGCTAGAACACCACTAACATACACTTAAAACAGCTGCCCTGGCCACTTGCTAACATCTAAAATTGCTGTGCCCTCAAGATAGTTGCCAGCAGTCCAAAGGTTCATCTGTCCCCTTCCTCACTGTTTTCCTTTTTAGTCGTCAGACACTAATGTAGTCCTTGCCCATGCAGCCTTGGTGAGCAGAGCTAATTCTTAGGTTGCTACTGGGAAATATTCAAAATGTCTGTACTCTCAGGACAGCCAGCAGTCCACAACTCTGTTTGTCTCCTTACTCACTGTTTCATTTAGGTTCTTCTACTACCACACCAAACCAAACTTACTGCCATCAATTGGATTCTAACTCATAGTAAACCCCATTGAGTTTCTGAGGCAGTAAAACTTTATGGAAGTAGATTTCCGCATCTTCCTTCTGTGGAGTGGCTGGTACGTTTGAATCACCAACCTCTGGTTAGTAGTCAAATGCCTTAGGCACTGCACCCTCCCTTCAAAGTTCTAAGATCGTTTTCTGTATGGGTTTCAATTGGTTTCTCATTGCTTTGTTGCAGATCTATTTAGCTTGCCTGCTTATTATACATCTTGCCAGAACTCTCTCTATCCCTTCTTCATACCCTCTTCCTCTATTCCACTCTTTCTACTTTCAGTTGTCTCTGTTACCTATTCAGATGCTAAAGACAAACATTGAAGTAAATCTAAATGAGTCCCTCTTCCTTATTAGTACACACATCTCTATTGCTTTCTAATAGATTAGAAAGTCTTATCATTTCTACCTCTAAACCTGATCTTCAATACATCCATTTATATTCTTCTTTTCACAATTACAGTTCCATTTTTCACCATTCTTTTCCTGTACTCTAGCAATAGCCTCCTGACTACTCACATTTTTTGTGGTATTCTTCCAATCATTTTCCACAGTGGCCAGAATGATCTTTCAAAACTATAAATTAGATCATGCCCCAGACTTCTTAAACCTATACTTTCAAATTGCACTCAGAAGCAAATGTGAACTCCTTATGTGTATGCACATCAATATCTAGCCCTGCTTGTGGCACTGATCATATCTTGTGCTATTCTGCACACACTCTCTGCTCCTTTTAGTTCCTCACAAAGTCAAGTTCACCTCAATTTAGAAAAACAGAGCTTCTGTTCTCTCCTCAAAGAATCTTTTTCCTAAGTCTTTGCCTCTCTTGCTCTTATCCTTTACTCTCCTTTGAGGCCTTCTTCCTTGCTGGCCTGTATAAACATGTCTCCTCACTATGTTCTATCTCAGCAATGTGTTTATTTTGCATAGTTAGATAGATAGATGATAGACAGATAGATAGATAGATAGGACTCCTATTGAGTCAAATCTCACATATGGTGACCTTACATAACAATAGAATGAAACACTGCCTAGTCCAACATCATCAAGAAGATCACTGGCATGTTCAAGCCCATCAATAAAGCTATTATGCCACTTCATAATAGTGGCATAATACCACGGGTCTCCCTCATCCTCACTGGACTTCTACCTCACCAAATATGATACTTTCTACCAGTGATTTATCTTTCCTGATGTTATGTCCAAATCAGGCTTGTCAGGCAATGTTCTGTTGTGATCCATATGGTTTCCATTGGTTGATGTTGGGAAGTATATCATCAAACTTTTTTCCTAGTCTGTCTTTGTGTGGAAGCTCTGCTGAAATCTGTCCACTTTGAGTGACCATGGTGGTATTTGAAATACTGGAAGCATAGCTTCCAGCACCATAGCAAGACAGTATGATAGACTAACAGAGGCAGGTGAATTTCCTGCAGAGGTGGGTGAATTTCCTGCATTGCTTCTGTAATTGTGCTGTTTGTTAGAGATTGGATTCCTTATTGTATATTTGCTTTTCTCTTTCACTATTTCATAAACTCCATTAGGTAAGAGACTTTGATGCTTTTCTCATAATTGGAAACTCATTAAGTTGTCTTTTACTTGGACACTGTGAACATTTGAAAAGACCTTGGATCTTTATTTTGTCATGTAACTGTTAGCAGCAGCACTTTTACCATGCTTGGAATTGAGTGCTGGGACTAATCCCCCAACTGCACTTAAATAAGTTTTAAACTAATAGACACCAACATTAGCCAGAGACTCTAGCCACATGCTCTAAAAATGCTGTTTTTGTTGCATAAATTTGAGTAGTCCCAACCATCACAAAGTCTAATATATTAAAATTTGAGGTACATACAATGGTTTGCTGCTGTAACAAAAACATCACAAGTGGGTGGCTTTAAAGAAGAGAAATGTATTTTCTCACAGTTTAAGAGGCTATAAGTCCACCAGCCACTCCTTGGAAGGAAGGTTGGGCAATCCTACTTCCATAGTGATACTGCCTCGGAAACCCAAAGAGGGGTCGGTATGAGTCAGGGCCGACTTGACGGCACATAACAACAACAACAACAAGTCCTAATTCAGTGCACCAGCTCTAAGAGAAGGCTCTCTTCTGCAGTGTCTGGGGAAAAGCCCTTGTCTCAGCCACTGATTTTCTTCTCAGTGTTCCTTGGTTCCTTGGTGATCTCCACATGACATCTCTATCTTTTTCCCTTTCTTCTTGCTTCTCTGTGCCTAATCTGCTCTTTTTTCTAT